>NC_134687.1:313105159-313420159 GCF_050947455.1 Rhinoderma darwinii | reverse complement strand
ATTTGAGCGTGTGTAGCAGCAACATCGGCTATAACTTTTAATTGTTCGTATTTATTGTTTATGTCCACATGGACATTATTAGTGGCAAAATTAATAAAAATTACTTTTTAAACAATATCAGTCAGCAGTTGGGAAATTGGCTTTCAGTGTGCCTTGGTACACTTAGTTCTTTTTGTATTCATTACGTGCCTGCCAACTGCTGGGGTCTTCCCAGTATTCATAGTACTACTACAAGGCCCAGCATTCCCTGAGTGCACTGCAGCGAGGCTGATAGAAATTCTCATTCATTGCCATTTGCCAAGCCAGTGTCAGTGTGTGAATACGCTTTTAGAAGGGGATCATCCCCGGCCGTTAACATAAATAACAATCCAACTTGCGATACAGGCAGCCTAGTAGTACTACAACGTCCAGCATTCCCTGAGTGCACCGCGGCATGGCTGAGAGAAATTCTCATTCATTGCCATTTGCCAAGCCAGTGTCAGTGTGTGAATACGCTTTTAGAAGGGGCTCATCCCCGGCCGTTAACATAACAAACAATCCAACTTGCAATACAGGCAGCCTAGTAGTACTACAAGGCCCAGCATTCCCTGAGTGCACTGCAGCGAGGCTGATAGAAATTCTCATTCATTGCCATTTGCCAAGCCAGTGTCAGTGTGTGAATACGCTTTTAGCAGGGGCTCATCCCCGGCCCGTTAACATAACAAACAAATAACAATACAACTTGCAATACAGGCAGCCTTTGTAGTAGTGGTAGTAGTAGTAGTACTACAAGGCCCAGCATTCCCTGAGTGCACTGCGGCGTGGCTGATAGAAATTCTCATTCATTGCCATTTGCCAAGCCAGTGTCAGTGTGTGAATACGCTTTTAGAAGGGGCTCATCCCCGGCCGTTAACATAACAAACAATCCAACTTGCGATACAGGCAGCCTAGTAGTACTACAACGCCCAGCATTCCCTGAGTGCACCGCGGCGTGGTTGATAGAAATTCTCATTTATTGCCATTTGCCAAGCCAGTGTCAGTGTGCGAATACGCTTTTAGAAGGGGCTCATTCCCGGCCGTTAACATAACAAACAATCCAACTTGCAATACAGGCAGCCTAGTAGGTCTACAAGGCCCAGCATTCCCTGAGTGCACTGCAGCGAGGCTGATAGAAATTCTCATTCATTGCCATTTGCCAAGCCAGTGTCAGTGTGTGAATACGCTTTTAGAAGGGGCTAATCCCCGGCCGTTAACATAACAAACAATCCAACTTGCAATACAGGCAGCCTAGTAGTACTACAAGGCCCAGCATTCCCTGAGTGCACTGCAGCGAGGCTGATAGAAATTCTCATTCATTGCCATTTGCCATGCCAGTGTCAGTGTGTGAATACGCTTTTAGAATGGGCTCATCCCCGGCCGTTAACATAAATAACAATCCAACTTGCGATACAGGCAGCCTAGTAGTACTACAACGCCCAGCATTCCCTGAGTGCACCGCGGCGTGGCTGAGAGAAATTCTCATTCATTGCAATTTGCCAAGCCAGTGTCAGTGTGTGAATACGCTTTTAGAAGGGGCTCATCCCCGGCCCGGTAACATAACAAACAAATAACAATACAACTTGCAATACAGGCAGCCTTTGTAGTAGTGGTAGTAGTGGTACTACAAGGCCCAGCATTCCCTGAGTGCACTGCGGCGTGGCTGATAGAAATTCTCATTCATTGCCATTTGCCAAGCCAGTGTCAGTGTGTGAATACGCTTTTAGAAGGGGCTCTGAAATGTCTGGGAAAAAAAAGGTTGTGAAAGGACGGGGTAGAGGAAAAAACACCCATGCCGTCTCCTCTTCCAGTCCAAATGTTGGATCTGTTGGTGCCAGACCCAGTACCAGCATTTGTGGCACAAGACATGTGCCCAGTTCCACTAGTAGCAGCTGCCATGTGCCTGCTGGTAGTAGTATCACCAAGCCAGACTTGTCCATCTCCTCCGGTGGGCGGGTTACTTTAGACAATACGGCCATGGTGGACTCTTTGGCTGGCTCGCGGTCATCTCAGCAGGAAGACTCTGACGATCTGGCTTCAAGCCAGGTTTCGTTGGATTCCAGATCCTCTACAGTTCCTTGGCACAGTGACAGTAGTAATATAGGTGTTTCTAGCGTTTCCATTCCATCATCTATGTCTTCGCTCCCCCTTCCTAGCGGCAAGCCATCTTTCCTGAGAGTCCTAAGAGACATCTCCTCGGGTGCGAAGGAAGATACTGAACAACATAGTGATGATGATGATGATGATGATGATTTGTTTTCCGCGAGTCAGCCAACGGAGTGTGTTGCTTCGGTGGTGGAGGTGGAAGCGGTGTCCGAGACGCATAGCTGCAGTAGTGGGGGTGTTGGTGCTGGTAGCCGTGGTGGCAGACGCAGTAATGAGGGGGGGCATGGAGCCCGCCATGATGTCACATCACATTCACAACACAGTGACAGAAGTGGCGGGGATGATGAGGAAGGCTATGATGATGATGTTGTTTTAGACAGGACATGGGAACCAGGTGACGAGGTGATGACGGCGTCAGAGGAGGAAGGTAGTAGTGGCGGCACTGGCCGTGATAAACAGCCAAGCCGAGGTAGGGGCAGAAGTCAATCTGCAAAATGTTGCAGCAGTAGGGTCAGCTCAGGAGCCGGTGACGGCGACACAGATACTGGTGTAGGCCACGAAAAAAGCCTGCCAGACAAGGGGCAGGCTCGGGTGGGGGTGGGGGTGGTGGTGGTGGTGGTGGTGGTGGACGTGGTACTACCTCTTTACGGTACTCTGCCGTGTGGCAATTTTTCTGTACCTTCCCGGAGGACGAAAACATGGCACAGTGCCGTATCTGCAAGCAGAAAGTAAGGCGTGGGCAGGGCAGCAATGTTGGAACTACCACTCTTTGTAAACACATGGAGCGGCATCACAAGGCCATGTGGGACAATCGACATGCCCCACCATCATCATGTTGTACATCTAATGAAGACCCCTCTTCCGCTGCTGCTGCTGCTCCGAGTCCCTGTCATCTAAGTAGTAGCCAGGCCTTATCCACCATGTCGTTGTCATCATCATCATCACTGTCATCTAGTGCTCCTCCTACGTCCCGTCAGTTATCCATTACGGAATCGTTGTCCAATAAGCAACAATATATACCCAGTCATCCACTTGTCGTGCGGCTTAATTCACACCTGGCTAAGTTGTTGGTGGTGCAGTCGCTGCAATACCACCTGGTCGACTCCGCCAGCTTCAAGCAATTGATGGCGTGCGCTCAGCCTAGGTGGCGAATACCTAGCCGCCATTACTTCTCCAAAACAGCTGTCCCTGCCTTGCACAAGCATGTGGAGGAAAAGGTGTGCCAGTCCTTGCAATTAACCGTGTGCAGCAGGGTACATGCCACCGTCGACACGTGGAGCAGCAACTATGGGCAGGGACAGTACATGTCTTTCACGGCCCACTGGGTCAATATTTTGCAGTTCGATGCACCACCGCAGCAATGCCAGGCATTACCACCTCCACGCTTGTATCTTTCTGGTTCAACTCCGGACACCAGGCGCCTACCATCCTCCTCCTCCTACTCCTCCTCCTCCTCCTTGCCTTCCTCCTTGGAGGTCTTCCCGTCCCCGACAGGACACAGCGTATCTTCCACTCCTCCTCCCTCCTCTTTTCATAGGTGCAAGGTGAAGCGCCACAACGCTGTCTTACACCTGCTGAGCCTGGGCGAGAAAAGCCACACAGGGCAGGAGCTGCTGCTGTGCATCAAGGAGGAAATCGCACGCTGGCTGTCTCCTCTGAAACTCACACTGGGCAATGTTGTCTCTGATAACGGCAAGAACGTTGTGGCTGCACTGCGTCTAGGTCACCTGACACACGCTCCTTGCATGGCACATGTGATCAATCTGGTCATAACACGCCTCTTAAAGTCATATGTTGGTTTGAAGGGTGTGCTGGCCATGTCCAGGAGGGTTTGCGTTCGCTTTAGACGTTCGTATGCATTTAAGCACGCCCTCCTGGACTTGCAGCGTCAAAACAATCTCCCAGAACACAGCCTGATTTGCGACGTTCCAACATGCTGGAATTCCACCCTGCACATGTTGGACCGTCTGTACGAACAGCGGAAAGCCGTGAATGATTTCCTGATGCAGCAGACGGGCAGCGTTTGGAGCCAGTATAATTTAGAGCTCAGGCACTGGCAGCTGGTTAGAGACGCATGTCGCGTTTTGAGGCCCTTTGAAGAGGCCACACGATTTGTGAGCCGTGACGCTAGCGGAATGAACGATGTTATGCCGCTGATATTCATTATGGAGCAAACGCTCACAGCGATGATTCAGCAAAGGATGGAGGAAGGATCACATCTGGCTATGGATGTTGAGGAGGAGGGTGAGGATGAGGAAACAGGACCTGAAGAGGAGCTGGATTTGGAGATGGAATCACAGGAAGGGATAGGGGACGAGGCAGCCGCACAACATGACAGTGATGGTGGTGATGACGAGTCTGACGACGACCTTGATGGTGGACAACCATGGCAGTATGGGGCGGAGATGGAACCAACCGGGCCCTCTGAATTGCTGGCCAGGATGGCGAGCTGTATGCTTCGTTACTTGCGCGCTGACTGTCGTATTGTTAACATGAAGCAAAGAGATGAGTACTGGATAGCCACTCGGTATAAAGCCAGAATGGGGGAGTTTTTTGCGCCTTCCGAGAGGGAGGCAAAATTGGCTTATTATCGAGAGAAGCTATGCAGCCAGCTTGTCACGGCTTTCAAACGGCAAACACCTGCTGCAAGCATGTCTGACCGGGGGGGGCACTCTCCGCTACCTCTGCAAGAGGCGGCAGCCGCGGCAGCAGCGGCAGCAGCAGCAGCCAATTCAGTTTGGAAAATATGATGACAACATTTTTACATCCAATACCCCGACCTGACACACATCGTAGTCACCAAAGGAATGTTCACCATCACCAGGTGCAGCACCTAAACAACCAGGTTCACTCGTACCTGGACTGTGCCCTTTCTCCGTCAGAAATGCTGATCCCAGACCCCATGGACTTCTGGATCAGCAGATTGGATCATTGGCAAGAACTGGCCCAGTTTGCCATGGGTGTACTGTCTTGTCCACCCTCCAGTGTAGCGTCAGAGAGGGTATTCAGCGCGGCAGGGGGCTTCGTCACCCCTAAGCGAACAAGATTGTCCGCCAACAGCTTGGAAAATCTCACGTTTCTGAAAATGAATCAAGCGTGGATCGGTGAGGATTTTAAAACCCCTGTGCCTTATGCCACTGATTAGATCTGACAATGCTGCTGCTGCTGCCGCTGCCGCCTGCTACTGCCGCCTGCTACTACGGGATTCTGTCCTGTCCACTCTTTTTTTAATGTGCCGCTGTTGGTGCTGCTACTACTTCTACCACCAATCAACCCCCAGTGCCGTCTGCTACAAGCAGGCCTGCCCCACCACAGGGCTTTGTCCTGTGATTGTTCAGTCTCTTTTTTTAATGTGCTGCTGCTACTGCTACTACTACTACCACCCTTGCTGTCCGTTGGCTACCTCTACTACCACCAATACACCTCCACTGCCGCCCGTCTGCTACAAGCAGGCCTACCCCACCACAGGGCTTTGTCCTGTGACTGTCGTCCAGTCTCTTTTTATAATGTGCTGCTGCTACTACCAGTCTACCACCCTTGCTGTCTGTGTTGGCTAGTCTACCTCTACTACCACCAATACACCTCCACTGCCGCCCGTCTGCTACAAGCAGGCCTGCCCCACCACAGTGCTTTGTCCTGTGACTGTCGTCAAGTCTCTTTTTTTAATGTGCTGCTACTACTACCAGTCTACCACCCTTGCTGTCTGTGTTGGCTAGTCTACCTCTACTACCAACAATACACCTCCGCAGCCGCCCGTTTGCTACAAGCAGGCCTGCCCCACCACAGGGCTTTGTCCTGTGACTGTCGTCCAGTCTCTTTTTTTAATGTGCTGCTGCTACTACCAGTCTACCACCCTTGCTGTCTGTGTTGGCTACCTCTACTACCACCAATACACCTCCACTCCCGCCTGTCTGCTACAAGCAGGCCTGAGGCCTGCCCCACCAGAGGGCTTTGTCCTGTGACTGTCCAGTCTCTTTTTTTAATGTGCTGCTACTACTACTACTACCACCCTTGCTGTCCGTTGGCTACCTCTACTACCACCAATACACCTCCACTGCCGCCTGTCTGCTACAAGCAGGCCTGAGGCCTGCCCCACCAGAGGGCTTTGTCCTGTGACTGTCCAGTCTCTTTTTTTAATGTGCTGCTACTACTACTACTACTACCACCCTTGCTGTCCGTTGGCTACCTCTAATACCACCAATACACCTCCACTGCCGTCTGCTACAAGCAGGCCTGAGGCCTGCCCCACCAGAGGGCTTTGTCCTGTGATTGTCCAGTCTCTTTTTTTAATGTGCTGCTACTACTACTACCACCCTTGCTGTCTGTGTTGGCTACCTCTACTACCACCAATACACCTCCACTGCCGCCCGTCTGCTACAAGCAGGCCTAAACCACCACAGGGCTTTGTCCTGTGACTGTCGTCCAGTCTCTTTTTTTAATGTGCTGCTGCTACTACCAGTCTACCACCCTTGCTGTCTGTGTTGGCTAGTCTACCTCTACTACCACAAATACACCTCCACTGCCGCCCATCTGCTACAAGCAGGCCTGCCCCACCACAGGGCTTTGTCCTGTGACTGTCGTCCAGTCTCTTTTTTTAATGTGCTGCTGCTACTACCAGTCTACCACCCTTGCTGTCTGTGTTGGCTAGTCTACCTCTACTACCACCAATACACCTCCACTGCCGCCCGTCTGCTACAAGCAGGCCTGCCCCACCACAGGGCTTTGTCCTTTGACTGTCATCCAGTGTCTTTTAATGTGCTGCTACTACTCACCCTTGCCAATAAAAAGGGTCAATTTTTGGAGGGCTTGTCAAAAGCCATTGCTTGTTGCTTTTACATCTATGTATGGAAGAACCCCGGCAGGCATCTGCCAAAAAAAAGGGTCAATTTTTGGAGGGCTTGTGAAAAGCCATTGCTTGTTGCTTTTACATCCATGTATGGAATAACCCCGGCAGGCATCTGCCAACAAAAAGGGTCAATTTTTGGAGGGCTTGTCAAAAGCCATTGCTTGTTGCTTTTACATCCATGTATGGAAGAACCCCGGCAGGCATCTGCCAAAAAAAGGGTCAATTTTTGGAGGGCTTGTCAAAAGCCATTGCTTGTTGCTTTTACATCTATGTATGGAAGAACCCCGGCAGGCATCTGCCAAAAAAAAGGGTCAATTTTTGGAGGGCTTGTTGCTTTTACATCCATGTATGGAATAACCCCGGCAGGCATCTGCCAACAAAAAGGGTGAATTTTTGGAGGGCTTGTCAAAAGCCATTGCTTGTTGCTTTTACATCCATGTATGGAAGAACCCCGGCAGGCATCTGCCAAAAAAAAGGGTACATTTTTGGAGGGCTTGTGAAAAGCCATTGCTTGTTGCTTTTACATACATGTATGGAAGAACCCCGGCAGGCATCTGCCAAAAAAAAGGGTCAATTTTTGGAGGGCTTGTGAAAAGCCATTGCGTGTGGCTTTTACATCCATGTATGGAAGAACCCCGGCAGGCATCTGCCAATAAAAAGGGTCAATTTTTGGAGGGCATGTCAAAAGCCATTGCTTGTTGCTTTTACATCCATGAATGGAAGAACCCCGGCAGGCATCTGCCAAAAAAAAGGGTCAATTTTTGGAGGGCTTGTCAAAAGCCATTGCTTGTTGCTTTTACATCCATGTATGGAAGAACCCCGGCAGGCATCTGCCAAAAAAAAGGGTAAATTTTTGGAGGGCTTGTGAAAAGCCATTGCTTGTTGCTTTTACATACATGTATGGAAGAACCCCGGCAGGCATCTGCCCAAAAAAATGGTCAATTTTTGGAGGGCTTGTGAAAAGCCATTGCGTGTGGCTTTTACATCCATGTATGGAAGAACCCCGGCAGGCATCTGCCAATAAAAAGGGTCAATTTTTGGAGGGCATGTCAAAAGCCATTGCTTGTTGCTTTTACATCCATGAATGGAAGAACCCCGGCAGGCATCTGCCAAAAACAAGGGTCAATTTTTGGAGGGCTTGTGAAAAGCCATTGCTTGTTGCTTTTACATCCATGTATGGAAGAACCCCGGCAGGCATCTGCCAATAAAAAGGGTCAATTTTTGCAGGGCTTGTCAAAAGCCATTGCTTGTTGCTTTTACATCCATGTATGGAAGAACCCCAGCAGGCATCTGCCAAAAAAAAGGGTCAATTTTTGGAGGGCTTGTGAAAAGCCATTGCTTGTTGCTTTTACATCCATGTATGGAAGAACCCCGGCAGGCATCTGCCACCATAAAGGGTACATTTTTTGAGGGCTTGTCAAAAGCCATTGCTTCTTCTTTTACCACCTTATATGTATGAACCCTGGGAGGCATCTGCCGCCAAAAATGGTTAATTTTTGTACCTTTTTTAACAATGCATTAAGCATACAACATGCACAAGTACAGTGGTTTCTGTTAGTTATCACCGTGTCCCATCCGTTTTCCTATGGCCATACATGTTGGCGTAACTTTGACACTAACTTTGCCTTAAAGACAGCTCAAAAGTACTTGGATACACTCATGGGTGACCTAAGAGTGTTATACAGGGCTTCTACACGATTATACACGATTTTTAGGGGCTTTCTTGTATTACAGGTTCGGTCAAAACTAGTTCGGTCCGAATCGAACTTTTTCATGAAATTCGGCGAACCTGCCGAACCGAACTTTTCATAAGTTCGCTCATCTCTAGTAATAATGTAAGTAAAATATAGGGGGCAGTAATGAGTAAAGTGCCTCAATAAAAATAATTGATTAATGAGGTGCAAGTGTGTGAAACATGGAGGGATAGTCTGTAAGTCATGAGGCGCAACGTATATAGCCAGGTAGAAGCCTATTTGTGACGCCTTGATAATTCATAGAGCGGGCTACCCTGCTTGCTATGCCAAACAACAACACACCAAACTCTCCCAGCATCAAAGACCCGGCTGTGTCCAAAAGAAGCGAATATAAAGTAATAATGAAAAATACCTGGGGTATTAGTGATCATTTTGGCAAAAAGGACGCAAGCTCGCAATCCACGACAAGGATCCCCAGACTTGCGACTCCCTAACTCCCTAACTGGAACGAAAAGCTCCTGATGCACAGACAAAACAGATAAAAACAAGGGGACATATATACAAAAACACCAAAAAAGGCCATACTTACAAATGGACACAGCCAGGTCAGAAACGCTGATGAAGGAGAGTGAGCAGGTGCTTTAAATAATAATAGCCACTCCCACTAGTCTTGAGGGGAGTGGTGTGTGGTGCATGGGATGTGTAGTAAGACATAATAAATGAATAGTGTATGTGCAAGTGTAATAATGTAAGTGAAATATAGGGGGCAGTAATGAGTAAAGTGCCTCAAAAAAAATAAATGAATAATGGGGTGCAAGTGTGTGAAACATGGAGGGATTATTACACTTGCACATACACTATTCATTTATTATTTCTTACTACACATTTCATTTTTTTCTACCAAAATTCATTTGTAAAACATTTTTTTCCTGTAACTCAGAGGGTTTTACCCAAGAAATGCATCTTAATATTTATTGCCCAGATTCTGCAGTTTTTAGAAATATCCCACATGTGGCCCTAGTGTGGTAATGGACTGAAACACAGGCCTCAGAAGCAAAGGAGCACCTAGTGGATTTTGGGCCCTCCTTTTTATTAGAATATATTCTAGGCACCATGTCAGGTTTGAAGAGGTCTTGTGGTGCCAAAACAGTGGAAACCCATAAGTGACCCCATTTTGGAAACTACCCTCCTCAGGGAATTTATCTAGGGGTATAGTTAGAATTTTGACCCAACAGATTTTTTTGCTAAATTTATTTGAATTAGTCTGTTAAAATGAAAATCTTAATTTTCTCATTTTTGTAAGGAGTAAAGGAGAAAAAGCACCACAAAATTTGTAAAGCAATTTCTCCCGATTACGGAAAAACCCCATATGTGGTAACAAACTGCTCTTTGGACCCATGCTCAGAAGGGAAGGAGCGCCATTTGAATTTTGGAGCGCAGATTTTACTGGAATGGTTTTCTGTGCCATGTCGCGTTTGCAATGCACTAAACAGTGGAAACCCCCCAAAAGTAACCCCATTTTGGAGACTACACCCCTCAAGGAATTAGTCTGTGAAGATGAAAATCTACTTATTTTCTGAAGAAACATAGAATTTTCTAATTATTACAAGGAATAAAGGAGAAAAAGCACCCCAACATTTGTAAAACAATTTCTCCTGATTATGGCAATACCCCATATGTGGTAATAAACGGCTGTTTGGACCCACGGCCGGGCTTAGAAGGGACGGAGCACCATTTGGATTTTGCAGCTCAGATTTTGCTGAATTGGTTTCTGGGGGCCATGTCACATTTGCAGAGCCCCTGAAGTACCCGTACAGTAGAAAATCCCCAGGTGTGATCCCATTTTGGAGATTATACCCCTCAAAGAATTAAATTAGAGGTGTAGTGAGTATTTTGATCCCTCAGGTGTTTTATAGATTTTATTAAGATCGGGACGTGAAAATGAAAAAATATATTTTTTCCCAATAAAATTTTTAGCAGTTTTAGCTCATAATTTTTCATTTCCACAAGGAATACAGGAGAAAAGACACCCCAAAATGTGTTACACAATTCCTCCTGAGTAGGGAAATACCCCATATGTGGTTGTAAACTGCTATTTGGATACACGGCAAATGTCTGAAGGGAAAAATCGCAATTTAGTTTTTGGAGTGGAGATTTTACAAAATAGTTTTTTGACGCCATGTTGCATTGCGCTGAGGTACCAGTACAGTGAAAACCCCCAGAGAAGTTACCCCATTTGGAAAACTACACCCCTTTAAGGAATTTCATCATGAGGCGTAGTGAGCATTTTGACCCCACAGGTTTTGCAGAAATTAGTACACAATAGATGTTGCAGATTGAAAATTGCCAATTTCCACAGATATGCTATTTCAGTGCCCAATGTGTTGTGCCCAGCTTGTGCCACCGGAGACAAACACCCTATAAATTGTTAAGTGGGTTCTCCAGAGTACAGTAATACCCCATATGTGGTTGTTTGGGCACACTGCCAGGCCTAGAAGGAGCGCCATTTGGCTTTTGGAGAGCACATTTTGCTTGGTAGTAGTTTTATTTAGTGTTTTACTGGTGTTTCAGTTTATAATGTGGAGGCATATGTACATCAGGGTATATGTAAGCTGGGCGTGGGAGTACATTGGGGTATACGTAAACTGTGTGGAGTACATCAGGGTATATGTAAGCTGGGCAGAGTACATCAGGGTATATGTAAGCTGGGCAGAGTACATCATGGTATATGTAAGCTTGGCAGAGTACATCAGGGTATATGTAAGCTGTGTGGAGCACATCAGGGTATATGTAAGCTGTGCGGAGTACATCAGGGTATATATAAGCTGGACGGAGTACATCAGGGTAAATGCAAGCTGGGGTGGAGAACATCAGGTCATAATAGGATAATGTAGTAATGAGGTAAATTAATAATAAAATTATCCATGGATAGTGACGTCCGCTTTGAACCAATCCTTTATGCACAGGCCGGATTTTTGGGTGCAGGAGTCGCACGTCTAAAGGGTGACCGAGGTATTGTACAAAATATCCGCACTCCAACGTTGCCTAATCTTTGACTTCTTCACTAGCCCCATATGTAGCACAGGCCCCAAAATGTCATAGTTTCCGCTGCATTTACAGGGTCTACCAGTGGGGGCTGCAAATGATGACATGGGGTTTTAGGTGAAGAACTGCTGCACATATGAATTAGTCTGGGCCGGCGTTTTGCATTATTGCGTTCCAAGAGTCATAACTTTTTATTTTTACGTTGACAAGCTGCGTGAATGCTTGATTTTCATGGGACGAGCTTTAGTTTTCATTAGTATCATTTTGGGGTACATGCGATTTTTTTCATAAGTTTTTATTCAATTTTTTGTTGTCAGGTGAGGAGACCAAAAAACAGAAATTCTCACTGTTTTTTACACATTTTTAACGGCATTTTTTCTCTGTGCAGTATAAAAAAAATGTTTACTTTATTCTTCGGTTTTATACGATTATGGCAATATCAAATTTATATTGTTTTTAATTGTTTTACTACTTTTACACAGTAAAAACACTTTTTAAAAATAAAATGTTTTAGTGTCACCATATCCTGAGAGCCATAACTTTTCTATTTTTTGGTCGACGGAGCCAAGTGAGGGCTTGTTTTTTGCGTGACAAACTGTAGTTTTTATTGGTACAATTTTGGGGTACTTTTCTGGAAACAACGTGACCAAAAAAAGGAATTTCTGCCATAGTTTTTTTTTTTTTTTTTACGGTGTTCACCGTGCGGGATAAATAATTTGATATTTTTATAGTCCAGGCTGATACAAATGCGGCGATTACTATTATGTATAGTTTTTTGTTTTTTTTCATTTTTTATAATTATAAAGGGCTTGATCAAGGAAACAGGGTGGGTTTTTAGTAGATGAATAATAAATATAAGTTTTTTCTAGATAAATCTTTTACTTATTTATTGTTCTAAAACTTTTTTGTTTTTTTACACTTACTAGCGGACTTGTAGATCTGATCTTCTGATCCCCTGTACAATACACTGCACTACTTGTGTAGTGCAGTGTATTGTAACTGTCATTTTACAACTGACAGTCAGTCTATTAGGTCCTGCCTTTGGCAGGACCTAATAGTCTTCCGTCCCTGGCCGACCAGGAAGTCATTGCTACGCTTCCTGGTTGCCATAGCAACTATTGGCACCACGCATTCTTTTGCGGGGGGCCAACGGGGTGCAGAGGGAGCCCCCTCCCTCTGTATCAAGCACTTAAATGCTGCTGTCGCTATGGGTGTCAGGTCTGAGCATTCCTAGATTAACTGTTTCCAGGAAAGTGGATTGGTCGTCGTCGGCCAGTTGAATGGCCCCCTAGATGTCCCGATCTGACCCCTTTAGACTTTTATCTTTGGGGTCATCTCAAGGCAATTGTCTATGCTGTGAAGATACGAGATGTGCAGCAACTGAAACTACGGATACTGGAAGCCTGTGCTAGCATTTCTTCTGCGGTGTTGCTATCAGTGTGTGAAGAGTGGGAGAAGAGGGTTGCATTGACAATCCAACACAATGGGCAGCACTTTGAACACATTTTATGGTCAGAAACTTGTAAATAACTCATGAAAGAATAAAGTAACGTTAAAACCAAGCACACCATTGTTTTTCTTGTGAAATTCTCAATAAGTTTGATGTGTCACATGACCCTCTTCCCATTGAAAAAACTAAAGTTGGATACAAAATGGCCGACTTCAAAATGGCCGCCATGATCAACACTCAGCTTGAAAAATTTCCCCCCTCCCATATACTAATGTGCCACAAACAGGAAGTTAATATCACCAACCATTCCCATTTTATTTAGGTGTATCCATATAAATGGCCCACCCTGTACTATACCATGGTATATTTTAAATTTTAAAATAAATTTTGATGCTACTAATTGTATTTTGTATTTTTTTCATGTCTCAATAAAAAAAAACTATTTTGTTTGAAAACGTTTGGGTCATTTAACACTGAACGTTCACATTGGTGTTCAAGTTATGACTTTGGTGTTTGACCAGTTATATTATTGGGGCACATTTTCTTTGGTGTTTAATTTATCAGAATCAAGTTAAAGATGGTTACATCTGTATGATTAGTGGCCTATAAGCAATGAGCAATAGAACAATCAGTGCTACCAAACACTGAAAGTAATTTTGCATCTATTCTTTTTTTAATTTTACATTGCTCACATCTTTTTTTTCTTTACTTGGAATTTTTCACATCTGTTACCACAATGGGTAGTCAGTGAAATATTCATATTTTTTTTAATGTAATTGCCTATTTATAATGCAAGGGAGAATTTCTTATATGTGCTAAAATGTTGATGCATTTTCCTTGCATTAAAGAGATTTTTAAATCAGGAAATGAAAGAAAATACTAAGTATCTTCTCCTGCATTTACTAAAACATCATCCTCATGGGATTTAGAAGCTTATGCTGTAAACATACTGTACTACAACCCTAAAGCAATACGTTAAAAACAACATCACAAATAATATAGCAATACAGAAGAAAAGAGTCTTAATGATTACTAACCTATTATATATGCATCTAAAAGCAAAATAATAATCAATAGAATTAAAAATATGTCCATCATTCAGCATGATTAATTGACCTCATTTAGAATTAGATTTGTTTAGCTTCTTCTATGCAATTTTTAGTCACATTAGGGTATGTTCACACAGCGAGAATTTGCAACAGCAAATTCCACTGTGGATTTTCAGTGAAATCTGCAATAGAAATCTGTGGCTGAAGCTCATGCGTTTTAGCTACAATGAAGCTTAGAGAGCTAATCCACGGCTTTTCAGCACAGGTTTTTTTCTGTGACGCTGGAATCTCTAAACATGGTATTATATATATATATATATATATATATATATATATATATATATATATATACACAGATATATATACACTACCGTTCAAAAGTTTGGGGTCACCTCCTTTTTGTCCAGACATTAACAAATGGGTGTTACTACTCCCCTTGTCAAAAGGCTGTGTCCCCACATACTGACAGTCTCCAACCATCGCTGACAGTATCGCACCGTGTAGGGACACATTCTCCTGACAAGGGGAATAGTAACACTTATTTGTCTATCAGTCCTGGACTGCACAAAGACTTTGTGAAATACAAGGATTTCCTATAATAAACATGTCAGTAGAGATAACAGATTGTCTATAAATCTAGTGACTCACAGGCTTTTCTTCTCCATCCAGTCCAGACTTCATGACGACTTTTCCCGGCCATGACCCATTTCTGCAGAATTTGCCACTCCGATGTCTTTGGCTCCTCACTTTTCCAACATTTCCACACCTATAAACAAAGATAATATTATCATGGTGCCACACACTGTGCCCCTAAATATAATAGCACCAAACACTGCGCCCCTGAATAAAATAGTACCAAACGCTGGGCCCGTAAATATTATAGCACCATAGACTGCGCCCCTGAATATAATTGTGTCAAACACTGTAGATAGCACCACACACTGACCTAATGCCTCCACAGCTGTCCTACACAGTATAATGCCCCCATAGCTGTCCTACACAGTATAATGCCCCCACAGCTGTCCTACACAGTATAATGCCTCCATAGCTGCGACACAGTATAATGCCCCCATAGCTGCGACACAGTATAAGGCCTCCATAGCTGCTACACAGTATAATGCCTCCATAGCTGTGACACAGTATAATGCCTCCATAGCTGTGACACAGTATAATGCCTCCATAGCTGTGACACAGTATAATGCCTCCATAGCTGCAACACAGTATAATGCCCCCATAGCTGTGACACAGTATAATGCCTCCATAGCTGCTACACAGTATAATGCCCCCATAGCTGCAACACAGTATAATTTCTCCATAGCTGCTACACAGTATAATGCCCCCACAGCTGTCCTACACAGTATAATGCCCCCACAGCTGCGACACAGTATAAAGCCCCCACAGCTGCGACACAGTATAATGCCTCCATAGCTGTCCTACACAGTATAATGCCCCCACAGCTGCGACACAGTATAATGCCTCCATATGTACGTACCTAATAAAAAAAACAAAAACATAATTACTTACCTATGCTGGTTCCCACGATGGTGGGGGATGCTTCTCCTCCTCTGCACTGTCCCGTGAGTGACTCCGTGCAGACAGGCGCGATGACGTCACTACATCGCGCCTGCCTGCAGCGAGGCTCCAGCATTCAACCCAATTGAATCTGCGTCCTGCGGAAGCAGATTCAGTTGGAAGCGGGACAGCGCAGCAGTTAGCAGCGCTAGAGCACTGCATAGTTTTTTAGATTGTGTGCGGTTCGGGCGGCCATGGGCCCCCTGGGAGCCTCGGGCCCCGGGTGGCCAACCGAACCGCCCATATGATAATCCGCCATTGGTTTCACTGACATGAATTATTGTGAACATAGCAAATTAATTTAGAATTTCTGCACATTTCTTTGACTTGGACTTTGCCCACCAAGTCAATTAACAGTGAGGATTCTGTGCCGTTTCAGATTTAGTATGCTTAAACAGAGTGTGTTCCTATAATCCCTGGCTAAATAATTTATATCCTGTGATGGTCTTTATATGTAATGAGGTATACAGCTGTCCTGGACACCATAATGTGCCTACCAGTTTAGTGGTTATAGGGGGTCTGTAAAAGGCCATAATCTGACAGGTCTGTCTCTTGTAGCAAGTTCCTTTGAATAGATGGATACCAACAATATAGCATCTAGAAACACTAGACCTTTAAATTGTTTCTTGCACCCCTAATTTTACTTTATTTTGCATGAAATATTTCGCATTTCCATAGACGTTAAAGTACAGAAATGAAATTACACTTCTGAAAAAGTGAAGTTCAGAACTAGCAATAATGTCAGCTAATCACGCTGACGTTTAAATAGACTGATTTCCTCTTTTCCACAATCAAACATTTCAAGCTTTGGAGTTCAAAGGAGAATTACCAACAATGATGTATTTAACTTTAATCTGTCCTTTCAGACATACAGTGCTTTCAAGCAGCCACATTATTTTTTTTTGCCTAGACCAATTTTTTTTTTGTAAACCTACAAAAATAACATACCAAACGAAGCTTTCTAACTAATCCCCTTGAATGTGGTGCCAAGTGTAAGACTTCTATAGGATTCCAGTACTACTTGAAGTCCATCTTGTGAATTTGGACTTTTCTTTACTACATTTTAAAGTCCTATATAAAACACAATAATTGCAAAAGGTGACACACTAGACTAACCATCTTATCTTATATATCTCCAAATAATTTAATTCAAGAACAAGGGAATAACAGAACCAACGGTTCCGTTGCATAACAGACACAGCCGGATGCCAACAGAACCCACTGACTTTAATAGGTTCCGTCGGCTTTCCGTCGTGGTGTCCGCGATTGTCTCTGGTAAACCCTGCTGGATCTGTGACGGAGGCCCCTAACGGAGCCTCCGATGCAGATGTGAACAGAGCCTTAGCCTGTTGTGCTATAAATAATATATCCGGTTTGCTGCAGTTAATTATATACATTGATACCACTTAGGTTTATGTCTATTTTTCATGGCATTAACAATGTTAATTCATTTTTTTATGTATTATTTTAAGATGAGATAAAAAGGTTAGCAATAGAAATAGAAGAGTGGTAAAAGATGGAAACAGTGAACCTGTGGCCCATGTATCAAAAGGAGCACCTTGCCTGTCATGGATATCACTGTATTATTTCTTACTTCATTCAAGGGGCAGCCTCCATGCAAGAATAACAGAAACACTTAATTTTCTCTGAAATAATATGAAAATTCAATTTACAGTAAGGGTATGTTCACACGGCGGGGGTCCGTAACGGCTGAAATTACGGGGATGTTTCAGCCTGAAAACATCCCCGTAATTTCAGCCGTACCGGCATGTGCAGGCGCTTGAACGCCGCGTCAATTACGGCCGTAATTAGCGCTGCTATTCATTGGAGTCAATGAATAGCGGCTCCAATTACGGCCAAAGAAGTGACAGGTCACTTCTTCTACGCGGGCGTCTATTTACGCGCCGTCATTTGACAGCGGTGCGTAAATATACGCCTCGTGTGAACAGACAAACGTCTGCCCATTGCTTTCAATGGGCAGATGTTTGTCAGCGCTATTGAGGCGCTATTTTCAGACGTAATTCGGGGCAAAAACGCCCGAATTACGTCCGTAAATAGGCCGTGTGAACATACCCTCAATGTTCCGGGTTTATTGTGAAGTTAAAATGCTTAACAAAAAATTCAAAAAGGAATGTATGAACTCTCAAGGGAATGCCATGGCTCTACAAAGTAAGACAACACTTTGAACAATGTGTACGACTGTTTTTGTATATAAAGAATAATAAATGAGAATGGGAAATCCTGTTTAAAGGGACAGAATATATTCTAAAATCTAGAGAATCATCAATTTAAATAAAATTATATTTCTTAAGTACAACTTTTCAAGTATATTCTGGAACAATTTCTATTTGTGTTCAGTTGCCAACTCATAAGTTCTATAGGTCAACCCTTGGAATTACCTGGATTTCTGCATTGGTTACTAATAAAACGTGGTCTGATTATTATCTAAGTCACAAATACAGACAAACACAATCTAACTAAACTAATGAGGCTGGGTTCACACAACCTATTTTCAGACGTAATGAAGGCGTTTCTGAAAAAACGGCTCCAATACGTCGGCAAACATCTGCCCACTACTTTCAATGGGCTTTACGATGTACTGTGCCGACGACCTATTATTTTACGCGTCGCTGTCAAAAGACGGCACGTAAAATTACAGCCTCGTCAAGAGAAGTGCAGGACACTTCTTGGGACGTTTTTGGAGCCGTTTTCTCATAGACTCCAATGAAAACAGCTCCAAAAACGGCCGTGAAATTACCGCGAAAACCGCAGCGAATAACGCGAGTTGCTCAAAAAACGTCTGAAAATCAGGGGCTGTTTTCCCTTGAAAACAGCTCCGTATTTTGAGACTTTTTTGACTCTACGTGTGAACATACCCTAGGGGTATGTTCAGACGGCTTACCAAAATACGTCTGAAAATATTTTACGGACGTTATTGGAGCTGTTTTTCAATGGAGTTAATGAAAAACTGCTCCAAAAATGTCCCAAGAAGTGACATGCACTTCTCTTTTGCGACCGTCTTTTTACGCGCCGTATTTTGACAGCGACGCATAAAATTACAGCTCGTGGGAACAGAACACTGTGAATCACATTGCAAGCAATGGGCAGCTGTTTGTAGGCGTATTAGGGGCGTTTTTTCAGGTGTAATTCCAGGCGTAAAACACCCGAATTATGTCTGAAAACACTGCGTGTGAACATACCCTAATTGTGACTTAGATAACAATCAGACCACATTTTATTAGTAATCAATGCAGAAATCCAGATAATTCAAAACGGTTCACTTACTTTTTCTTGCAACTGGTATGTAACATTAGCTCTTAAGAGGTTATCCTCTTCACATAAAGTGATGGAAAATTGCTGGGACATGCCATAATTTTCTGATCGGTGGGGTGCGGCTGCCAGTACTCGCACCGATCCTAAGAATGAAGGGGCCTCAGCGTTGCTTTGGCGCTGCTTTAGCTCTGTGACCCCTTTAAAGTTTTCCCCTTCACAGCGGCACTCCCAGTCATCGGCTGTACTGGTAACTACTTTCTGTGATAGGAATAACCCTTGAAAATGGGTTTTCCAGTTTCATGTAAATAAAACGTAATCATTGTATTATGAAAGGACATGCAACTCTCTGATATACTTTGTGTTTAACTTTCTTTCAAAATCCCCCAGGAAATGGGAGTAAAGGGTTTCCTTCATGCAGTCCAATCAATCCAGGGCCGCCATATCTTTCTGTATGAAGAGCAGCAGTGCTTTTTGAGCAGTACTAATGGAGTTGGGGAGATTTTGATGTGCCTCCAGTGCAGTGCCAATTTTTGCGCCTGCCCTTGAACCTCCCATATATATAAATGTATATTCTGCCATAATGTCATACAGTTCCTGGAGAAGTAATGCCGCATAAATATTGCCCCCACAAAATGTAAAAAAATAAATATTTTGCAGTCTCCCAAAATAGTGTGTGGAGTGCTCAGTTAATGCCACTGCCCATGTAGAAAATGCAGTTAGTGCCCTAAAGTCTTTTGTAGGAAAGCCAGCCTGTGGTTGCAAGTCATGTTACTGCTAGGAGCCAGGAGTTGTTATTGTAAATGCTCATTTAACCTAAAGAGCTGCGGCATGGAAACAAATCATGAGAGGGCGCTACATAAAATGAACAAATGTCTATCACGTTCATTGATTTCCCTCAGGGCCCGGCAGTTCCTTATTGCCGAGAGCTGCACCGGCTCTGGAGCTAATGGAAAGGGGACTCTCCATCAATTTTCATTTAATCTTAGTCTTCTTGCAGTGTTTCTGTTATTCCTATAGTTTGCATCACCTCATTCTTCATGTAATTTTTGTTAAAACCAATAGAATAAGGTAAACACAAGTTGTACAGCGTCCAGCGCTAGGTGTACTGATAGGAAAGTTGCTTGCATTTTCTCTTAAATGTAGAAAGTCAGCTTGTTCAATATGTTAAACATTTCGCTTAATCTTATTTTTAAAGGCTATTAAGCTACAATCCTGAAATATGCAAAGTCAATATAACAATCAGAATAATTAATCCATGCACTGGATTTTTCACTGAATACTGTTTTCTATTGAATAACATACTTACCAATCAGGAAGTTCTCGCTAATCCCACATAAAAGACATTTTTCTCTGAAGCCTGGATTTGCAACCTACAAATGTAATCAGTACAAACAGTAAAAGCACAGTGTCTGCCTGTGAAGATAAATGCTTTATGGCTAAAGGGATTTCCCTTCTGTATCTCCTAAGTATACATTATTTTCCCCCTATTTTATCAAGTTAATTTTCTATTGGATGTCAGCTTTGACATAATACTGATTTAACGGTGCTTACATAATAACCTCCTATACTCAACTGCTTTCCTAATTATGGAACTGGTGTCCTAGATTTTGTAATCATGTATTTTAACTTTTATTTTATGGTACTCTGCTTTCCTGTCTTCCTATATAGCCTAATGTTATCTCTAACTTTTGTCAAAGTGTTTGATCATAGTTAAGTTTTATGATCATCCAGACCAGCTAGTCTGTTTGTTTATCTCTGCATAGCTTGTCACCTCATGTGTCTAGTTGATTTGATTAACAGCTGAACGAGCTTAACCCCTTCCCGCACCTTGACGTTAATGCACGTCAATGTGTGCAGTAACTTTGCGCACCTTAACGTTCACTAACGTCAGTGCTTTGACAGTTAACCGCCGCGCGGCGCTACACCGCAGCGGCGGTTAACTGTGCAGGGTGTCAGCCCTGCTCTCCCCGTTGCCGATCAGCGGCCTGTCGCCGCTGAAGTCGGCAATTAACCTCTTCGATGCGGTGGTCGATTGCGATCACCACATTGAAGAGGTTTACAGCGGATCGGCAGCCCCCCACATGTATTTGCGGGGGATGGCGATCCTTCTCTCGGCAACCAGAGGCCAGACAATGACCTCCGGGTTGCCATGTACGGAAGCCTCGGAGGATCAGCCTCCGGCCGGTCCTCCGATGCTTCCTGTCAGTGTGACAGTTACGTCACAATGACAGTTAGGGTATGTGCACACGTAGTGACCAAAAACGTCTGAAAATCCAGAGCTGTTTTCAAGGGAAAACAGACCCTGCTTTTCAGAAGTTTTTTGACCAACTCGCATTTTTCGCGGCGTTTTTCGCGCCGTTTTCGCGCCGTTTTTTACGTCCGTTTTTGGAGCTGTTTTCATTGGAGTCTATGAGAAAACAGCTCCAAAAACGTCCAAAGAAGTGTCCTGCACTTCTTTTGACGAGGCTGTATTTTTACGTGTCGTCGTTTGACAGCTGTCAAACGACGACGCGTAAATAACAGGTCGTCTGCACAGTACGTCGGCAAACCCATTCAAATGAATGGGCAGATGTTTGCCGACGTATTGTAGCCCTATTTTCAGACGTAAAACGAGGCATAATACGCCTCGTTTACGTCTGAAAATAGGTCGTGTGAACCCAGCCTTAGAACACATTACACTACGTGTGTAGTGTAATGTGTTCCAGAAGCGATCAGAGCTGCAAGTCTAAGTGTCCCCTAGTGGGACAAGTAAAAAAAGTAAAAAAAAGATAATAAAAATGTTTTTAATAAGTATAAAAATAAAAGTTAGAAGTGACATAAACAAAGAATGCTTTTTTTTATTATAGGAAAAAAATTAACACGTTAAAAAAAGTACACATATTTGGTATAACCGCGTTCGTAACGACCACAACTATAAAACTGTAATATTATTTTTCCCGCACGGTGAACACCGCAAAAAAAATAAACGAAAAACAGTGCCCGAATCACAATGTTTTGGTTACCAACCCTCCCAAAATATACAATAAAAAGTGATCAAAAAGTCGCATGTACGCCAAAATGGTACCAATACAAACTACATCCCGTCCCGCAAAAAACAAGCCCTTACACCTCGTTTTTGACTGAAAAATAAAAAAGTTATCGCTCTCAGAATATGGTGACACAGAAAATAATTTATTTTATAAATAAGTGATTTTATTGCACAAACGCTGCAAAACATAAAAATTTATATACATATGGTATCGCCATAATCGTACCGATCCGCAGTATAAAATATAATGGTAATTTATAGCTCAGGGTGAACGCCATAAAAAAAGAATAAAAAAAAAGAATTAAAAACTTTGTCAGAATTGATGGTTTTTGGTCACCTTGCTTGCCAAAAAATGGAATAAAACGTGATCAAAAAAATTTCTGGTAGCCAAAAATGGTACCAATGAAAACCTACAGATTGTCCCGCAAAGAATAAACCCTCACACAGCTCCGGTGGAGAAAAAATAAAACCGTTCTGGCTCTCAGAATATGGCGATGCAAAATGTGCAGTTTTCCAAAAGCAGATAAGATCGGGCGCCATTTATCAGTGCGACACCGGCCACATATCTGCGGATTATTATTTATTTACTGCATTATTATACCCTCTTATTATACCCTGGTGTACCCCGCACAGATAACATGTACCCTGATGTACTCCGCACAGATAACATATGCCCCCACATTATAAACTGAAACACCAGTAAAACCCCAAACAGAACAACTACCAAGCTACATCTGCGCCCCAAAAGCCAAATGCCGCTCCCTCCCTTCTGAGCCCTGCAGTGTGCCTAAACACCAGTTTACGTCCATAGATATGGCATCGCCATACCCAGGAGAACCCGGTTAATATTTTATGAGGTATTTGTCTTCAGTGGCACAAACTGGGCATAACATGTAGTGCACTAAAATGACATATGAGTGGAAAATTGTAATTTTCACTCTGCACCATCCGCTGCACATTAACCCCTGCGCGCACCACGACATAGCATGTCGTAGTGTGGGGGGTGATGTATGGAGTGTCTCACGTGAAAAATAAAGCATTTAAAACGGCAAAATCACTGTTTTTGGTCACCTTGGCTCTACCTAAAAATGTAATAAAAAGTGCTCAAAAATTAGTATGTACCAAAAAATGGTACCAATAAAAACGACCGCTTGTCCCTCAATAAATAAACCCTCACACCGCTCTATTGACTGAAAAATAAAAAAGTTGTGGCTCTTGGAACGCGGGGAGGAAAAAACTAAAAAGGAAAAGAAAAAAATGGATCAGTCCAGAAAGGGTTAATTACTTTCTAATGAAAAACCATTTATGACCACACGTGGGGTATTGCCGTACTCGGGAGAAATTGCTTTACAAATGTTGGGCAGCTTTTTCCTCCTTTATCCTTTGTGAAATTGAAAAAATGCAACATTTTAGTGGAAGAAATGTTGATATTCATTTTCACGACCTAATTCTAATAAATCCTGCAAAAGACTTGTGGGGTCTAAATGCCCACTATATCCCTAGATAGATTCTTTAAGTGGTGTAATTTCCACTTTTGGGGGGTTTCCACTGTTTGGCCTCTCAGGGGCTTTGCAAATGCGACATGGCACCCAAAAACCATTTCAGCTAAATTTGATCTCCAAAAGACAAATAGCGCTCCTTTCCTTCTAAGCCCTGCTGTGGGTCCAAACAGCAGTTTATTACCACATATGGCATATTTCCGTAATCGGGAGAAATTGTTTTACAAATGTTGGGGTGCTTTTTCTCCTTTATTCCTTGTAAAAATTAAAAATGGCTACCTTTTTTCAGAAAAAAAGTAGATTTTTACCTTTACAGAATAATTCCAATGAATTCAGCAAAACAACTGTGGGGTCAAAATGCTAACTTTACTCCTAGAAAAATTCCTTGATGAGTGTAGTTTCCAAAATGGGGTCACTTTACGGGGGTTTCCACTATTTTGTTCCCTCCAGTGCAATTCAAACGCGACATGGCACTGAAAACTATACCAGCAAAATGGGGTCACGTTCCGGGGGGTACCCCATATGGGGTATTGCTATAATCGGGAGAAATTGCTTTACATATGTTGGGGTGTTTTTTCTCTTTTATTCCTTGAAAAAATTAAAAATTTCTACGTTTTTTCAGAAAAAAAGTAGATTTTCATCTTCACATACTAATTCAAATAAATTTAGCAAAAAAACTGTGGGTTCAAAATGCTAACTACACCCCTAGATAAATTCCCTGAGGGGTGTAGTTTCCAAAATGAGGTCACTTTTTTTTTTTTTTATTGTTTTGGCCCCACAAGACCTCTTCAAACCTGACATTGCACCTAATATATATGCTAAAAAAAACGAGGCCCCAAGATCCACTAGGTGCTCCTTTGCTTCTGAGGCCTGTATTTCAGTAAATTAGCGCACTAGGGCCACATGTGGGATATTTCTAAAAACTGCAGAATCTGGGCAATAAATAATAAGTTCCATTTCTCAGGTAAAACCTTCTGTGGTATAGAAAAAAAATTATTACAAATGAATTTTGTAAAAAAAAAATGAAATTTGTAACTTTCACCTCTACTTTGCTTTAATTCCTGTGAAACGCCTAAAGGGTTAAAACACTTTCTGAATGCTGTTTTGAATACTTTGAGGGGTGCCGTTTTCAAAATGGGGTGATTTATGGGGACTTTCTAATATATAAGGCCCTCAAAGCCACTACAGAACTGAACTGGTCCTTGTAAAAATCGCCTTTTGAAATTTTCTTGAAAATATGAGAAATCGCTGCTAAAGTTCTAAGTCTTGTAACGTCCTAGAAAAATAAAAGAATGTTAAAAAAACGATGCCAAACTAAAGTAGACATATGGGAAATGTTAACTAGTGACTATTTTGTGTGGTATTACTATCTGTTTTACAAGCAGATACATTTAAATTTAGAAAAATGCAAATTTTTGCAAATTTTCTTCAAATCTTGGTGTTTTTTACAAATAAATATTGAATTTATCGACCAAATTTTTTCCCTATCATAAAGTACAATATGTCACGAGAAAACAGTCTCAGAATCACTTGGATAGGCAAAAGCATTCCGGAGTTATTACCACATAAAGGGGCACATGTCAGATTTGAAAAATCGGCTTCGTCCTGAAGGCCAAAACAGGCTCAGTCCTGAAGGGGTTAATTAGGCCTAGATCTGAGCATCTACTCCCCTATAAATTTAGATGTAGCATATGGGGAAGGCACTCGTGCAGGGGGGCTCTTGTGCAGAAGTCATCTCTGTCTACATGTCATATTGTCAAAGTGTCCTGGCAGTTATACATGGCAGTTATACATGGCAGTTATACATGGCAGTTAGACAGGGTCAGTGACAGGTAAGCTGCAAAACCAAACAAACTAATTATTAGATTTTATATTCTATCTGTTTACAAACAAAATACAAACAAACATGTTCACTACCGCACTCATCATTAGGGCATGACCACACATGGCGGAATTCCTCCGCAACTGTCCGCATCAATGCCGCACAGAATCTGCGTTGCAGATTCTGCAGCGGATCTGCACAAAATGTGCAGAAAATTGATGCGGACTGGCCGCTGCGGACTGCAGGAAAAGTGCTTCCCTTCTCCCTATCAGTGCAGGATAGAGAGAAGGGACAGCACTTTCCCTAGTGAAAGTAAAAGAAATTCATACTTACCGCCCGTTGTCTTTATGACGCGTCCCTCCTTCGGCATCCAGCCCGACCTCCCTGGATGACGCGCCAGTCCATGTGACCGCTGCAGCCTGTGCTTGGCCTGTGATTGGCTGCAGCCGTCACTTACACTGAAACGTCATCCTGGGAGGCCGGACTGGAGACAGAAACAGGGAGTTCTCGGTAAGTATGAACTTATATGTTTTTTTACAGATACATGTATATTGAGATCGGTAGTCACTGTCCCGGGTGCAGAAACAGTTACTGCCGATCGCTTAACTCTTTCAGCACCCTGGACAGTGACTATTTACTGACGTCTCCTAGCAACGCTCCCGTCATTACGGGAGCCCCATTGACTTCCTCAGTCTGGCTGTAGACCTAGAAATACATAGGTCCAGCCAGAATGAAGAAATGTCAAGTAAAAAAAGCAAGACGCATCCGCAGCACACATGACATGTGCATGACAGCTGCGGACTTCATTGCGGAACTTTGAATCTCCATTGAAGTCAATGGAGAAATTCCGCCATGAGTCCGCCACTGCTCCGCAACAGACAGAGCATGCTGCGGACACCAAATTCCGCTCCGCAGCCTATGCTCCGCAGCGGAATTGTACGCATCGTGTAAACGAACACTGCTAAATTAAAGTGAAAGTCAATGTAGAAACGGCTCCGCTGCGGATTAACGCTGCGGAGTGTCCGCAGCGGAATTTAAGTGCAATTCCGCCATGTGTGAACCCGCCCTTATAGCTGCTCTTGGTTTACAATCCTATCGCCCATCTAGGCCTTGGCAAAAATCATTCCACATCAGTCCCTCCCTACTTCCCTCGCCCATGTACAGCTCCCATGCACTATTCACACTCCTCAGTCATCTTAACCCATCTCATCCCACTTCTAAACATAAAAATCGCTCTCATAAATCACATAACCATCTGCTGTCTCTCTCCATTCTCCTGCTACTAGCTGCAGGGGACATTTCTCCCAACCCTGGTCCTCCCTTTTCTTCTGCAAAGCTCAACCACTTACCTGCCACACATAGAAACCTTGCAAATCTTCTTACCATTCCTTGTATGTCTTCTCCCGTCTCTTTTTTAACTGTGCTCTCCGGAATTCTCGGTCCGTGTGCAACAAACTCCCCTTTATTCATGACTTATTCCTTTCTAAGTCTCTCAACCTTCTGGCTCTTACGGAAACATGGCTACACCTGTCTGACACTGCTTCCCCTGCTGCTCTATCTTATGGTGGTCTCCAGTTCTCTCATGCCCCCAGACCTGAGAACAGGCAAGGTGGAGGAGTAGGCATACTTTCCCCACACTGCACTTTTCAGGTCATTCCCCCGGTCCCCTCACTCACATTTCCCTCTTTTGAAGTCCACACCCTCAGACTCTTTCAACCTTTTTCCCTCCGAGTGGCAGTTGTCTACCGCCCCCTGGCTCACCCCACCAATTCCTGGATTATTTTGCTGCCTGGCTTCCACAATTTCTATCCTCTGAAACACCAACTCTCATCATGGGTGACTTCAACATCCCCATTGATAACCCAATCTCCCCATCTGGCTCCCAGTTTCTATCTTTAACTTCGTCCCTAGGTCTGTCACAACTTACTAACTCTCCTACACCTGAAGATGGGCATTCACTTGACCTGGTCTTCTTCCGTCTCTGCTCAGTTTCTGACTTTATTAACTCTCCTCTTCCGCTCTCTGACCACAACCTTCTCTCCTTTACTATAAAATATTCTCTGCCTCTTCCGGTCATGCCTACGTATCAGACATGCAGAAATCTACATGCCATTAACACTCAGAAACCCATAGACAGTCTACAGTCCTCATTGTCTCCTATCTCTTCCTTCTCCTATCCCAATCTGGCTGCCAAAATTTACAAAAACACTCTCAAAAAAGCTTTGGATGAAGCAGCACCCCCTACACTCCGAACCACCCGACAAAGATGACAACAACCCTGGCACACGCCTCAATCCCGCTTTCTTCAGTGGTGCTTGAGATGTGCCGAACGACTGTGGAGAAAATCGCATTTGGCTGCAGACTTCCTTCATTACAAATTTATGCTCAAAACTTGCCACTCTGCCCTTCACCGAGCCAAACAAGTCTATTTCACTTCTCTCATCTCCACTCTATCCAATAATCCAAAACGCCTCTTTGATACTTTTCACTCCCTCCTTAGTCCTAAAGTGCAAACGCTAATCACAGATCTCAGTGCTGAAGACCTGGCCAATTATTTTAAAGTTAAAATTGACAACATCCGGCATGATATTATCTCCCAGCCCCCTAGTAACATCGATCCCCTTCCCTCCCGCACTCCCTCTTCTTCACTTTCAGCATTTGACCCAATAACAGAAGAAGAAGTCTCTAGGCTCCTCTCTCCTTCTCGTCCTACTACCTGCTCTAGTGATCCTATCCCCTCACTAGTCACCTGCCTAAAATATTTAACTTCTCTCTTTCCTCTGGTATCTTTCCTTCCTCTTTTAAACATGCCATTATAAACCCATTACTGAAAAAAACAACTCTTGACCCATCCAGCGCTGCTAACTACCGACCAGTCTCTAATCTGCCCTTCATCTCCAAACTCCTGGAACGCTTGGTCTACTCTCGCCTTATCCACTATCTCTCTGCTAACTCCATTCTTGCCCCCTTACAATCTGGTTTCCGCACTCTACACTCCACAGAAACTGCTCTTACTAAAGTCTCAAATTATCTCTTGGTGGCTAAATCGGACGGTAAATACCCTCTCCTGATTCTTCTAGTTCTCTCTGCAGCCTTTGACACTTTAGACCACAAACTCCTACTTAACATGCTCCACTCTATTGGCCTTAAAGACACAGCTCTCTCTTGGTTTTCCTCCTATCTCTCTGACTGCTCGTTCAGTGTGTCATTTGCTGGTTCTACTTCTCCTTATCCACTTGCTATCGGGGTTCCTCAGGGATCAGTCCTAGGTCCGCTCCTCTTTTCTCTCTACACAGCCCCTATTGGACAAACCATCAGCAGATTTGGCTTCCAGTACCATCTCTACGCTGATGACACCCAATTATATGCCTCTTCCCATGACATCACCCCTGCTCTAATACAAAACACCAATGATTGTCTGTCCGCTGTCTCTAACATCATGTCCTCTCTCTATATGAAACTGAATCTTTCTAAAACTGAGCTCCTTGTGTTCCCACCATCTACTAACCTCCCTAAACCTGATGTCTCCATCTCTGTGTGTGGCACTATCATAACTCCTAAGCAGCACGCCCGCTGTCTCTGGGTTATTTTTGACTCAGATCTTTCCCTTACTCCTCACATTCCATCACTTTCACGCTCCTGTCATTTTCACCTCAAAAACATCTCCAGAATCCACCCTTTTCTTACGGAGTAAACAGCCAAAACTCTCATTGTTGCTCTGATTCACTCTCGTCTTGACTACTATAACTCATTACTAGTCGGTCTTGCCCTCACCAAACTCTCCCCTCTCCAATCTATCCTTAATGCAGCAGCCAGGCTCATATTTATGACCAACCGCTACACCAATGCCTCTAATCTTTGCCAGACACTGCACTGGTTGCCCATCCCCTTCAGAATAAAATTCAAACTTATTTCTCTTACCCACAAAGCTCTCCACAGTGCTGCACCTCCTTACATCTCCTCCCACATCTCTGTCTACCACCCTACTCGGGCTCTACGTTCTGCCAACGACCTTAGATTAAAATCCTCCATAATCCGAACCTCCCACTCCCGTCTCCAAGATTTTTCTCGTGCTGCACCAGTCTTCTGGAATGCGCTACCCCAGACAATCAGATTAATTCCCAATATCCACAGTTTTAAACGTGCCCTGAAAACACATCTATTTAGACAGGCCTATAACATTCCATAATCTGACTCCTTTCCATTGCCCCCCTTTTAGAATAGTCATCAGAATAAGATTCCCTCACACTCCTTCTCTTCATGTCCGTCATACACGGATACTGGCTGGTGAGCGGCTCATGCAGCTTTATATGTAACACCCATGTGCATAAAAAAAATGTTTGACTATTGTACAGAACAAACAATGTTACACTTTGTGTCTCCCTTATTTCCTCAAAGATTGTAAGCTATTGAGAGCAGGGTCCTCACTTCTCTGGTATGAATTGTAAATTAACTTTGTCACTATGTAATGTCTGATTGTTTGTTTCATGTTCCCTCTAAATTGTAAAGTGCTGCGTAATATATTGGCGCTATATAAATAAAGATTATTATTATTTAGCTACAGTGAGTTGTGTTGTATAGGTTCATGATGTTTCACTATTAAAGGCTATGTTCACCTTTTAAAAACTTTTTTTTTAAATAGAAACATGCATCAGTGTGATTGGTGCAACTTTGTAATTACATTTTATTAAAAATTATTTTTACTTTTTGAAATATAGCTGCTTTGTATCCTGTTATGAACTTAGATGTGATCGATAACAGGTGGATCCTTTGTGTCAGAGACACGCAGGACCCACTGACACTGAACCCGTCAGTGTTAATGACCTGACGGATACAGGTCTCCTCTGTATACAGGATACAAAAAGTAAAAATCATTTTTAATAAAATGTGATTGGAAAGTTGCACTAAACACACTGATACACATTTTCATTTAAAAAAAAAAACACAAAAAACACTTTTTCAAATGTGTCATAGCCTTTAATAATTACTAAATATATTAGTAAATAGTGTGAATTTTAGAGCCAGGTATCCATAATTCAACCATAGTGTTTAATTCTTGCTTTATCTATTTTCTATACAATTAAATGAATAACAAGACCATATATCTAATCTGAATTATTTATTACCTAGCATGTGTGAGAAAATAAAGAACCAAATAATCAAAACAAATTAATAGGTATACTGCCACTGAAGATTGCAACATTTTACTGCAAGTAAGTGCCATGCATAGGGCCAGACTAGGACTAAAAAGGAGTCCTGGCATATAAACTCCACCAGCCCACATACAGATTCCCCCCTCTCCTGGAAATAGGGGCACGCAATGCTCACTATGATAAAAGTTGCTTCACTTGGTCACTAGTTTCGTCACTCACTTAAATATGTAAATCACATTATCAACACTAGAGGGACATTAAGGCTATGTTCAGTGGCGTAGCTATAGGGGTCGCAGCGGTCTCCGTTGCGACCGGGCCCCTAAGCCTGTTGCCATACATTTATCAACAAATGTCTCACAGGTAAAGTGACTGGTTAGGTGTAACCAACAAATTGTTAAGACACCTCCAAAATATAAACAAAGAGTAGCAAACTCCAATATATTATGACAAGAAAATGAGAACAAGGAGTCATAATGCCACAAGTCATAGAAAAAGGTATACATTTTATTTTTTACAATATCATAAACACAAGAAATATAAAAACAAAGCGAGGTTCTAAAACAGAGTCTATATGTGGATCACTCAAAAAGCGATAACACAGTCAAGGGAATAATATTAATATTGCACACTAAGGAGATATGTGCAGCAGACAGTAAACACAGACCACTTAATAAATTGTGTCCAATTGACTAAGTGCTAATAGGGCTGATATCTCTTATTTAGAATGTAACAATAGATAGCATTAGGGTGTCATAAAAATGTCAGACCCTATTGAAAAGAGTACTCTGCCCACAATACCGGACGTAGATCAGGGAAAGGTGCACTGTAATGGCCGGAGATGTAAATCTATGCCCACCTGGTATCACCAGGGGGGCCAGTGTAACAAATCTTACCCATGGAGATGAAAGTAGTTAGGTAGTCCACACAGTGAGACAACGCCCCGACGCGCGTTCCACTGGTACAGCTTATTCAGGGGGTATTAAACAATGTACATCCTGTCCTGTTTATATATTGTCCAGGGTAGTCAGCGGGTGTGTTCCGGCATATCCGACCAACTGGTCTATGGCGCATGCGCGAGATTGTATCTGAGGCCGCGAGAACTCCATCGCCTGTCGTCACACCGCTACTGCGCGTGCGTGTCTCTGAGGACGCGTCTCTAGGGAGACAGCGCAGGCGCAGAGCCTGTGTATTGACGAGAGGAGTCCGAGGCAGGCACTCGATATCACCGCAGCATGCGCAACCCCAGAGAGAGATATATATTTGTCGTGAGTATGTCTATTTAGGTGTAGAGTTGACACTAGTAATTTAGACTCATTCCAAAAGCATGTCCCCCTGTTGTGTGAAAAAGGAACGTAACAAAGAACAAGCACTAATACAAAATAAAGTCAAGGTAATATATTAATGAGTACAAAAAATATACCATAGTGTATTATCAGCCAAAGTAAAATAGGTGACACAAAAAGTGGTAAAAAGACAAATGACAATAATAATGAATCACGAATTAAGTGAGCAAAGCAATACCATACTACAAAAAGAAGAAAATATCATACAAATTTATATTTTCTATAAAACAGTGAATTAAGTACAAGGAAACCATGTAGAAAGGACGCGAACTATGTTGAAAAAACAAAAGTGCAAAAAATTATGTGAAAATTAAGAACAGGGGGAAAGAGTTATCTATACAGTCGAAATGACCACAGATATTTTTATAAGACATAATCAATATCGACACAAAAGGGATCTCTTCTCATCAACGTATTGATGGACGGTTAGGTAGATATCCGTTGATTTCTCATCGTTTATACATCATCACGGACACCCAGGAGTCAGACACTATAGGTATCCTCAAACGGAATCTGATCGTGAACACAAAACAAGCCATTAATAACACATAATAAAATAGGACAGATGAAAAAAATTATTTTAAAATAGAATTCAGCCAAGGACAGATATGGTCTTATAAAAAGGCAGAAAAGCTCAATTTCTCATTAAGACCGAATGGGGTCATAGTTCCATCTGCATTCCTTCTGTGCGAGAATTATCTTCGCGTTACAACCTCTGACTCCACAATGCACCATGTCTATGCCCCATGCCAAAAAGGTTGCCATACAGCATGCTGATTAAATGAATTTTCTGTGCCGAGAAGCCGGCACTTTCTGGTTACAGTCACATGGCACACTTAGTGTACCATGTGACCGTGACGTTACGTGAGGGGCGTTCCAGCCAGCGTGGAAGAGCCAGTGCGGAGGACTCCAGGGGAGCTGCAGAGTCTATATTGTAATGTAATATATTTTGTTGTCTTGTAATGTATTGTGTTGTCTTGTAATGTATTGTGCTGTCTGTGTTTGCGGTGGAGAAGGGGGCGGCCCATTAAATTACAGCCCCCCCTCCTCTCTCCACCGCAAACTGCACAATACAACACAATACATTACAAACTGTGGGTCGGGTCCCCCTGGGGGGTCGTGTGAAGACCTCTGGGGGGTCGTGAGTCACTCACCGAGGTCCTGGTTCCATTCACTGTGCCCTGAATGGTTCGACGCAGGCAGGCGCGATGTAGCGACATCATCGCGCCTGTCTGCGCCGAGTTACTCTTAGCACACACCGGAGGAGGCGAAGGATCCTTCACCCGGCGTGGGAACGGGGATAGGTAAGTAATTATAATTATGCACATATGGGGGCATTATACTGTATGGGGGGCTGATATGGTGGGGGGGCATTATACTGAATGGGGGGCTAATATGGCGGGGGGGCTGATAAGGTGGTGGGGCGTATTATAATGTATGGGGGGCTGATATGGCATAGGGGCTGATAAGATGGGGGGCATTATACTGTATGGGGGCTAATAAGGTGCGGGGCATTATACTGTATGGGGGGCTGATATGGGGGAATTAAGCTGGGGGATGATATGGGGTGGCATTATACTGTATGGGGGACATGATACTGTATGGGGGCTAATATGGGGAGCATTATACGGTATGGGGCAATTATGGGGGGCATTATACTGTATGGGGCAGTTATGGGGGCATTTTACTGTGTGGGGGCAGCTATGGGAGCATTATACTGTGTGGGGGAATTATACTATGGGGACTGTTGGGCAAGGCGGCTGAGCATAGGCGCGCGCAGGGGTCTAGTGATGGTGGTGTTGGGTAGGGGTAGGGGGGCCCAAGCAGAATTCTTGCACCCGGGCCCATGAGCCTTTAGCTACACACCTGGCTACGTTCACACCAGGCGGATACACTGCATAAAGGTACACAGCGTATTCGCCCTATAGGCCGCAGGGAGTTCCGGATGAAACACTGCACCAAATTGTGGTGCAGTTTTTTGGCCGGAATATCCGCTGCGGAAAACTGCACGTTAAAAAAACAAAACACATACTTACCTTCTGACGTCCTGCAGACCGGTCTCCTGGGATGAATTTTTATACCATCACACGGGATAAAACATTATCCCAGGAGGCCGGCCTGGACGAATAAGCACAGAATTCTGGGTAAGTGCCGACACATCTTTGACTTAGCTTCATAAAACAAACGTGTTTTTTTAAAAAATGAAACTCAAGTTACAAGTGCAGCGCTGCTCACAACGAAGCAGTCTGCACTTATCTCTCTGCCCGTGTGTGTCTGCACCTCCCCCTCCTCCGTCCATTGGCTTCTGCCCAGAGATAAGGGAGCCAGTGTGCTTGTTATCTCGGCAGATAAGGTAATAAAAGTTTTGTTTTAACTCTTCAGTATTTTTTCTTTCTCCTGGAGAGTGAAGAAGGCTAACTGTTAAAGAGCTGCAACAGAGTGTGTATATATGTGTGTATATATATATATATATATATATATATATATATATATATATATATATATATACAGTGAAGGAAATAAGTATTTGATCCCTTGCTGATTTTGTAAGTTTGCCCACTGTCAAAGACATGAACAGTCTAGAATTTTTAGGCTAGGTTAATTTTACCAGTGAGAGATAGATTATATTTTAAAAAAAAACTGAAAATCACATAGTCAAAATTATATATATTTATTTGCATTGTGCACAGAGAAATAAGTATTTGATCCCCTACCAACCATTTAGAGTTCAGCCTCCTCCTGACCAGTTACACGCTCCAAATCAACTTGGTGCCTGCATTAAAGACAGCTGTCTTAAATGGTCACCTGTATAAAAGACTCCTGTCCACAGACTCAATTAATCAGTCTGACTCTAACCTCTACAACATGGGCAAGACCAAAGAGCTTTCTAAGGATGTCAGGGACAAGATCATAGACCTGCACAAGGCTGGAATGGGCTACAAAACCATAAGTAAGACGCTGGGTGAGAAGGAGGCAACTGTTGGTGCAATAGTAAGAAAATGGAAGACATACAAAATGACTGTCAATCGACATTGATCTGGGGCTCCATGCAAAATCTCACCTCGTGGGGTATCCTTGATCCTGAGGAAGGTGAGAGCTCAGCCGAAAACTACACGAGGGGAACTTGTTAATGATCTCAAGGCAGCTGGGACCACAGTCACCAAGTAAACCATTGGTAACACATTACGCCGTAATGGATTAAAATCCTGCTGTGCCCGCAAGGTCCCCCTGCTCAAGAAGGCACATGTACAGGCCCGTCTGAAGTTTGCAAATGAACATCTGGATGATTCTGAGAGTGATTGGGAGAAGGTGCTGTGGTCAGATGAGACTAAAATTGAGCTCTTTGGCATTAACTCAACTCGCCGTGTTTGGAGGAAGAGAAATGCTGCCTATGACCCAAAGAACACCGTCCCCACTGTCAAGCATGGAGGTGGAAACATTATGTTTTGGGGGTGTTTCTCTGCTAAGGGCACAGGACTACTTCATCGCATCAATGGGAGAATGGATGGAGCCATGTACCGTCAAATCCTGAGTGACAACCTCCTTCCCTCCACCAGGACATTACAAATGGCTCGTGGCTGGGTCTTCCAGCACGACAATGACCCGAAACATACAGCCAAGGCAACAAAGGAGTGGCTCAAAAAGAAGCACATTAAGGTCATGGAGTGGCCTAGCCAGTCTCCAGACCTTAATCCCATCGAAAACTTATGGAGGGAGCTGAAGATCCGAGTTGCCAAGCGACAGCCTCGAAATCTTAATGATTTACAGATGATCTGCAAAGAGGAGTGGGCCAAAATTCCATCTAAAATGTGTGCAAACCTCATTATCAACTACAAAAAACGTCTGACTGCTGTGCTTGCCAACAAGGGTTTTGCCACCGAGTATTAAGTCTTGTTTGCCAAAGGGATCAAATACTTATTTCTCTGTGCACAATGCAAATAAATATATATAATTTTGACAATGTGATTTTCTGTTGTTTTTATTTTATATAATCTATCTCTCACTGGTAAAATTAACCTAGCCAAAAATTTCTAGACTGTTCATGTCTTTGACAGTGGGCAAACTTACAAAATCAGCAAGGGATCAAATACTTATTTCCTTCACTGTATATGTATGTATGTATGTATGTATATACACACACACACACACACACACACACACACACACATAAATAACATCGATAAATATATAAAGAAATTACAAGTTTTTTTTTCCCATTTTTAGAATGGAATTAATTTAACTAATCTAGAAACTGAAAGCATCATAAGTCTTTTAAAAAAAAACATAGTAAAAATAGTTGTGATATTCAAAGCGGTTGCAAAGTTATTATCGTTTAAAAAGTGCACATCAGAAATGGAAACTTTGACCTGGACACAGGGGCATCAATGACCCTTGGACATGAAAGGGTTAAAGTAACTATTAAAACTGGCAATATGTAATCCTATTTTCAAATTGATACCAAGATAACATATGTTGCACCAAATATAAAAGAAGAAAATTAACATTTTCTAAAGGAATGTGGGTGCATTTTTTTTTTTACATTACTGGCATAGATGCATGAGTAGAATAATGGCAGATAATTATTTCACCATAAACTTAAATTTTATTCTCTCTCTGTTCAAACCATTTTTGTCCCAATAGTCCAATATTTGTTAAAGCAGGGATTAAATGTATATTTATTTTCTAAAAAAGGAGATCTAGAAATAATACACAAATGGCATTCTGCCATACAAGTAACCTTTTAAATGTCATGCCTGGGAGACAAATCTAACCTTTTGTTTATACAATAAAAAGTAACTCCTATTCATCAAAATAAATGCCATTAAATATTTGCAAAATACAAAGGGAATTGAATTAAACGGCAATGTAATGGAAAGCAACATGTCAGAAGTGACAACTTTGATAATATGGCCAAACCAAGAGCTTGCTACTTTTCTAATGTATTTGGAAAGAAGCAGAATTCTGTATCCTGATTTTCATGAAATTGCAGATTCAACCTAGCAATTCACAAGCTTCAAGGTCTTGCAAAAGAGGCTTATTCTTTTTCTGGAAGAGTGTGTTTACCTTTAGACTAGATTCACACAGAGGAGTTTGATGCCGTTTTTTAATGTTTGTTGTTTTTTAAAAAAAATAAAATGCCAGGAGTACATTCTAAAGAGCATTATAGAAAGACAGCAAGTTCTCCCCAGTTTTATCCATTCTTTATGTTGGCTAGAAAAAAAATAGCATTATGGGAATCTGCCCATACTGTTATTTCTACCTGTAAACTTAGCAATGACTGCACCTACACATTCAATGTCTTTAAATAGTTGTGCTCCCCCTGCTAGTCCCACCCCCCTTCCTCTTCAGATCATCTCAAAGCCAGGTCCATACATTGTACAGAATACATAGTACAGCGCTCATGGTCATGTACCAAATACAGAAGATCTATTGGAGTAGGTGGTCACAAAAAAGGGGTCACGGGAGCACTGCATGGTATTCTCTGTACAATATACAGATCTAGCCATGTTCTTGCTCTTTATGTTTCTGCAGACAAGGATCTTGACTACTAGGCAACTAAAAAAATGATTATTAGGGATCTTCAGAAGCAATCTATAAATCAAAAAGATAGACATTTTTTCTTTTTTAGGCTATGAACTTACTTTTTTTTTTTTTTTTTTAAATCATGTTAACACTATGTTCTATTCTCATTAATCACCACTTCCTCTTGTCTAATTCAAACCTGAGGGAAATGTGTTCATGGCCAGATTATTCTCATCTTCAGTGCTTCTAAAAAGTATTTAGCCGTTCATGGAGTTCTCATGCTTTATTGTGTAACATTAAATAAAAGTGCATTTAATTATGCTTTTTTTTATTTTTTTACACTGATCTACAGGAAAAGGCTCTTAAAAGTCCACAAAATCATCTTCATTCCTGACAGTTATTGTACAAAAAATAACTGAATGCATAACTAATCAGCACCTCCAAGTCAATATATGTGTGTGGGCCCTTTAGACAGTAATTCCAGTCTGTGTGGGTAGACCTTTATGACCTCTATGAGCTTTGCATATATAGACAATGTAATTTTTCTCCATCATTCTCTGAAAAACTGCTCAAGCTCTGTGAAATTGCATAAAAATGTGAGTGGACAACTGCTTTCAAATCCTACCATAACATTGTTTCTTATTTACCTTTCCCAGGTACAGCATCTCTCTCCCCAGAGCTCCATACAGGTCGGATGGTGGCGTTACTTTGACATGGCAATATGTGCTCACTGATAATGTGACTTGGGGAGGGGATTTAAACCTTCGATCTTGCTTCCACCTGCTCGTTCCTGTAGTGCAGTTGCCAGAAATTGTCCTTGGGACTATAACATGGGGGCACCCTGCAGCAAAGACCATACCTCCATGAGGTGGTTAAAGACAAAAGTAAGGGCATGTTCAGATGTGGAGGAAACATTCCACTGTGGATTTTGCCGCATATTCGCAAAATCCGCATATGTGAGGGTTCATCCAGACGTGCCAGATTTTGCAGCGGACTTGCAGCAGGTTTCAGCCTTTGCATTGCAAAGGCTGAAATCCGCAGTGAAAATCCGTTGCTTCTTCACAATAGGCTGAGCATGCTGCTGAATGTAAATTCTACATCGCAAGCTATTTTCCACACCATTGTTTTCTGCAACATCTGCGCTAAGTAAACTAAAAATCTATAGAAACCAAAGAAAGATAAGTTAGCTGTGGCAGCAGTGGAATTATGCTGCAAATTTGCCATGTCTGAACAAGTGCTAAGGTTCCTCTGGGATGCGAAACCAAGCTTAGCCTGTGCAAATTCAATCATGGCATAGTGTCCAAAACTTACATACATAACAATGACTTAAAGCTCTCTCTCTATCTGTGGGTTTTATGTTGACTTCCTGGAAAGTCTTCCCATTTCTTTTGCAGATAGCAACAGATCTTCCTCCTGGATTTCTCTAAATTTTGTTGCATACATTTTACCCTCCACCTCCTGCAAAGTCCTGCTTCAGAAAAACATCTTCAAAGCATAATACTACTACTACAATGCATTATGGTGAGGATTGTGTGCAGTATTTGGCTTATGACGAACATTATGTTTTTTTTATGGCTAGGATTGATCTCATCAGTCCATAAAATATTTTTTTCATCTTGAGTTTATGTTGCCCTTTTTGCAAACAGTATCTTTCACAGTTGTGTGAAGTGTTTGCTTGGTCTTGGTAATGTTTTTATTTCTAGGAAACTGGACCTGTCCAGATAAAGGTGTATTTCTACTACAGTATTTGTGTAACGACACTGCCTGTCTAGCAATAGTGCTTCCACATGCAATTGTGGTGATGGCTACTCTGGTTAGTATAATCTAAGGGAGCACAGATATTCATCCTTTAACTCCTGACCAGGTCTTCGCTGCAGCAAATCCACAGGTTGTGTCTGCAGAGTAGCTGTTGACTGGTGGAGAAAACATGAAAGTGATTTCCAAACATGCCAAAGGTCAGTACCATGTAATCATGGAATACATGAAAGCCAGAGGATATCCAAAAACCAGAAACAGGGATAGGCTGGGTTAAAAATCAAAAATTCCACAAGTGACCAAACGGCAGGCAATCAGAGGGTCAGGCAGTCCAAGGTCAAACACAATACAGGCAATAGAGGGTTAATTAGAAGAGTCATCAGGGGAAGCCAAGTCAATAAACAGGATACAATATATCAGGCAGCAAGAGCAAGGAACCAAGGTAACATAATAACTGGCAAGGAAGATAAGTATAGCCAGGCTTTAACCAGACATTCGTAGTATATATATGGTGAAAGTCGGAAGAGAAAGTATGAAGGGAGCTCTCGGGCTGAGCCCGCTCCCTGAGATGCCAATGTTGCCCGTATGTTACAGCCGACACTTTAGTGCAACAAGCGGAATCGTAGATAAGTACAATTTAGCTCATTCAACGCCTTCGATGTCGCTGTCAATTATGACCTGCAGAATGGAAGCCATTAGAAAGAGGGGGGCTGCCCCTTCCTACAGCCCACTGTGTCCCCCGCAACACGATCAGAGTTGTCAAGGCAGCCTGGGAACCTAACGAAGGCCCCCAGGTCTACCATATTTGGCCTTCCATTAGGCCCTGCAAGAGCTGGTAAAAATCATGATATATGAATACATTAGTATTACACTATATCATGAAAGGAGATCCAATGGTTCAAGTCCCCAAGGGGGAGTAATACAAAATGTAAAATATACTTAAATAAAGTTTTTTGGCCAAACACCCTGGGCTGCCTGCTAGCTAATTGGGCAGGAAACCCAAGTCTCCGACTGGCTGGGTGCCCTGGCAGAAGTGCTGGCACTGTTGCTAGGATCAGAAGAAGTGTCGCTGGAAAAGGCCTATGTAAGTATGTGACAATTTTAAATACTTTCCAATTGACTTATGAAGCCTTTTTGACCAATTCTCTGCACCAGTGAGGATTTAGGTATACATAGTAATGCAGATAAATAATGAATGTAAAACTCTTTAGAGAAATTTGTTTATCTCTTGAACACTGATAGAAAAAACTAATTAAATTAACTGTGATTCAAATTTGTTACAAAATTGTTGACATAATCATGGCCAAAATATATTAGACTGAAGTTTTAGATGAGTGTATCAACTGACACTCGCCCAGGAAACGTATCCAGATCCACATCATAGGTTATATCGATATATCAGAGAGAAGTAAGACACAGAGACACTGCTTTTTATACCCAAAAATACTCCTCTGAGTTTATTGCCAAAATCTCATTACAATAATGTCTTTCAAAAAGTGTGTAGGCTTGATTTCAGCCAATCATATACAATTTGACATTGGTTCAGCCAATAACATACATTTAGAAGATGTTCATTCTAATCCAATCACAGACATAAAAGCCTTTTTAAATGTAAAACTAAAATTCTCATGAAATTCTACATCATATTTGCACCTGCCACAAACAATATCCATATTCTCAGGCCAGAATGAATTCTTATCTTACTTTGTTTCACTTGCCATGAAAGGGCCTTCTCATACAGTTTGCTGCTACAAGGCCTGCAACAGACTCAGATAAGAAATCAGAGAGACACATAGCTGAGAAACATTCGAGGTCAGCATAAATATACTGTCTTAATGCAACAGATGCCTTCTTAATCACTAAATAGATTCTTTAGAATACAATATGGATGCAAGATATACAATATAGAGTTTACACAAAATGGAATCACTTAAACACATTTTAATTACTTTCACAATAATAAAATCCTAAAGCTCAAGAAAAGAGCATAGGAGCCTTTACTTGCCATATATAGGTTTCTCTAATTTTCTCTAAAAAAAAACTAAACAATCTACAACCATAGCAGTATGTATTCCTATTAACAAGATGATATGTCAATAACATTATTACATTACTTGTAAATACTATACTACAGCAAAACTAGAAATATTGAATATAAGAACAAAATTGTTCATAGTACATACGATATTCGTAATAATGGAAACTTTCACATTAAGGTTATAAAAACTTTGGAAATGTGCGTCCACCTATTGGCAAAGTACAAAATGTGTAATGCTTAAATGTAGCTTTTAATATTTAACACATTATATTAGGAAGAGATAAGATGTACGAGATCTAGAGAAAGTATTATGTTGAGTGTTTGCTAATTAAACACACACATTGCCTCACATCAAGAACTCAAGACCTACATTAAGTCATTGCTTTATATTGAATTATTTATTACATCCTTCCATTATTCCAATAATATATACAAAGAGCTACAGGGATTTGAAATTCAATATTGGTACCTTGTGAATTTTTCAGAAGATACAGGTTATTCTATAATATGCATATATAATATATAAATATATTTTTATATGTAATCTAAATGAAAGGTTTGTCAAAGGTGAATTTACAGTTTAAAATACATTGTTTAAAAAGGGAACAGAGCTGTCAAGACTGTTCTTGACTGTGTGTTGTATTTTCTTCCCGCTTGGGTCAAGAAGCATGTCAGTTGCAGACATTTTACCAGCTTTGGCGTTGCCGCTTTTTCTCAGAGTTAAAATAGTTGTCGGAAACTTCAATTGATGAACTTTCTTTAGACCTTTTGTGAAGAACCGGAGTTCATTCATTGTTTACCAAGGCACATCGCCCTACATATGAGTGTGAACAAATACGATAGAAAGCGCTCAATAGTGTAATATATATTAATGAAAGTGAGTAGTGGTAATCCTCTGCCCGGAAGGAAAGGAGCCACACTCACCAGACCGAGTGGTGCAACAAACAGGCACAACTCTGAGATGCACGTGTGGATCAGAGACTGTTCCTCCGCTTGGCCTGGTTGTCGCTCCACCTGCAAATACAATGCACGAGACCACGAAAAATCAATCCAATAAAACGACAAAGGCAGGATCTATCGGGCGCCACCACAGGTTAGAAGAGCTAGGGGTCATAAGATCATAAAAACATATATTGACCAAGGTACAGTGCATTTTGAAGTTGGTCTGACTTCTACACGGGACAAAAAGGCGTCATCACAGGAGGTCGGCAGGGATGCGTTGATATGGGAGACCATGGGAGTTGGCGAGTACAGTATTCTTTAGAAAAATCTCCTCTTCTCTACTCTTTTTTTTTTCTTCTCTTATTTGTAAAATGGCAGCTGGCGCACTGATGAGAAGCATTTTGCCAATTCATGCGCCGCAAGCCCTAAACTATTCGGATTTCAGTGAATCCAAAACTATTGGGAAATTCTATTCAAAAAGGCTGGCGGATTTTTACAGCTATCCCTTTGTTTCATAAACATATTTCTATTTCTATTATATCAATTATATTTCTCAAAATAACTATTTCAGAGAACCAGAAGACTGGCTAGACCAGGGGTCAGCAACCTGTGGCACCGGTGCATGGTTTTCAGGCATACTTCCCTCACCCGGTGTCCAGCACTGAACACGGAGAGAGCGGCGTTATATATTATGCGGTTGGCAGTACTAATCACCAGGAGAGAGCAGTGCGTCATTGTGTTTGTCACTAATGAACACTTGGCAAGCAAATAGTGCAACACTGCTCTCTCCTGGTGTTCAGTGTCCCAAGCACATAATGTAGAGGCGTAGCTAGGTTCCCCAGCACCCGGGGCAAAGATTCAGTCTTGCGCCCCCCTACCTCAAATCTTTCCCTACATTTCCTTCCCCCTCGACATGTTTGCTTTCTCTACCAATCAATGAGATATATATATATATATATATATATATATATTTATACTACCGTTCAAAAGTTTAGGGTCACTTAGAAATTTCCTTATTTTTGAAAGAAAAGTACAGTTTTTTTCAATGAAGATAACATTAAATTAATCAGAAATACATTCTATACATTGTTAATGTGGTAAATGACTATTCTAGGTGTATAGAGGCCCTTTTCCAGCAAACATCACTCCAGTGTTCTAATGGTACATTGTGTTTGCTAACTGTGTTAGAAGGCTAATGGATGATTAGAAAACACTTGAAAACCCTTGTGCAGTTATGTTAGCACCGCTATAAACAGTTTTGCTGTTTAGAGGAGCTATAAAACTGACCTTCCTTTGAGCATGTTGAGAATCTGCAGCATTACATTTGTGGGTTCGATTAAACTCTCAAAATGGCTAGAAAAAGAGAGCTTTCATGTGAAACTCGACAGTCTATTCTTGTTCTTAGAAATGAAGGCTATTCCATGGGAGAAATTGCCAAGGAACTGAAGATTTCCTACAATGGTGTGTACTACTCCCTTCAGAGGACAGCACACACAGGCTCTAACCAGAGTAGAAAGAGAAGTGGGAGGCCCCGCTGCACAACTGAGCAACAAGACAAGTAGATTAGAGTCTCTAGTTTGAGAAATAGACGCCTCACAGATCCTCAACTGGCAGCTTCATTAAATAGTAAACACAAAATGCCAGCATCAACGTCTACAGTGAAGAGGCGACTCCGGGATGCTGGCCTTCAGGGCAGAGTGGCAAAGAAAAAGCCATATCTGAGACTGGCTAATAAAAGGAAAAGATTAATATGGGCAAAAGCACACAGACATTGGACAGAGGAAGATTGGGAAAAAGTGTTATGGACAGACAAATCAAAGTTTGAGGTGTTTGGATCACACAGAAGAACATTTGTGAGACGCAGAACAACTGAAAAGATGCTGGAAGAGTACCTGACGCCATCTGTCAAGCATGGTGGAGGTAATGTGATGGTCTGGGGTTGCTTTGGTGCTGGTAAAGTGGGAGATTTGTACAAGGTAAAAGGGATTTTGAATAAGGAAGGCTATCACTCCATTTTGCAATGCCATGCCATACCCTGTGGACAGCACTTTATTGGAGCCAATTTCATCCTACAACAGGACAATGAGCCAAAGCACACCTCCAAATTATGCAAGAACTATTTAGGGAAGAAGCAGGCAGCTGGTATGCTATCTGTAATGGAGTGGCCAGCACAGTCACCAGATCTCAACCCCAAAGAGCTGTTGTGGGAGCAGCTTGACCGTATGGTACGCAAGAAGTGCCCATCAAGCCAATCCAACTTGTGGGAGGGGCTTCTGAAAGCATGGGGTGAAATATATCCCGATTACCTCAGCAAATTAACAGCTAGAATGCCAAAGGTCTGAAATGCTGTAATTGCTGCAAATGGAGCATTCTTTGACGAAAGCAAAGTTTGAAGGAGAAAATTATTATTTGAAATAAAAATCATTATTTCTAACCTTGTCAATGTCTTGACTATATTTTCTAGTCATTTTGCAACTCATTTGATAAATATAAGTGTGAGTTTTCATGGAAAACACAAAATTGTCTGGGTGACCCCAAACTTTTGAACGGTAGTGTATATATTTAGATTTACCTTTTTTTGTTATGTAACTCGATCATAAAACCATTTGTACATTTTACAAGCAATATAATTATATAAGGGAGTCAACATAACAATAAATTAAAAGAAAATAAAGAGGTCAGTACCTGACTAAAACAGATTGTATAACTGAGGCTAATGAGAATATATGGTGACATAATGAACAGTCTCCTCTTGTAGATAGTGTCACACAGCCCCTTGTAGTTAGTGCCATACACCTCACCATGTAGAAAGTGCCACACAACTCCCCTGTAGATAGTACCACACACCTCGTAAATAGTGCCATACACAGCCCCCGTTGATAGTGCCACACACCTCCCCCTTGTAGATACTGCCACACATACACCCCAGGAGATAGTGCCTCACACGCCCCCTTGTAGATAATTCCACACACATCCCCATGTAGGCACTGCCTGCCAGGGCCGGTTTTAGACAAAGTATGGCCCTGGGCAAGGTTAAATTTGGGGCCCCTTATGCTGGATTAGGGCCTGTTCGAATATGCGTCGGGGTTCCAATGATGGCTTCCGTCAGACCTTTCCGTCAGGGGAACCCTTGAACACAAACCAAATAGAAACTATAGCTTCCGTTTGCATTACCATTGATTTCAATGGTAATGTTTCTATTGCAAATGGTTTCCGTTTGTCTCCGTTCCATAAGGTTTCTGTTTTTTTGGGCCCCGTCCCTTGCATATACTGCCACACAGCCCCCCTGTATATAGTGCTACACCCCCCAATGTATATAACGCCACACAGCCCCCCTCCCTTGTATATAGTGCCCCACAGTGCCCCTTCCTTGTGTATATATAGTGCCACACAACCCCCCTTGTATATAGTGCCACACAGCATCCCTCCCTGGTATATAGTGCCACACAGTCCCCCTTGTATATAGTACCACACCCCCCTTGTCAATAGTGCCACAATGCCCTTCCCCGTGTATTTAGTGCCACACAGCCCACTCCCTTGTATATAGTGCCACACAGCCCCCCCTTGTATATAGTACCACACAGCCCTCCCTTGTATATAGTGTCACAATGGCCTCCCTATGTATATAGTGCCACACAGCCCCCTTGTATATAGTGCCACACAGCCCCCTCACTTGTATATAGTGTCACAATGCCCTCCCCTTGTATGTAGTGCCATGCAGGCCCCCCTTTTATATAGTGCCACCCAGCCCTCCCTCCCCCTTGTATATAGTGCTACACAACAATCCCCCTGTATATTGCTACACAGCCCCCCTCCCTTGTAGATAGGGCCACACGGAACCTCCCTTGTATATAGTGCCACACAGCCCCCCTTGTATAGTGCCACACAGCCCCCCTCCCTTGTAGATAGGGCCACACGGAACCTCCCTTGCATATAGAGGCACACAGCCCCCTCCCTTATACATAGGGCCATCCAGCCCCCTTGTATATAGTGCTACAATGCCCTCCTCTTGTATTTAGTGCAACAATGCCCTCCTTCTTGTATATAGTACCACACAGCCCCCCTTGTATATAGTGCCACATCCCGCCTTTTATTTAATGCTACACTGCAAATCCCCCCTGTATATTGCCACAAAGCCCCTCCCTTGTATATAGTGCCACACAGCCCCCCTGTATATAGTGACACACCCCCCTTGTATATAATGCCACAATGCCCTCCCCTTGTATATAGTGCCACACAGCCCCCCTTTCTTTGTATATAGTGCCACACAGCCCCCTCCCCTGTATATAGTGCCACACAGTGCCCCTTCCTTGTATATGTAGTGCCACATAGCCCCTCTTATATATGGGGCCACACAGCCCCCCCTTGTATATAGTGCCACACACCGCACCTCTCCCTTGTATATAGTGCCACATAGTCCCCCTTGTATATGGTGCCACAGTGCCCTCCCCATGTATATAGTGCCACACAGCCCCCTTCTATATAGTGACACACAGCCCCCCCTTGTATATAGTGCCACCCTGCCCAACCCTTGTATATAGTGCCACAATGCCCCCCCCCCCTGTGTATATAGTGCCACCAGGCCCCCTCCCTTGAATATAGTGCCCCAATGCCCTCTCCTTGTATGTAGTGCCACACAGCCCCCCTTGTATATAGTGCCACCCAACCTCCCTCCCGCTTGTATATTGCCACATAGCCCCCTCCCTTGTAGATAGTGCCACACAGAACCTCCCTTGTATATAGTGCCACACAGCGCCCCCCTGTTGTATATAGTGCAACATAGTGCCCCCCAAGTATATAGTGCTACACAGCGTCCCCCTTCTATATAGTGCCACACCGCAATCCTCCCCCTGTCTATTGCCAGTCAGCCACCAAAAAAAAACAAATAAACATTTGTACTTAACTTGCCCTGTTCCCGCGACGGACCGAGCGATGAACAGCCACCGGGTGGGACGCATGTGCAGACCAGCATGATGCAGTGATGTCATCACGCAGGTCTAACTTGGCATACAAGTGAATGTGGCTGTCGCTAGCAACGGCGCCCCGTCCGGTGCTAGTGACGCCACCAGGCATGAGGGGCCTGTGCCGCCCGGCCTATAAATGTAATGGGCTGGGTGGCACGGGCCCCATAGCAGACACGGGTAGGGGGCCCTAAGAGGACGGACAGGGCCCTAATGCCAGCCCTGCTGCCAGCCCTGCTGCCAGCCCCCCTGTAGATAGTGCCACACGGCCCCCCCTTGTAGATATTGCCATTCCTCCCTCTTGTAGACAGTGCCACACCCCCCCCCCCCCCCACCTGTAGATAGTGTCTCTCATCCTCCTGTAAATAGCACTACACCCCCCTTCCTGTTCATAGCGCCATTTGAGCTCCCTAGAGGAGCCTCTGACGTCACTGTCCATATATGGATAGTGACATTCAGGGCTTCTCCAGGTGCGAAATCCAACGTCGGCAACGCTTGGTCTGGGGATTCCTTCATATCTCCCAACTTTCAAGTATAGCAACACAGTATAATGACCTTTAACTGCCCCCACACAGTATAATGCCCCTATAGCTGCCACCATCCAGAATAATGCCCCCATAGATGTACCCATACAGTATAAAGCCCACACAGATGCCCGCATACAGTATAATGGCCACACAGTTTCTCCCATGCAGTACAATGCCTACACAGATGCCCCCATACAGTATAATGCCCACACAGATGCCCCATGCAGTATAATGTCCAATCAAGTTCCCCCATACAGCATAATGCCCCTATAGTTGCTCCCATACAGCATAATGCCCCTATAACTGCCCCCATACAGTATAATGCTCCATACAGTATAATGACCCCATAGCTGCCCAATACAGTATAATTCCCCATAGCTGCCCACATAGAGCTTAATGCCTCCAAAGCTGCCCCATACTGCATAATGCCCCATAGCTGCCCCATAGAATATAATGCCCTATAGCTGCCGCCATACAGTAAAATGTCCCCATTGCTGCTTCATACAGTGTAATGTACCTATTGCTGCCCCATACTGTATAATGCCCCCATAGCTGCCGCCATACAGTATAATCCTACCTTTGCTACCACCATACAATATAATGTCCCCACAGCTGCCTCATGTAGTATAATGCCCCTATATCTTCCTCCATACAGTATAATGCCACCATAACGGCCCCCATACAGTATAATGCTGCCTTAGATGCCCCCATACAGTATAATTCCCCCTTAGATGCTCCTATTACCAGTGCACATGAAGATAGTGCCACAGTGCCCATGTAGATAGTGCCCACAGTATCCATGTAGATAGCGCCAGTGTCCCCTGTAGATAGTGCCCCTATATAGTGCCACAGTGCCCATGTAGATAGTGCCACACCTCCCTTAAAGATAGCATCACCGTCCCTGTAGATAGCGCTACCGCCTCCCTTTGTAGATAGCGCAATTGGGACTCCCTCTAGGAGTGGAATCCCCAACCAGAGCATAGGCCGGAGATTCCGCTCCTTGATGCTACTGTTCATATATGGACAGGGATGTCACTGTCCATATATAGACAGTAACGTCAGGGGCTATCCCTGGAGTGGAATCCCCTGCCAGAAAGTCGGCAACGGGGATCCGCTTCAGAGGAGCAACTGACGTCACTGTCCATATATGGACAGTGACGTCAAGGGCTTTTCTGGGCACAGCGCTTAAAGTAGTGTTGTGCCTCGGCGAGCATAGGAGCTCCTTCTTCTCATCCGCTCTGAACTAATGCTGAAGCAGGGAGCTGACTGTTCCTTAATTCAGCATTAGATTCAACTGCATCTGCGTCCTAAGGATGCAGATACAGTTGACTGCGGGACATACCCCAGGCTGCCTGGGACGATTGGAAGGTATGATTCCTCTCCTGGAGGATGAGCTGCTAACGTCACTGTCCATATATGCATAGTGACGTCAGGGGAGATTCCGCTACTGGAGGAGTATTTAATTGTATCTGCGCCCGGCCTTGCACCCCCCCTACCTTCTCTCCGAGTTGCACCTGAGGCACATGTCCCGCCTAGCTATGCCCCTGCATAACGAAGCACGGCTCTCTCCTAGTGATCAGTGCCGCAAAGATGGAATTCAGTAGCCTGTCTAAGAAAAATGTGGCAAAAGTTGGCAGCTCTCACTCCTATGTGCACTCGCCAAATCTGGTGTTCAGTGGCCACGGTCTCTCTTATGTGCACCACCCCCGCCCCCACGCTGGTGTTCAGTAGTTGCTCTAGCTTCTGTGTGCATTTCTCCCTAGCTGGTGCTTAGTAGTCACCAATGCATTACAGATGGATCATATTTGCAAAGAATGTCAGTGACAAGGGTCACACTGAAATGTAAGTTTAATTGACTGATTAATTGGTTAATGTCACATACATAGTAACAGTCTGTCTTTCATTTTTGCATGGCACACGGTACTTCCTAATTGATTTTTTTTTTTTTTTTTATTAGCACGCCATGCAAAAAAGGTTACCTGACCCTGGGCTAAACCATGCACATATGTGGCCAAAAGACTTTGGTTTAAGAAAAATGAAGACATTTGTTCAAGTATATACTAAAACCTGTGATCCTGACTTCTAAAATATGTTTACTTGTTCGTGTATTCTACTGTTTATTCTCTAACAGGGTATTTTAAAAATAAATGTTCTTTTTCAGTTTTTTTATTGTAATGAAAAGAAGACTGCTAAAAATATTCTGTGTTCTGCATCGAAGTCAGATTTGGACTGCAGTTGGAGGTGGGTCATAAGCAGATCTGCAATGAAGTAGAGCTGAGAATACATATTAGGCAAACAGAACATGAAATACAAGTCTAATGGAAAAAACACTTGTCTCTGCAGTCTTTTCACAGTTTGATGTGATAAACCTCTTTTTATGAAGCGATGTCTGCATTTGGTTTGCTCAATTTTATCAGTAGAAGCTCTTTCTGAGGACATTGTAAAATGTGTCTGGGTACTTTCTCTTCATTCATTACATGAAAATTCATACATAATAAAGGTAATTATTGCATTGCACAGATTAATTTAAAATGGATTATACAAGGCAGTAATTATATTTGTATAAATTTTCATGGAGCTCTGGGTATGAAATATCAGACCCTAAATTCATGATGCATAAACAATGCAGACTTTTTGCAAATCAAAATTCTCTACGGCTTCTCTCCCTAGAGTTGTCCACAGAATACAGGCACTGTGGTTGTTGTGAGGTACAATACAATCTGTACATGTGAGAGTTCACTTTAAGGGTATGTTCACACGAGGGCGTCCGTTACGGCTGAAATTACGGGGATGTTTCAGCCTGAAAACATCCCCGTAATTTCAGCTGTAACGGCATGTTCAGGCTCTTGAACGCCGCGTCAATTACGGACGTAATTGGCGCTGCTATTCATTGGAGTCAATGAATAACGGCTCCAATTACGGCCAAAGAAGTGACAGGTCACTTCTTTGACGCGGGCGTCTATTTACGCGCCGTCATTTGACAGCGGCGCGTAAATTACGCCTCGTGTGAACAGACAAACGTCTGCCCATTGCTTTCAATGGGCAGATGTTTGTCAGTGCTATTGAGGCGCTATTTTCGGACGTAATTCGGGGCAAAAACGCCCGATTTACGTCCGTAAATAGGCCGTGTGAACATACCCTAAGGACTATGTACACTTTTGAAAGCTTTTTTTTATTAAATCAATGTTTTAGGCGTTTTCAAACATTTTTTAAATTTACTTTTATTTAAAATGTTGCTTAGGTTTTATACATAGATGCTGTGTTGTTCTCTATGAGCCGATTCCGTCAGTGCAACTGTGGTTACGGCTTGGCTGAGAACGAGTCCATGCAATTCCAACACACAGAACCACCATCATTTTGACTACATCTACGTTGATGAACTTAGATTTTAATGGTATTATGGTGGTTCTGTGTAAAAGATTATTTGCAAAGTTGAAAAGAAAATAAAGGTTTGTAAAATTGACTTTTATTATAAATGTTGTTTCGTTTTCCGATACAGCTACTATGTATCCTCCATACATAGAAACTGTATTCATTTCTATTGTAGCATCCATGGCCACGGGCCGTCGGGTTAACTCACCTCCCGACGCCTGCAGCCATGGATCCATGAGCGCTGGTCCCCATCTCCTTCCTAGGAGATGCCAGCGCTCACTTCCGCTCCGGTCAGCTGTGCCCCGTAGGGTGCGCGCGCGCACTCGTTCCCAGCCGTAAAGGGCCAGTGCGCGCACAAAGGAAATCATCATCAACTGCCATGATTTCCTGGTCTATAAGAAGGCCCCAGGCCTTCTGATCCTTGCCTGAGAGTTGTTAGTTTTCCCAGTCTGTCTTGCAAATGGTCCCTTAGTGTTTCCCGTTTCAGTTGTTACCCGTGCCTTGTTACCTGTTCCTGTATCCCGTGCTATTCTTGTTCCTGTGCCTATTAGTGTCGGAGTCGTGCCATGTCCTGTGTCTTCTGCCACGTCCGGAGAAATTCGCCATGTCTGGCGCAACCTGCAGCTTCTGTGTCATCTGCCACGACCTGTGTCATCTGCCACGTCCGGAGGAACTCGCCACGACTGGCGCAACCTGCGGCACCTGTGTCATCCGCCACGTTTGGCGTTACCTGCTGCGCCCTTTTCCATCTTTACCGGAGCTGCAGCCACTGTCTGGACTATCCAGGTACCCTTGTGCGGGACATTGTATTGCTGGGGATTCCTGTTATATGGCCAGCTGCCTCCCCGCTACGGCGGTACAGCCTAGTGGGTCCACAAACCCGCTACGTGACAGCTATGAGCCGATTTTGTCAGTTCAGCTGATGCTTTGGTACAATAAAAAAAAAATTGGTTAAAAAGGTGGAGATAAACCTTAAGGTTAAGGTAAATGTGAGATTTTCTTTAGTACCAAGTTTAATGTTACACGACCTATTAGCTTGGAACCAAAATATGATGATTTTCTTGTCCATGAAAAAAAAAAAAAAAAATAACAAATGTAGAACAAGAAAAATATTTTATTAATTAACAATTTCCCAAAAATTATATCCTGCTACTCTGTTGCAGCAATACTATGGCTAATGTGTAACACTAGCTTTACATACATAAACAGATAAGGGATCTGTAGCCCTAATCCAGAAGAAAAGAGACACTTAGGTTTCAGCTTAAAGGAACAGTGTCACCAACATTTTTTTTTTTTATATCAGTTTTATGTTAGGGTTTTATTAAAAACGTTTATATTTATTTGTGTGTTTGTGTGTTACTTTTTTCTATTTTTACACTTTTTCTTCCCTATGGGGGCTGCCATTTTTTTTTCCATTTCTGTATGTGTCGACATGGAATACGGCAGCTCCAGTCCCGTAGGGACTGCGAACGGGGCCCGTTCCATCCACTTTGGTGTACGCCGTGTGTGTGGGAACGGCGCATGCGCCGTTCCCACACAGTCCGATTTGAAATGCGCGCCATCCGGAGCCATTTTCCTGTCTACCGGAAGTAGACCTTCTACACTGTGTGTTAGCTCAAAAAATGGCGACACACAGTGTAGGAGGTTAGACCGTTCAAACCCCTCGTTTCTCCCGGCACTAGCCAGGATAAAGGAGGGGGGGATTCTGAGACCTCACTAGAGCGAGGGATTTTTTCCCAATTTTGCAGCATAAAGCAATGTGGTTGCTTTACCACATGCAATGCTGCAATTTTGGGAAGTGCTCCATCTAGTGACCAATGCTGGGAAATATTATAAATTGAATCCAATTTATAATATTTCCTGACTCGTGAAAAAAATAAAAAAAATTAGAACAATGTTTAATCACCTACACACTAATTGTTTAACTAAAAAAAAAAAAAACATGTTTTGCTGGCAACACATTCCCTTTAAGGTCTCTTTATATGGGATGACTTTTCAAACCACAGGCATTTCTATTACTAAGATCATCATTGCTAGAGTGATGAGCGCTATTGTTGCCTATTGATTTCTCTCTCCGGGAGCCATGTGTTAGCAAATGCCTTGAGCGACATTTACATTTGACAATCATACCACTGTTAATGATAACCTTTACGGTGGCACAATCATTCAACATCAACAATAAACTATACTTTTAGTTTTCTTTGCTGACCTTTTTCTTCTTTTACACTGGGCAAGATTGGGCTGGAGATCTTGTGTACATTGGACCTTCTTGTCCCATTTCAGAAAAAAAAAAGTGGCAGTCATATTAAATAACATTCCTGTACCAATTGTATTCCTATGTGACTGAATAGATTGATGCAAAAAGAAGCTGAAGAAAATGTAAAGATGTATGAAGTGCAGCTCCCTGCTAGGGCAAGAAAAGAGATCAACCAACATGCTTATGTCTAAGGCCCTATGCACACAAACTTATTTTTTTCCTCCCGTAAATACTGGCGTAAATACGGGTCCTTTGTCACACGTATTCGACCCGTATTCCACCAGTATTTACGGACCCGTACCCATAAATACGGATCCGTTGTCACCAGTATTCCACCCGTATTTACGGACCCGTTTTCTCTGCACTAATCGGCAGCCCCTTCTCTCTATCAATGCTGAATAGAGAGAAGGGGCAGCCCTTTCGGGCAGAGTTTCTGCAGCGATTGAAAGTAAAAGAAGTTTATATGTACCCCGCCCGTTATCTTGGTGACGTGTCCCTCTTTTGACATCCAGTCCGACCTCCCTGGATGACGCGGCAGTCCATGTGACCGCTGCAGCCTGTTATTGGCCTGTGATCGGCTGCAGCGGTCACATGGGATGAAACGTCATCCCGGGATGCCGGACTGGAGGAAGAAGCAGGGAGTTCTGGGTAAGTAAACAGTCACTGTCCCGGGTGCTGAAAGAGTTACTGCCGATCAGATAACTCTTTCAGCACCCTGGACAGTGACTATCCCCTGACATCGCCTAGCAACGCTCCCATAATTACGGGTACACACACGTAGCTACCCATAATTATGGGAGCCCCATAGACTTCTAGGGGCCTGACCGTGCCATAATTACGGTCTGAAATAGGAGATGTTCCATATTTTTCAACGGCCCGGGCACCTTCCCTGTAAGCAAACGGGAAGGTACCCGTGGCGAATAGAAGTCTATGGGCCCGTAATTATGGGCCGTAATTACGTTCATGTGCATGGGGCCTAAAGGCAGGTAACTATTCACTACTGTACAGAGGCAGCCAAGTTTATCTTAACTCTGATAACTTGCTGCAGCGTGATATCACACAACAAAAGCCATTGAATAGTTTCCTGACACTGTGTATTTAATACATTAAGAGTCAAGATAAAGGTGGCTACATCTGTATATAATGTGGTATGTCTACATGATCACCAGGGATGACTATTGAAATACGTACCAGGGATGCCCACTAAACAACTGAATCATCAGGAATAATGACGAAACCACAGAATTACCAAGGGTAACGACTAATTGACTCAATCATCAGGGATGACCACTTATTGGATAAAGTGTTATAGGGGATCAGATAGTGCACAATTGGATCACTAAATACTATACTAAGAGGGTCTGGAAATAATAGCTGGCACAATATCATTGGGTTAAATTAGACTAAACAAGATGCAACAGTAAGACTAGAAGTGGTTTCAAAACTAGTTAAAGGGTATACTTTACTAACTTTTCCTTAGGTGTGAACATGTTGTATCAAGTCAAGACAGTAAGATCAATTGCTTAGTAATGACAGTTTAGAATGGAGAGAATAAAAGCACCATGACATATAAACTGGTTGTCACAAGATCACAAGAGCATTTGGTAACATTTGTGGGCAATGGTAATAGGGATCTATATCAGACACCCAAAAAATTTGAAGAAGTTTGCTTCATTTATGACTAGAGATGAGCGAACCGGGACAACCGAACCCGGTTTCGGTCCGAACTTCCGGTAAAGTTCGGTTCGCAGCGAATCCGAACTTCACCGGGTTCGGCCGAACCCGTTTTGACCGAACCCGGTCAAAAACATTATACAAATCGGCAGCCACTTATCTCTATCAATCACTGATAGAGAAAAGAGGCTGCTGATTAAAAATAAAATAAAAAGCATTTCATACGTACCCGGTCGTTGTCTTGGTGACGAGTCCCTCTTCTTCCTCCAGTCCGACCTTTTCCGACGCGGCAGCCTGTGATTGGCTGCAGAGGCCTCTGCAGCCTGTGATTGGCTGCAGAGCCCGCGGCAGCCTGTGATTGGCTGCAGCGCTCACATGGGCTGCATCGTCATCAAGGAATGTCGGGCCGGATGTCGAGAGGGACGCGTCACCAAGGCAACGGCCAGGAGACCGGACTGGAGGAAACAGAAAGTTCTCGGTAAGTATGAACGTCTTTTTTTTTACAGGTACTGTGATCGGTAGTCACTGTCCAGGGTACTGAAACAGTTACTGCCGATCAGTTAACTCTTTCAACACCCTGGACAGTGACTATTTAGGGTATGTGCACACACACTAATTACGTCCGTAAATGACGGACGTATTTCGGCCGCAAGTACCGGACCGAACACAGTGCAGGGAGCCGGGCTCCTAGCATCATAGTTATGTACGATGCTAGGAGTCCCTGCCTCTCTGCAGGACAACTGTCCCGTACTGTAATCATGTTTTCAGTACGGGACAGTAGTTCCACGGAGAGGCAGGGACTCCTAGCATCGTACATAAATATGATGCTAGGAGCCCGGCTCCCTGCAGGGTGTTCGGTCCGGTACTTGCGGCCGAAATACGTCCGTCAATTACGGACGTAATTAGTGTGTGTGCACATACCCTTACTGACGTCGCCTAGCAACGCTGCCGTAATGACGGGTGCACACATGTAGCCACCCGTCATTACGGGGCCTCATGCACACGACCATTAAAACACCCGTTATCACGGGTTGTAATTACGACCCGAAATAGCGGGCCCATAGACTTCTGTTAGCCACGGGTACCTTCCCGTTTTCTCACGGGAAGGTGCCCGTGCCGTTAAAAAGATAGAACATGTTCTATTTTTTTATTTTACGGGCCGTGCTCGTAATTACGACTCGTAACTACGAGCACGGCCGGCCGGCCACGGGCAGCCGGCCGCTTTTGTGAACCGTGCTGTCATTATAATTATAGCAGCACGGCCCGTAAAATAGAAAAATAGAACATGTTCTATTTTTTTAACGGCACGGGCACCTTCCCGTGAGAATACGGAAAGGTACCCGTGGGTAACAGAAGTCTATGAGCCCGTTATTGCGGGTCGTAATTACGACCCGCAATAACAGGTGTTTTTACGGTCGTGTGCATGATGGGAGCACGGCTCGGAAAAACGAACGGCTGCCCGTGCTCATCTCCTGAAATACTCTGTGCTGCCTTAAACTCTGTGGACAGGTCAGGATCCTGTTTCTTTTAAATGCTGCTAGGGAACCCGCTCGATCCACTATATAAGGCTACGCTACAGTGCAGCATTTAAAAGAAACAGGATCCTGACCTGTCCACAGAGTTTAAGGCAGCACAGAGTATTTCAGGAGATGAGCGTGCAGATTCAGTGCTGTTGTGAACTCTGCTCTTACCATTACGTAGCTCTCAGTCTGTTATCTCTCCTCCACTCCTGTCCTCAAGAACACCTTCACATGATTGGCAAGTCACCACGTAATGGTAAGAGCAGAGTTCACAGCAGCACAGAGTATTTCAGGAGATGAGCGTGCGGATCTTGTGCGTGGTGGTGACTTGCCAATCATGTGAACGTGTTATAGAGGACAGGAGTGGAGGAGATGTAACAGACTGAGCTACGTAATGGTAAGAACAGAGTTCACAGCAGCACAGAGTATTTCAGGAGAGGAGCGTGCAGATTCAGTGCTGCTGTGAACTCTGCTCTTACCATTACGTAGCTCAGTCTGTTACCTCTCCTCCACTCCTGTCCTCAATAACACCTTCACATGATTGGCAAGTCACCACCCCGCACAAGATCCGCACGCTCATCTCCTGAAATACTCTGTGCTGCTGTGAACTCTGCTCTTACCATTACGTGGTGACTTGCCAATCATGTGAAGGTGTTCTGGAGGACAGGAGTGGAGGAGAGGTAACAGACTGAGAGCTACGTAATGGTAAGAGCAGAGTTCGCAGCAGCACTGAATCTGCACGCTCATCTCCTGAAATACTCTGTGCTGCCTTAAACTCTATGGACAGGTCAGGATCCTGTTTCTTTTAAATGCTGCACTGTAGCGCAGCCTTATATAGTGGATCGAGCGGGTTCCCCAGCAGCATTTAAAAGAAACCGTGTTTGTGTATGTGTGTGTTTGTGTATATATGTGTGTTTGGGTATGTGACTTTGTCTGTTTTTGTTTTTATATGTGTGTTTGTGTATATATGGGTGTGTTTGTGTATATGTGTTTTGTGTATATGTTTGTGTATATATGGGTGTATTTGTGTATATGTTTGTGTGTAGATGTTTGTGTGTGTTTTTGTATGTGTGTATATGGGTGTGTGTTTGTGTATATGTGTTTGTGTATATGTGTGTTTGGGTATGTGTGTTTTTGTTTGTATATGTGTTTGTGTATATGTGTTCGTGTATGTGTGTATAACTGTGTGTGTGCGTGTGTTTGGATATGTGTGTTTTTGTTTGTATATGTGTGAGTTCGTGTATATGTGTGTGTTTGTCTGTTTATGTGTGTGTGTATATCTTGTTGTGTTTGTGTATATATGTGTGTGTCTGTGTATGGTTGTTTGTTTGTGTGTGCGTGTATATATGTGTGTAGGTGAGTAGAAGTATTGGTATTGTTCACATTGATAACTGTTTTTTTTTATGTTGTTGCAGATTTTGATGTACCGATTGGACTACATCTTCGATTCGTTGGACTACTGCGTAGATCTGCGTTTTTTCAAATTTTAATAAAATGGTTAACGAGGGTTTTGTTGGGGATTTCTTATTTCAATAAAAAAGAATTGTCTTTGTGTTTTTTTTTTCAAACTTTATTAGTGCCTAGATAATGGCAGTTGGCTGATTGACAGCGTTCATTATTAAGGCGGTACTTAGTGTTAGCCGGTGCAGAGGCTAGCACTAACCACCCATTATTACCCCGGTACCCACCACCACCAGGGGTGCCGGGAAGAGCTTGGTACGATCCAGTACCCGACCATCTGTTGTGATGGTCGGGTACTGGGGCGGCCGTAGGCTGGTATTATGAGGCTGGGAAGGGCCCAAATCAGTGGACCTTCCCACCCTTGTAATGCTAGGCTGCTGCTGCTGTGTTGTATCGGGCTGGTTATAAAAATGGGGGGGGACCCCCACGTCGTTTTTTTTTTGGAATTTAACAAATTTAGCAATAGACGGGTCCCCCACATTTTTAATAACCAGCCATATACAAGGCCGCAGCAGTCTGGCATTACATGGGTGGGAAGGGCCACTGGTTTTATCCATTCCCAGGCTAATAACACTGTGTTGTATGTGGCTGGTTATGATAAATTGGGTGGAACCCCATGTCTTTTTAAAAAAAAAAATGTAAATAAATAAATAATTTAAAAAAATGACGTGGGGTCCCCCCCACTTTTATAACCAGCCAGATACAACACAGCAGCAGCAGCCTAGCATTACAAGGGTGGGAAGGTCCACTGTTTTTGGCCCTTCCCAGCCTCATAATACCAGCCTGCGGCCGCCCCAGGGCCCGACCATCACAACAGATGGTCGGGTACTGGATCGTACCTGGCTCTTCCCGGCACCCCTGGTGGTTTTGGGTACCGGGGTAATAATGGTGGTTAGTGTTAGCCTCTGCACCGGCTAACACTAAGCCTCGCATTAGTAATGGATGTTGTCACTCAGACAGCGGCCATTACTAAAGTGGTAATAATAAAATTTGAAAAGAAAAAGACAAAGATATAGATAAAATATTTTATTGAAATAAAGCACCCCCAACACAACCCTCATTAACCATTTTATTGTAGAAAAAAAAAACGTCATCTAAGTAGTCCTCGAAACCGACGTAGTCCAAACACCAAACCTGTAAAAAAAAATAATTATGAAATAAAACATGTCGTAGGCTTAGATTCAGTTTAATGTGTGATACTGACTGTTATACCATGTATAGAAGCCTGCCGTGAAGTTGACTTAGATACAGGGCGCCAGCAGACAGTATCATACATGGCCATACATACATATATACAAATATACATACATACATATATACAAACATACATACATATATACAAGCATGCACATATATACATGCAAATATACATACATGCAAACATACACACATATATACATGCAAACTATCATACATACATGCATACACACACACATGAAAACATACATACATACAAACAAACAAACATGCAAAGATACATATATACAAGCATGCACAAATATACATGCAAACATAAATACATGCAAACATAATTACATACATGCACATATATATAAACATACATGCAAACATACATGCAAAAATAAAAACATGCAAACATACATACATGCACATATATACATACATACATGACAACATACATACAAACATACATGACAACATACATACATACATGCAAACATACATACATACATGCAAACATACATACATGCAAACATAGATACACACATGCAAACATATATACATGCAAATATACATACAAACATGCACATGTATACATACATGCCAACATACATGCAAACATACATGCACATATATACATACATACATGACAACATACATACATGCAAATATACATACATACACACATGCACATATATACATACATGCACATATATACATACATGACAACATACATACATACATGACAACATACATACATATATATATATATATACACACATGCAAATATACATACAAACATGCATACATACATGCAAACATACATTCATGCAAACACACATACATGCAAACATACATACATACAAATATACATACACACATGCACATATATACATACATGACAACATACATACATACATGACAACATACATGCAAAAATACATACATGCAAACATACATACATACATGCAAATATATACATGCAAATATACATACAAACATGCACATATATACATACATGCCAACATACATGCACAGATATACATACATACATACATGACAACATACATACATGCCAACATACATACATGCCAACATACATACATACATACATACATACATACATACATACATGCCAACATACATACATGCCCCAAAAAAATAATAATACGTTCATACTTACTTTCCTCCTGTCCGGCCTCCAGCGATGACGTTTCATTCATGTCGCCGCTGCAGCCTGTGATTGGCTGCAGAGGCGGTCACGTGGGATGAAGCGTCATCCTGACGTGCGTGACCGCCACTACAGCCTGTGATTGGCTGCAGCGGCGAAAGGGATGAAACGTCATCGCTGGAGGCCGGACAGGAGGAAAGTAAGTACGAACGTATAATTTTTATTTTTTTATTACATTTATGGTATTTTCCGCGCGCCGAGCATGTACTGTGAAGGTTGCTGAAAGAGTTAGTGCAGCCCATTAACTCTATCAGCACCCTGGACAGTAGCATGCTCGGCGCACGTAAGTGACAGGTTCGGTCAGAACTAGTTCGGTCCGAACCGAACTTTTTTGTGAAATTCGGCGAACTAGCCGAACCGAACTTTTGATAAGTTCGCTCATCTCTATTTATGACCTTTAGAGATGACATGAGGCTGCAGCTGGAAAACGTAAGAGAATGTCATGCTATTAGCTCTAAGAATCATACATTTATGGAATGTTCTCCCTCAGGACCTGGCATTGAGATCTGGTATCTGAAGGCCTGTACTTACAGCTTACTTTGCTCTAGGCACTGTGATGGAATTGTTCTCCTTTAAATTGTACCTCCAGTTATAAAAAAAATTGCCACTGACACCTGAAGTTTAAATGACACAGCATGGACAATGGGCATTCCTGTATTCTAGGCAACCGCACAATGCTGGAAGGTCCTCCTGCAAAGTTCCTACAGTTTCTATGTGGCTTTGTACAGGAGTGCAAGAACATGTTGTAAATGGAAGCACAGTTTGCATCAATGTACCATCTTTTTTTCTTATTATTGATATTATTTATAAATAATACCATATATAGCTCTGTAACGACGCCAGCTGGCCACAAGATGGCAGGACTAGGCTTCAACTATAGAAATCCCAAGGAGTACAGTAGGGCCGAACTGTGAACCTACAAGTCAGTTAAAGTGAATAATGGAGCAGGCAACAAAAATACTAGAAACAGGTACTCACTGATTGAAGACAACAATGGTAACCAGATGATGTGAGGACGGATGATAAGAACTAATGGAAGATGGTTGTTGATAATGGTAACAGCGAACGATGGGTGATGATTATAGTCAGATGATGGAAACCAAATGGATGATTGTAGATGATAACAAGTTAACCCTATATAACATTCTCTATCATTATCCCTGGATCTGCCCTAAGCATAGACCCTAAAACCAGACAAAGATAACCTTCACTGTTCCAAACAGTGTCCATAGTTCCTAGTCTGCAGACACTGTCCCTAACACGGCACCAGAAAAACACTAGGAACCAGAGGCAATGTAATAAAAACACATTAAAGACTCTGTGAAATAAGGCAAGTAGAACCAGGAACAATTGAAACAGGATAAAACTGAACAAGTAAAACTAAAGCAAACAAGGACTGAAGAAATACAAGACAGAGATGGCAAAACACATGACTCAGCTGGAAACACACGATCAGAGTAGCACAAGCAAATACACCTAGCCAACTCTAGAACCGAAACCTGAATGCTGAATCCAGGTGTTCTCAAGGAAATGAAGATCAATAAGAGTGCTTTCTCTAAACAAGCCACAATTATTCACATCAGTTTGGTCATATGACCTACATTGATAAATCAGTGATAAAACTGTGCAGGAGTTGCCTCAGCAACTGCTTAAAAGCAAAGAGATGACAAATTTGCAGGATCAGATGTGCTGCTTGTAACAATTTCACATAACAGTGATATACAATGCACACAGTCATGCCAGTACATACCCACTGGAAACCAACTTACTCACATACATACTGTCACGATCCGTGGGTATGTGGACCCATTAGGCCACACCGCCGTAGTGGAGTAGCAGCTGGCCAAACAACAGAATACCCAATCAATACAAAGTCCAGCACAAGGGTACCTGAAGTAGTTCAGACAGTCGCAGCGGCTAGGCACAGATGGAACTTTGACGGCAGAGGATGCCACACGTGGCGGAGGATATCAGGCGTGGCAGATGAAACCAGACGTGGTGTACGACAGCAGGCATGACAGATGGCACAACACGACTCAAACACTCGATAGGGCTCAGGAAACAACACAGCACAGGATACAGGAACAGGTAGTAGGGCACGGGAACACTTGGGATCAGGATAACACTAAGGGACCATTTGCTAAGACTAACACGGGAAAACACAACAACGCTCAGGCAAGGAGTGAAGGGGCAGAGCCCTATTTATAGTCCAGAGTGAACATGTGTTAATTATTGATAATATACATGTGCGCGTGCTGGCCCTTTAAGTCCGGGCACGAGCGTGCGCGCGTACCCTAAAGGACACAGCAGAGCGGAGCAGAAGTGAGTGCTGGAGTTTCCTAGGAAGGAGCACTCACAGATCCATGGCCGCGGCCATCGAGAGGTCAGTAGGAACGGCCGTCTGCGGCCGTGGATGCTACAGTATCCCCCCTCTTTCACCCCCTCTTCTTGGAAGCAGAGAGAGAGAGACATTTCTTATTGAGATTAGGGGCATTAAAGTTCTCTTCTGGCTCCCAGGACCTCTCCTCAGGATCAAACCCTCTTCAGTCCACCAAATAGAAAGTCCTTCCTCCTTCCCTCTTGCAGTCCAGGATCTCCTTCACCTCAAACACATCAGATGAACCTCTGGGAGCAACTGCGGGACTAGGAGTCTAATTGTAGCAGTTCAGGACCACAGGTTTCTGGAGGTACACATGAAAGGAGTTGGGGATTCTGAGGGTTGGAGGCAGCCGAAGCATATAGGAGACAGGATTTATCTGTTGTAGTATCTCAAAGGGCCGAGGAACCTGGGAGCAAACTTGTACGAAGGCAACTTTAAACGGATATTCCTTGAGAACAGCCAGACTTCGGTACCCGGAATAAACTGAGGCAGCTCTCTTCTCCTAGTATCTGCTTTTAGCAATCATGCGATCGACTGCCAGCAGAATAGAGTACCGGGTCTGTTGCCAGATTTGCAGAAATTTCCCAAATACAGAGTCAGCTGCGGGTACCTGGGAAGTAGCCAAAACAGGGAGAGGAACTCATGGATGTTGGCCGTAGACAATGAAGAACGGTGTGGAAGCAGTGGACTCACTTGTGTGGTTGTTGTATGAGAACTCGGCCCACGGAATAAGCTGTACCCAGTCATTATGCTGCATGGAGATGAAGTGACGATGATAGTTCTCCATGATCTGGTTAATCCTCTCGACTTGACCATTGGACTGGGAATGGTAGGCTGAGGAAAAGTCCAACTTCACATCTAGTAGTTTACAGAGAGCTGTCCAAAATTTCGAGGTGAACTGAACCCCCTGATCAGACACGTTATGAAGGGGCAAGCCATGCAGGCGGAAGATGTGCTGAATGAAGGGATTAGCCAGTTGAGGAGCAGAAGGTAGGCTGTCAGCAGAACAAAATGAGCCATCTTGGAGAACCAATCCACCACCACCCAGACCGTATTGCATCCCGTTGAGGGAGGAAAGTCTGTGACAAAGTCTATTGCAATATGCTGCCAGGGGGCATTGGGCACAGGCAGAGGTTGGAGCAGACCGGCAGGCTTGGAGTGAGCAAACTTGTTCGAAGCACACACAGTGCAGGAAGAGACAGAGTCCACAACATCCTTGGGCAGCGTGGTCCACCAGAAATGACAAGTTATCAGGTCTCGAGTCTTACGAACACCCGCGTATCCAGCCAGTTTGGAGCTGTGTCCCCAGCGAAGGATTCTTCCTCTGTCTGTCAACCGCACATAAGTCCTCCCCGGAGGGATATCTCTAACTTGCAGGGGATTATCTGTAATAATGCAGGACAGGTCTATGATACATTGCGGGGACTCCACAATGTCCTCTGTTTCAAACTACCTGGATAGGGCATTTTTGTCAGCAGGATGGTAGTGGATCACAAATTGGAAATGGGTGAAGAACAGCGACCACCTGGCTTGACGGGGGTTTAGCCGTTGAGCCGACTGGAGATAAGTGAGGTTCTTGGGGTCAGTATATATCAGGATGGGATGAGCTGCGCCCTCTAGCAGATGTCTCCAATCCTCCAGAGCCAATTTGATGGCCAATAACTCCCGATCCCCAATAGAGTAATTGCGCTCAGCGGAGGAAAAAAAGTCTTGAGTAACAGCCACACACCCCTGCTTTTCCTTTGAAGCTTCTCTGGAACAGAAGTGCACCTGCACAAACAGAGGATGTGTCCACCTCCAACGAGAGCTGTCGAGAGACGTCAGGATGATGGAGGAGTGAGGCTGAGGTAAAGGCACCCTTGAGGCTATTAAATGCAGATTCTGCCTCTGGAGTCCACACCTTGGCATTCACACCCTTCTTGGTAAGGATAGAGATGGGAGCCGTCAGTGATGAGAAGTTTGGGATAAATTGACTGTAGAATATGGCGAATCCCAAAAACGCTGTATGGACCGCAGGCCCTAAGGACGTGGCCATTCCAGGACGAACTTTACTTTCTCAGGATCCATCTTGAGACTTTGATCCGAGATGATGTAGCCCAGGAAGGGTAAAGAATTTTTTCCAAAGAGGCACTTCTCCAACTTGGCATACAGACGATTCTCCCTTAATCGCAGCAGAACTTGACGAACATGCCTCTTATGAGTCGTTGGATCTGGAGAGAAAATCAAAATATCTTCCGAGATCTCTCTATGCCTTTGTTGTGGTCCATCTCGATGATATCATTGACAAATTCTTGGAAGACTGCGGGAGGGTTACACAGTCCGAAGGGTATCACCAGATATTCGTAGTGCCCGTCTCTAGCGTTGAATGCCGTCTTCCACTCTTCACCTTGATGGATTCGGATCAAATTGTAAGCTCCTAGCAAGTCTAGTTTAGAGAATATCCTGGCTACTCGTATACGGTCAAATAGTTCGGATATTAGTGGCTACGGGTATTTGTCCCTGCCAGAATGTAGCCACCAAGGCCTCGTTGTTCCAGGTTAGTTCTGCAGCCAGGGTACAGAACTGAATGGCATACACGCCTACAGGGATGTCTCCCTGGCGTAGGGTCAGCAGAGATGCAGCAGAGACTCTGGCAGGTTCCTTTAAAAATAATACGGAAAGTCTGTAAGAAACACTGTAAGTCATGGGTCTCTGGTCCCTGACGTTCCCAAATGGGGTTCGCCCATGCCAGGGCCTTGCCAGTAAGGAGAGAGATTATGAAGGCGATCCTTGCGTCATCAGAAGGGAAGGCCTTTGCATGTAGTCCGAAGTGGATCTGGCACTGGTTCAGAAATCCCCTGCAAGTTCTTGTGTCTCTGTCATAGCAAGGAGGTAGTGGCAGGGAGCATCGGGGGTCAGCACTGGTACTGACAGGAGGTGCAGCAACAGGTGCTGTGATGACTGCGGCTCACTCATCCAGCCGATGTGCAATGGAGACTGAAGGTCTCGCATGTCTGCCTGCATGGATTGTGAAGTCGTCATGGTCTTGGGTTGACCAGCGGGGTCCATAGCCTGAGCGTACTGTCACGATCCGTGGGTATGTGGACCCACTAGGCTGCACCGCCGTAGCGGAGTAGCAGCTGGCCAAACAACAGAATACCCAATCAATACAAAGTCCAGCACAAGGGTACCTGAAATAGTCTAAACAGTTGCAGCGGCTAGGCACAAATGGAACTTTGACGGCAGAGGATGCCACACATGGGTGAGGATATCAGGCGTGGCAGATGAAACCAGATGTGATGTACGACAGCAGGCATGACTGATGGCACAATGCGACTCCAACACTCGTTAGGGCTCAGGAACCAACACAGCAGAGGATACAGGAACAGGTAGTAGGGCACGGGAACACTTGGGTACAGAATAACACTAAGGGACCATTTGCTAAGATTAACACGGGAAAACACAACAACGCTCAGGCAAGGAGTGAAAGGGCAGAGCCCTATTTATAGTCCAGGGTGAACATGGGCTGATTATTGATAATTTACATGTGTGCACACTGGCCCTTTAAGGCCGGGCAGGAGCGTGCGCACGCACCCTATGGGACACAGCAGAGCAGGGCGGAAGTGAGTGCTGGCATCGAGGGGTGAGTAGGAACAGCGGTCCGCGGCCGTGGACGCTACACATACACTCAAAACATGTACACACACATTGGTCGCACACTAACTACATGTACGCAAACATACCCTCTAACTAATTTATAAACACATTTACTAGATATACACATATTTACGCATATACATAAATACACACAGTAACATAAATCCTATGGACACTTTACCCCAGTAGTATACCTAAACACATTATGTTCTTCTGAGCCTCTCCCTTACCCCTTCATTCATTAACATTTTTGGAAGTTGTAAAGCCTGGTAGGTCCCAGACTAAGACCCCCACATAAATTCAGACGGAACCTGCGAATGAATTCCGAACCAAGACTCATAACCCCAATACAAATTCAGTCCCCCACATTAACTCAGACCCTAGACTCCGATAGATCACCCCTCACCCAACGTACACTGTTCTCCAAGTTTTGCTTGGTGGCACAGGTGGCTGGCTCAGCAGAGTCACAGTGCAGTGATGGGGGGGTCAGGGCCCACTGCTACTTTCTGCCCTACATTACACAGGAGGGAGTGTGGGGGATTCAACTTTATTTTAAAGTTTTATTTAGCCTTTTCATTACCAGGCCTGAAAGTCAGTACCTGCTGTATGGTAGACAGAAACACTAAGGCTATGTTCACATGCTTAGCAAAAAAATGTCTGAAAATACGGAGCTGTGTTCAAGGGAAAACAGCTCCTGATTTTCAGAAGTTTTTTATGCATCGGGCGTATTTTGTGACGTTTTTTATGGCTGTTTTTGGAGCTGTTTTTCTATAGAGTCAATGAAAAACGGCTCCAAAAATGGCTCAAGGAGTGACATGCACTTCTTTTTCGCAGGCGTCTTTTTACGTGCCGTCTTTCGAAAATGAGGCGTAAAAAAATGTCCCATTGGAGCAGAACACCATATTTCCCATTAGGCAGATGTTTGGAGGCGTTCTGCTTCCGAATTTTCAGCCATTTTTCGGGACGTTTACGGACCGAAAAACGGTCTAAAACAGGTCGTGTGCACATACCCTAACAGTGAGCCACACAAAACCTCAATCTTCTTCTTCACAGGCATAATATACTGGTATATAAATATATACCTCTATATGCAGTACATTAAAGGTAGAAAAAATGGTTTTAAAAAAAAAAAAATAATAAATGTTTAACCCCCTTCAGGACACAGCCTGTTTCGGCCTTGTGGACACAGATGATTTTTTCAAATCTGACGTGTCGCTTTATGTGGTAATAACTTGGGACTGCTTTAACCTATCCAAGCGATTCTGAGATTGTTTTCTCGTGACATATTTTACTTTTTGTTAGTGAAAAATTTGGTCGATTAAATTCAATATTTATTTGTGAAAAACTTCACATTTTAGCGAAAATGTGCACAAATTTGCATTTTTCTAAATTTAAATATATTTACTTGTAAAACAGATAGTAATACCTCACAAAATAGTTACTAGTTAACATTTCCCATATGTCTACTTTATGTTTGCATCATTTTATTCACGTCATTTGATTTTTCCAGGACGTTACAACGTTTAGAACTTTAGCAGCAATTTCTCATATTTTCAAGAAAGTTTCAAAAGGCTATTTTTTCAGGGACCAGTTCAGTTCTGAAGTGGCTTTGATGGCCTTATATATTAGAAAGTCCCCATAATTCACCCCACATTTGAAAAAAACTGCACCCCTCAAAGTATACAAAACAGCATTCAGAAAGTATTTTATCCCTTTAGGCGTTTCAGAGGAATTAAAGAAAAGTAGAGGTGAAATTTACAAATACATTTTTTTAATTTTAATTTGTAATAAAAAAAATTCTGTAAGGGTATGTTCACACGCAAACTCAAAAATGTCTGAAAATTCGGAGCTGTTTTCGAAGGAAAACAGCTCCTGATTTTCAGACGTTTTTTAAGCCACTCGTGTTTTCGCTGCGTTTTTCGCAGCGTTTTTTACAGCCATTGTTCGAGCTGTTTTTAATAGTGTCTATGAAAAACGGCTCCAAAAACGACCCAAGAAGTGACCTGCACTTCTTTTTCGCTGCTGTTTTTTTAAGTGGCCGTTTTTCAAAATGGCCGCACGGAAAAATGGCCCGTTGGAACAGAACGCCTTTTTTCCTATTGAAATCACAGGGCAGATGTTTGGAGGCATTCTGCTTCTGATTTTTCGGCCGTTTTTCGTGAGTTTTCATATCCTCACACAGAAGATTTTACCTGAGAAGCGCAACTCAATATTTATTGCTCAGATTCTGCAGTTTTTAGAAATATTCAACATGTGGCCTTAGTGTCCTAATGGACTGAAGCACCGGTCTAAGAAGCAAAAGAGCACCTAGTGGATTTTGTTGCCTCCTTTTTTTAGGAATATATTTTAGGCACCATGTCAGGTTTGAAGAGGTCTTGTGGTGCCTAAACAGTCGAAACCCCCCCAAAAGTGACGCCATTTTGGAAACTACACCCCTCAAGGCGTATATCAAGGTATAGTTAGCATTTTGACCCCACAGTTTTTTTGCAGAATTTAGTGGAATTAGTCTGTGAAGATGAAAATCACCTTTTTTTTCTGCGGAAACATAGAATTTTTTCATTTTTACAAGGAATAAAGGAGAAAAAACACCCCAACATTTGTAAAGCAATTTCTCCCAATTACGGCAATACCGCATATGTGGTCATAAACTGATGTTTGGACTCACAACAGTGCTCAGAACGGAAGGAGCGCCTTTTGGATTTTGGAGCGCAGATTTTGCTGGGATGGTTTTCGGTGCCATGTCGCGTTTGCAATGCCCTGGAGGGACCAAAACAGTGGAAACCCACAAAACTGACCCCATTTTGGAAACTACACCCCTCAAGGAATTTTTCTAGGGGTATAGTTAGCATTTTTACCTCACAGGTTTTTTTGTAGAATTTAGTGGAATTAGGCCTTGAAAATTAATATCAACATTTTTGTCCACTAACATGTTGAATTTATTAATTTTCACAAGGGATAAAAGAGAAAAAGCCGCCCAACATTTGTAAAGCAATTTTTCCTATATTTGGTCATAAATGTTTTTTTTATTAGAAATGAATTAACCCTTTCAGGACTGATGCTTTTTTCCTTTTTCATTTTCGTTTTTTACTCCCCGCCTTTCAAGAGCCATAACTTTTTTATTTTTCCATCAATAGAGTGGTGTGAGGGCTTATTGTTTGCGGGAGTAGTTGTAGTTTCTATTGACACCATTTAAAGTAGTACCATAAAATGTACTGGGAAACTGAACAAAAATTATTTGCGGGCTTCAATTGGAAAAAACTGTGATTCCTCCATTGTTTAGTTTTATTCTGCACAATACGATTTAAGGTGATACCAAATTTATATAGGTTTTTTATATTTTATTACTTTTACAAAGCAAAGACTATTTGATAAAAAAAAATATATAGTTTTGTATAATCACATTCTGAGAGGCATAACTTTTTTATTTTTTTGGTCTATTGAGCGGTGTGAGGGCTTATTTTTGGCGGGACGAGCTGTAGCTTTTATTGGTACCATTCTATGGTACATACAACTTCTTGATCACTTTTTATTACATTTTCTTTAGAGCTAAGGTGACCAAAAAACAGTGATTTTGGCATTTTAAATTCTTTATTTCTAACGGCTTTCACCATGTGCAATATATTATGTTTTACTTTATTCTGCTAAGGGAGAAGAAAAAAAGATACACGGCGCCACATAGTGCAATAAAGCAAGGGAGTACAAGGAGCAATTTGATGTAGGAAAATTGCTCACCTTTACAAGTGGATACCGTTACGTATCTCACAAGCCAGAAAGCTGCTGCCAGGTCCGTGCACAAGCAAAAGGAGTTTTGCTGTCAGAAGGGATCAAAGGATAAGGAAAAAAAGGGGACCAACGGCGCTGCTATAGACAATGTCGAGGCAAAAGATGATGATTGATGTTTAATGAATGAGGCTACGCGTTTCGACACCGTACCGGCGTCTTCATCAGGCCAATACAAATTGTGCGATATGCACACGTTTAAATACAAAAAGAAATGAGACATAATTGCAAAAAAAGAAAAAAAGAACCGCCAATAAGGGCGGGTCAAAGGTCAAATACATAAATTACATAAGTACTGATGTGCAAAACAGCGCGTTATAAAGTTTGTTCAGAAAAAATAATCACATTCTGAGAGGCATAACTTTTTTATTTTTTTGGTCTATTGAGCGGTGTGAGGGCTTATTTTTGGCGGGACGAGCTGTAGCTTTTATTGGTACCATTCTATGGTACATACAACTTCTTGATCACTTTTTATTACATTTTCTTTAGAGCTAAGGTGACCAAAAAACAGTGATTTTGGCATTTTAAATTCTTTATTTCTAACGGCTTTCACCATGTGCAATATATTATGTTTTACTTTATTCTGCGGGTCAGTACGATTACGGCGATACCATATGTATATAGTTTTTTTATGTTTTGCAGCGTTTGCACAATAAAATTACGCTTCGATAAAATAATTTATTTTCTGTCACCATATTCTGAGAGCCAGAACTTTTTTATTTTTTAGTCAAAAAAGCTGTGGGAGGTTTTGTTTTTTGCGGGTTGGGTTGTAGTTTTTATTGGTACTATTTTGGGGTACATGCAACTTTTTGATCACTTTTTATTCTATAACTTGGGATGGGTGGTGACCAAAAAATAGCGATGCTGGCATAGTTTTTCATTTATTTTGTTTGCGGCGTTCATTATAGTTTTATAGTTTGGGTCGTTACGAATGTGGTGATACCAAATATGTGTACTTTTTTTAACGTTTTAATTTTTTTCCTATAATAAATAACTTATTATAGGAAAAAAAACCTTTTATTTTTACACTTTTATAAAACATTTTTATTAACTTTTTTTTTAACTTTTCACACTTTTTTACCTGCAGCTTTGATCGCTGCTAGAATACATTACACTACCTAGGTAGTGTAATGTATTCCAACTGTCAGTGTGACGTCACAGTCACTCTGACAGTAAGTTTACGAGGACCAGCCAGAGGCTGGTCCTCATAGGCTTCCATACATGGCAGACCTGGAGGCCGTTGCCTGGCCTCCGGATGCCATCATAAGCATCAGCAACCCCCACCATTGCATGGGGTCGCTATCGATCGCCGCATTTAAGGTGTTAATTGCCAAAATCTGCGGCAATGAGCCGCTAATCGGCAATACTGGAGTGTCAGCTGTCGGGGACAGCTGGACTCCCGGTTCCCGATGCATACCTTGTCACCGACATCGGGAACGACACAGTGACTTCCTGTCACTCTGACAGGAAGCCTATCATGACCAGCCGGAGGTTGGTCCTGATGGGCTTCCGTCCATGGCAGACACGGAGGCCATTTGCTTCCATTTGCCATTCTGCCATTTGCTTCCATTTGCCATTCTAACTGTCGGCAAACCCAGCGATTTCAGACCGGAGTCTGCCGATATGCTAGAAACCTCTAAGGGGTTAATTGCTGAAATCAGCGGCAAAGGACTGCTGGCTGGCAAGAGTGGAGTGTCAACTGTCGGCGACCGATGACCTCCCGGTTCCCAGTGCAGACTGTCGCTGACAGTGTGCACCGGAATCAACTCAGTAACTATACGTCCTCGTGCGGGAAGTAACCTCCCGCGACGAATTATGGTTACTGACTTGTGCGGATAGGGGTTAATGCACTTTATTAAATAAACATCACAAAAATGTAAATAACAGACATACTTGGTATACTTAACTAGTTGCCGACACAGGACGAGAATACTTGTCCTGAGCGGCAGGTACTTGGTGCATTAGGACGAGTATTCTCAATGGCAGATCATCACTGGGAGTTTTGGGCGGCCTCCCGGGGGGCCCATGGCCACCCGAAATACAATGCGCTTTTGCCGCGAATCACGGCAAAAAAACGCGACAAAACGGCATTGTGTATATCCTGTTAAGGACCTGCAGACATAAAGGTCACATGACCTTATGTCTGCAGTTCTTGTTAATGATTAGAGACCTGCTGGTCACATGACCGCAGCTCCTAGAACAGCAGCAAGAGAGAAGACCATGAGGTGAGCTGCAAGGTAAGTATAAGAGGATCATGGATTTGTTTAAGGGGTCTGGGGTCTGTGTTTAGGGGGTCTGTATTTAGGTGGTCTGGGGTCTGTATTTAGGGGGTCTGTATTAGTTTAAGGGGTCTGTATTTAGGGGGTCTGTAGTAGTTTAAAGGGTCTGGTCTGGGATCTGTATATTTAGGGGGTCTGGTCTGGGGTCTGAATTTTGGAGATCTGTGGTCTATATTTAGGGGCCTGGTCTGGAGTCTGTGTTAGTTTATGGGGTCTGTATTTAGGGGACCTGTTCTGGGGTCTGTATTAGTTTAGGGGGTCTTGTCTGGGGTTGTATTAGTTTAGGGGGTCAGGTCTGGGGTCTGTATTTAGGGGTCTGGTCTGGGGTCTATTAGTTTATGGGGTCTGTATTTAGGGGGACTGGCTTGGGGTCTATATTTAGGGGGACTGGTCTGGGATCTGTATTAGTTTAGGGGGTCAGGTCTGGGATCTGTATTTAGGGCTCTGGGGTCTGTTTTAGTTTATGGGGTCTGTATTTAGGGGGTCTGGTCTGGGGTCTGTATTAGTTTATAGGGTCTGTATTTAGGGGTCTGGTCTGGGGTCTGTATTAGTTTATAGGGTCTGTATTTAGAGGTCCTGGTCTGGGGTCTGTATTAGTTTAGGGGGTCAGGTCCGGGGTCTGTATTTAGGGGTCTGGTCCGAGGTCTGCATGTAGGAAGCTTGTTCTGGGGTCTGTATTTATTTAGGGTGCTTGTTATGGGGTATGTATTTGTATAGGGGCGTCTGGTCTGGGGACTGCAATAGTTTAGAAGGTCTGGGCTCTGTATGTATTCTAATTTATTAGTCTGAGTAAAAGGGTTGTCCGGGCACATCGATAGGTCACCAGTATGAAAAAACGGTCGGTGCCCAGATGACTGCAGAAGCGAGGAGCAAAGATGTCTCATCAGAAGTCGCCATACTCGTCTGTATCAGATGTAGAAGAAAAGAGAACGACTCCCATCAGAGAAGACGTCTCTTCTGAGTCACTGGATCTATAGAGGATCTGTCTGCTCTCCTGACATGTCTGTTGTAGGAAATTCTTGTATTCCACATAAAGTCTTTGCGTACCCAAGACTAATTGACAATTGACAAATGCGTGTTACCATTCCCATTATCAAGAGGCTCTGTCCCTACATAGTCTTATACTGTCAGCAAAGGTTGGAGACTGTCAGTATGTAGGGACACAGCCCTTTGACAAGAGGAATCGTAACACCCATTTGTCAATGCTCTCACAGAAAGGTGGTGTTCACTATAGACACAGCAGAGCGGCGGTGGGGTAGGACGGCCCAAGTTTGTGGGACTACTTAACCCCTAGGCGCACCAGGACGCAACTGTACGTCTATGTGGCCAGTGTCTTAAGGCACAGGGACGTACAGTTACTGCGTGGTTCCCGGTGCACACTGTCGGCAATTAACCCCTTGATTGCGGTGATCGATTGCAATCACCGCATTCAGGGGTTTCTAGCTTATCGGCAGACCTCACGATGAAATCGTGGGGTTTTCAGATGGCTAGCATGGCGATCGGAGGCCAAGTAATGACCTCCGTGTCTGCCATGTACGGAAGCCTATCAGGATCAGCCTCCTGATAGACTTCCTGTCAGAGTGACAGGACGTCACTGCCGTTCGCGATGCACACTGTCAATGTGACATTGTCGGCGACAGTGTGCATCGGGAACCGGGAGGTTAGCGGCTCATTGGCGCTGATTTTGGCAATTAACCCGTTACATGCATGGCTCGATTGCGATCTCCGCATGTAGGGGGTTTGTATCACATCAGCAGCCCCCATGCAATTGTGGGGGCTGCTGATGCTTGTGATGGCACCCGGGGGCCAGACAACGGCCTCCGGGTCTGCCATGTATGCAAGCCTATGAGGACCAGCCTCTGGCTGGTCCTCGTAGACTAACTGTCAGGCTGGGTTCACACGACCTATTTTCAGGCATAAATGAGGCGTATTATGCCTCGTTTTACGTCTGAAAATAGGGCTACAATACGTTGGCAAACACCTGCCCATTCATTTGAATGGGTTTGCAGACGTACTGTGCAGACGACCTGTCATTTACGCGTCGTCGTTTGACAGCTGTCAAACGACGACGCGTAAAAATACAGCCTCGTCAAAAGAAGTGCAGGACACTTCTTTCAGACGTAATTTGAGCCGTTCTTCATTGAACTCAATGAAGAGCAGCTCAAAATTTACGGCTGTCAGAGAAGCCTCGCAAAATGCGAGGAGGAGCATTTACGACTGAAACGAGGCAGCTGTTTTCTCCTGAAAACAGTCTGTCTTTTCAGACGTAAATGCCTGCTATCGTGTGCACATACCCTTAGAGTGACTGTGACGTCACACTGACAGTTGGAATATGTTACACTACCTAGGTAGTGTAATGTATTCTAGCAGCGATCAGAGCTGCAGGTAAAAAAGAAAATATAAAAAAAAAGTTAATAAAAATGTTTTACAAAAGTGTAAAAATAAAATATTTTTTTTCCTATAATAAGTCTCTTATTATAGGGGAAAAATTAATCTGTTAAAAAATAGTACACATATTTGGTATCACCGCGTTCATAACGACCCAGTCTATAAAACTATAATGTTATTTTTACCGCACGGTGAACGCCGCAAAAAAAACCAAACTAAAAACAATACCAGATTCACTATTTTTTGGTCACCACCCCTCCCAAAATATAGAATAAAAAGTGATCAAAAAGTCGCATGTACCCAAAAATAGTACCAATAAAAACTACAACCCGTCCCGCAAAAAACAAGCCCTTACACCGCTTTTTTAACTCAAAAATAAAACAGTTACAGCTCTCAGAATATGGTGACACAGAAAATAAATTATTTTATAAATAAGTGATTTTATTGTGCAAACCCTGCAAAACTTAAAAAAAAACTATATACATATGGTATCGCCGTAATCATATGGACCCGCTGAATAAAGTAAAATTGTCATTTATAGCGCATTATGAACGCCGTACAAATAAAGAATTTAAAACACCATAATCACTGTTTTTGGCCACCAAAGCTCTAAATAAAATGTAATAAAAAGTGATCTAAAAGTTGGATGTACCAAAAAATGGTACCAATAAAAACTACAGCTCGTCCTGCTAAAAATAAGCCCTCACACCGCTCAATTCATGGGAAAATAAAAAAGTTATGGCGTTTGGAAGGCGTGGGGTGACAAACTAAAATGGAAAAGCAAAAAAGGATCAGTCCTGCAAAAGTTAATTAATTTCTATTAAAAAAAAAATATTATTACCACATGTGGGGTATTGTCATACTCGGGAGAGATTGTGTTACAAATTTAGGGAGACTTTTTCTCCTTTATCCCTTGTGAAAATTAAAAAATTCAACATTTTAGTGGACATAAATGTTTCTATTTATTTTCACGGCCTAATTCTACTAAATTCTGCAAAAGACCTGTGTGGTATAAATGCTTACTATACCCCTAGAAAAATTCCTTGAGGGGTGTAGTTTCCCAAATGGGGTCACTTTTGGGGGGTTTCCACTATTTTGTTCCCTCCAGGGGGTTGCAATCGCGACATGGCACTAAAAACGAATCCAGCAAAATCTGCGCTCCATAATCCAAATGGCGCTCCCTCCCTTCTGAGCGCTGCCGTGGGTCCAAACAGCAGTTTATTACCACATATCGGGTATTTCCGTAATCGGGAGAAGATGCTTTACAAATGTTGGGGTGCATTTTCTACTTTATTCCTTGTAAATATTAAAAATGTCTATGTTATTTCAGAAAAAAAGTAGATTTTCATTTTCACAGACTAACTCCAATAAATATAGCAAAATACCTGTGGGGTGAAAGTGCTCACTATACCCCTAGATACATTTTTTGAGGGGTCTAGTTTCCAAAATGGGGTCACTTTTGGGGAGTTTCCACTGTTTTGGCACCACAAGACCTCTTCAAACTCGACATGGTGCCTAAAATATAATCTAAAAATAAGCAGGCCCCAAAATCCACTAGGTGCTCTTTTGCTTCTGAGGCCGGTGTTTCGGTCCATTAGGGCACTAAGGCCACATGTGGGATATTCCTAAAAACTGTAGGACCTGGGCAATAAATATTGTGTTGTATTTCTCTGGTAAAACCTTCTGTGTTACACAATTTGTAAATTTCCCCTCTACTTTGCTTTATTTCCTGTGAAACGCCTAAAGGGGTAAAATACTTTCTGAATGCTGTTTTGAATACTTTGAGGGGTGCAGTTTTTAAAATGGGGTGATTTATAGGGGGATTCTAATATATAGGGCCCTGAAAATCACTTCAGAACTTGTAAAAATAGCCTTTTGAAATTTTCTTGAAAATGTGAGAAATTGCTGCTAAAGTTCTAAGCCTTGTAACGTCCTAGAAAAATAAAAGGATGTTCAAAATACGATGCAAATATAAAGTACGCATATGGGAAATGGTAACTAGTGACTATTTTGTGTGGTATTACTATCTGTTTTACAAGCAGATACATTTAAATTTAGAAAAATGCTAATTTTTGCAAATTTTCTCAAAATGTTGGTGTTATTCACGAATAAATATTGAATTTATCGACCAAATTTTTCCACTATCATAAAGTACAATCTGTCACGAGAAAACAATCTCAGAATCGCTTGGATAGGTAAAAGCATTCCGGAGTTATTACCACATAAAGTGACACATGTCAGATTTGAAAAAATCGGCTGTGCCACAAGGCCAAAACGGGCTGTGTCCTAAAGGGGTTAATCCATAGATATATGCCAGTACATTAAAGTTCAAAACTTAAAATGAAAAATCCCTCTATGGGATTAAAAAAAAGTAATGTTAACAAAATAAACAGAAATACAAATTTTTTACAATAAATAAACGTTTCAAAACATAAGTCCCAAAACATGAAATAATATACAGTACGTATATTTGGTATCGCCACATCCGTAACAACCTGTACAATAAATGTATAATATTATCTATGATGATTGTTGTAAGTTGTAAAAAAAAACAAAAAAAACTGCAGTGGTACTGGGTTTTTTTTTCTAAATTTTTGGCAAACTACAAATTTATATACATTGAACGATAATGTAAATGTATCAGCGTTTGCAGGTAAGTCGATGTAGCTACTTACCTGCAAACGCTGATGCTGCTGCAGTATCAACTGTAGCCTCTGGTGCCGATGTGTCCTCGCTCGTCCGACACGATGCAGGACCTGGGGCAGGAAGTGAGTGACGTCACAGCGTGATCTCTCGAGAACACGCTGTGTGTCTGCACTGCCAGAAGCAGGGCGTTGTTTAGAGAAGTGGATGATACTTCCAGTGGCGGATTATCATATGGGCGATTCGGGCGGCCGCCCGGGGCCCGAGGCTCCCAGGGGGCCCATGGCAGCCCGAACCGCACATTAACGTACAAAACTATTCAGCGCGCTAGCGCTGCTAATTTCCGAAGATGAGGAGGGGAGGAGCAGGGAATTGGCCGGGAAAGGGGTAGGACACGCCTCCCTGACAAGTGCGGGCGCCGCCATGAGTAACAGAACAGCGACGGACGGCTGTTCTGTTGCTCTAAAGCTGCAAGAGAAGACCCGGGCGGGCGTTCACCGGCGCTGAGGTTAGTCGGCTTATCCTCCTGCCCAACTGGTTCCCGACCGCTGGCTGTATTTTTACGGCCAGCGGTCAGGGACGGGTCCTTAAAACCCGAGCCATAGACTTTCTACGGCTCGGGTTTTAACTTGCTGCCCGCGCGATTCGGCAGCTGAATGTCGGGTCTCCGGCTGTCAGTGACTGCCGGGGACCCTGAGGAGAAGACAGAAGCAGCTTTCGCTGCTTCTGCCTTCTCCGATGTCTTCTTACACAGCGTTCAATGAACGCTGTGTATAGGAATAGAGACAGCAGCAGCGGCGCTGTCTCTATTCCTCCCGGTGATCATGTGACTGGTCACATGATCGCCGGGTGCCGTTACTAACATACTGCTGCTGGGTCTTACTAGACCCAGCACAGCCCTATTAGTGACAATCGTCACTATGAGAGGGCTGATTTCCCCTGTAACTGGGGCTGCTGTGCAGCTCCAGTTACAGGGGAAAAGATGGTGTAAAAGAAAGAAAAAAAATATATAAAGTTCCCCAAAGGTCTTTTTTGACCTTTGAGGAACAGACCATAGTAATAAAAAATAATAAAGTGCAAAAAAAAATTAAATAATAAATACACATAAAATACCCACCCCAAAAAAAAACGTTCCCCCCGCCAAACATTGTTGTAACGCTAGCGCTGACCCAATTACCCTAATATAGACATGTAATATATTAAAATTTACGGTAAACAATGACGATTACAAATAAAAGGTCTATTTTAGGGTAAAACTATGTTATTACCAAAAAAAATAGCTGAAACGTAAAAAAGCTTATTTTTTTTACTATTATTTTCAAACTTTATGAATAAAAATTCTAAAATAGCAAAAAAGTGTGCATAAAAACGATAAAAAAGGAAACCTGCATTGTCTACGGAAAAAAACGTTGCAAAAATCACGTCTTTTTTTTTTTCTTTTTATAAAAATGTGTGTTTGGTGCAACTTTGTAATTCCGTTTTATTAAAAAATATTTTCACTTTTTGAGATACAGCTGCTTTGTATCCTGTATCCGTCAGGTCAGCAGGACTGACGGGATCAGTGAAACGGGCCTTGCGCTAAATTATAATCTTAGATGTGATAGATTTGAGGTGGATCCTGCGTGTCACTGATCCTGTCAGTCCTGCTGACCTGACGGATACAGGATACAAAGCAGCTGTATCTCAAAAAGTGAAAATATTTTTTAATAAAATCAATCACACACATACTAATATATATATATAAAATTATGATAACGTTTTTAAATGTGTACATAACCTTGTGGCACTATATACAAGGGGGAGCGCTGTGTGCCACTATATACAAGGGGGATATATACAAGGGGAGTGCTGTGTGGCACTATATACAAGGGGGATATATACAAGGGGAGTGCTGTGTGGCACTATATACAAGGGGGAGCGCTGTGTGGCACTATATACAAGGGGGAGCGCTGTGTGGCACTATATACAAGGGGGAGCGCTGTGTGGCACTATATACAAGGGGGTGCGCTGTGTGGCACTATATACAAGGGGGGGCTGTGTAGTGCTATCCACAGTGGTATGTGTGTGGCGCTCTTTATAGGGGGGCTTTTTGGTGCTATTTACAAGAGGGGGAGGGCTGTGTGGCGCTCTCTACAGGGGGCTGTATGGCACTATCTATATGGGGCTGTGTGTAACACTCTCTACGGGGGGATGTGTGATATATAGAGGGGGCTGTGTATGGCGATATCTATGGGGGTGTGTAATATCTACAGGGGCTGTGTGTGGCACTATGTACAGGGGGCTGTGTGTATGTGGTGTTTTACAGTGTGTGGTATTATTATATTCAGGCGCGCAGTGTTTGGTGCTATTATATTTAGGGGCACAGTATGTGGCACCATGATAACTTTATTTTCGTTTATAGGTGTGGAAATGTTGGAAAAGTGAGGAGACGTCTGAGTGGCAAATTCTGCAGAAATGAGTCATGGCCGGGAGAAGTAATCATGAGTGCTGGACCGGATGGAGAAGAAAAGAGGAAGAAACTACTAGAATCTGAGACGTCGTCACCTGTGAGTCACTAGATTTATAGAGAATCTGTCACCTCTCCTGACATGTTTATTATAGGAATCCTTGTATTTCACAAAAAGTCTGCAGTCCAGGACTGATAGACAATTCCCCTTGTCAGGAGGTTGTGTCCCTGCACAGTGTGATACTGTCAGTATGTAGGGACACCGCGCTGTGACAAGGGAAATCGTAACACTGTTAATGCTTGCCCAAAAAGGTAGTGTTAAAAATAGTTACGGCAGGGCGGCGGTGAGGAAGGGGGGCCCAAGTTTGGGTAACAGCCCAGGGCCCATGGTCTACTTAATCCGCCACTGGATACTTCTATACACAACGCCCAGCTAGTAAAAGAAGTAAAAACGCCCCGATGTAACAAACACAATACACGCCCAGTTGTACTTTTACTGTAAACACGCCCAGTTGTACTTTAGAAAGCCTCATTTACATAAATATAAAAATGGTCATAACTTGGCCAAAAATGCTCGTTTTAAAAAAAACAAAAACGTTACTCTTATCTACATTGCAGCGCCGATCTGCTGCAATAGGAGATAGGGGTTGCAAAATCTGGTGACAGAGCCTCTTTAAGGCCACTTCAGACATGGTTGGATTTGTCTCCTATTTTCGGTGCTGATTGCACACTGAAAATCCACTGCAAATTCCAATACAAACACATGTGAATGGGGTTTTCAAAAGTCTGCATGGGACATACACAGCAAACTAAGAAGCACTGCGTGTTCTGACATCTTTTTGAGCAATTTGTGCTATAGTACCAGACAGGCTAGCCTTCGCTCCCATGTGCGACAATTAGCCTTGGACGCCCACGACCCTGTAGCCAATTCAATGGTTGTCCTTCCTAGCGCCACGTTTGGTAGGTACTAACCACTGCATAGCAGGAACACTGAATAAGACCTCTAGATTTGGAGATGCTCTGCCCCAGTCATCCAGCTAACACAATGGGACGATTACATTCTTACATTGGTCCATTTTTCCTGCTTCCTACACATGCACTTTAACAACTGGCTGTTCACGTGCTACCTAATACATCCCACCCCCTGACAGGTGTCAATTTCACAAAATAATTCAAGTTATTCACTTCACTTGTCAGTGGTTTTAATGGTATGGCTGATCAGTGTACATTGACTATATTCTTTCTACTCCTGTTTTCTTGTCTGTTGTCAATAACTCTCATTTCTAGAAGTCTTTTTTTATAACAGTAATCTTCCTTATCATCTTATAATTTAGATCCCATCAACAGCCTATAGTTGTCAGGCAGAGCTTGATCTCTTTTTGAATGTTATAATCACACCTCCCTTCAGCCAGTCCATATTAGTGGTTTGCAAACAGCCATTGAATATCGGAAATAACATTTTTGCAGCTACTAAAAATTTCTGAGAACATAGATTTTAAAATTATCCCCCACACTTATATACATTATTATCTTATAGTCTCAGAATCTGTGCTTCTTTTACCCACAGTTACACATTTCTTACAATGTCACTAGTAGAATTTTAGAGAAACTGGAACTATAGAAAGTGATTATGCTTCTCTTATCTTGTGACTTATCTATGACCAAGTGTGATGGTTGGCCATCGCGCCAGCCACCGCCCAACTCCTACCTCTGACCGGCGTCTTGGTCTGCCCCACCACCCTCCTGTTGGGAAGTTTGTTGGCCGCTGCTCCGCAATTTGGGGCATCGCCGTTCTGTCATCCATCGCTTCTCTCCTGCAGGATTTTTATGGGCTGCCTTACAGGCATGTGCATGCTGACCTCTGGTTTCTTAGAAGGCCAGCATCTGGCATTTGCTCCTCCACCAATGCTGCTTTGTCCCAGGCTTTTTAACGACCCTTTCCCCATTGTTCTGTGCCTGAGAAATTAGGTTATTTAGTCTCAAAACCAAGCTCAGTGTACTTCTGTTACATAATCTGTTATAGATCCAGCTTGTTCCTGACCTTGTATATTGTCTGCTGACTGCCATGACCCCTGCCTGTCTACCGATAACATTTGAACTCTGCCTGCTGACTTGGTCCCATATCTTGTTACTATCTACTCAGACTATGTCAGCTGTTGCTAATGGAGACTACTCCTGGGGTAGCGACTTGGGAATTACCCAAAGCAAATTCCACATCCATGTACGAAGATTAAAGGGTGAAAACCAGGGAAATACTCAGACACCGCTCCTGGGTTTTAGCTCAAAACAATTCCGTTGCAACTTGGTAGGTACACATCCCCTACTACAAGTGCATGACAGTTTGATCAGGCCATAGATCCCATTGACATGCCTTTGCCAGAAGTTTATGAATTTGACAATAAGCTCACTTGGCAACGAACCCGACTAAAGTATCTCTGGTATAGCTGGTTTGGATGCCTTATATCCTCTTACTGCTCCAGCACCACCGCCGGTCCAGTTGTTGCCACTTCAACCGTTCCCTCATGAAGTCCAATACTTCATTTACTTACACCACCACAATATAATGGAAGTCCTAAGACCTACAGAGGTTTTCTCAACTAGTGTACAATTCATTTTGAGGAACAGGCTCACCTCGTCTCATCTAACAGAGCGGCAATAGCATTTGTAATCTCACTGTTGTACGGTGAAGACTTGACTTTGGCATTTCCTCTGTGGGAACATAATGATGCTTATGTCCACTTTAAAAGAGATTTCGAAGAATCAGGCCATGCCTCTTCTGCAGTTTCTTCTTTGCTTTGCTTATGTCAAGGGACCTTGACTGTCGATGAGTACGCCATTCAGTTCTGGACCCTGGCTTCTGGGCTTAACTGAAAAATGAAGCACTAGTGGCCACATTCTGGGAAGGTCTGATATGTCAAATTAAAGATGAACTAGCCGGCCATGAAATTTCTACCTCCCTGAATTACCTAATTTCCCTGGCTAACTGGATTGACATCAGGTTCCCAGAGAGACTCAGGGAGTCTAAACGAGTCTGTGGCATGACTAGACCTGCATCAACTTTTTAAAGGCCTCTACAAATTCCTGTACCTGTTTCACGGGATGAATCTATGCAGGGGGAAAGACTCAAACTCTCATCCTACTACTAAGTGTGAGACTTTGAATGTCCTGCCCAAGCCCGATGCTGAGTTCTCTGATATCTTCAGTAAGCAGCAAGCAGAGGCACTACAGTCACATAGGCCCTATGCTTGTGCTATTGACCTGCTTCCTGGTACCTCTTCACCCCAGGGCAAGGTCTACACTTTTCCCTTTTAGAAACTGAAGAGATGCCGCTCTAAATAAAAGAAAACCTGGAAAGGGGGTTCATCCACAAATATAATTCCTATGCTAGAGCTGGACTCTTCTTTGTGAAAAAAAAAAGATGGGTTGTTAAGACGACTACCTTGGAGACAATAAAAACACACTTAAAGACAAGTATCCTTGTTTTCTCTCCATATCTATATCAACAAAAAACACATGCATGTGAGACTGCACCTCTTCAATCATAACAATACCTTTATTATATCAAAGTATAGTGAAAAACAAACAATCAAAAGCAATTAAAAAAACACAACATATGTCTAACCCAAAGTCCTAACCCTTGGTTGGGTTTGAGACATACTGCACATGGAGAGACACCCTGCTCTGCCACAGTGTTCAATAGTATTTGCGTCCTAAGGGTGCAGATACTATTGAATGTGGCATCGCTACTACTGTAGCAGCCATAGTGGCTTCTAGCGGGACCACTGGGCATGCGGGGGGCCATGACGGAGGATGGCACGGGCCCCCTCATGCTGCGGGCCTTGTGGCAGCTGCTATGAATGCTACAGCTGTAGTTACGCCGCGTCCTAGACAGGGGGTCCCTCTAGAAGCAGAAATCCTTGCAAGACTCTGGCCAGGGATTCCACTCCTAAAGGAGCCATGATGGCATCGTCAGCACCTTGCAGCCGCGTGGGCCCCCAAGGGTGGTGGGCCCCGGCACTTGCACGGTTCCGTCGGGTGCTGACGCCTGCCCTGGCTGACATCTCTGTTTGGTTCCCCATTCCTCCACCGAATTTATCCTTTTGACTGGTCCTCGCCAGATTTTATTGTAGATGTACTGCTGATAAAGAAAAGGCTGTGTAAAGGATCTGCCAGACACAGCTTCAGTCTGCATCTGTGCCTAGGTCTGTTAGAGTGACTCGATCTGCTACCACTCAGGCTGGTAGGCTGAGGAGTGGGAGAACCTATCACAGCCCGGCCAGACGGTTCTAGCTCCCGCCCTCGGTCTATTTATACCTTCATTTGCTGCTTGTCCTCTGCCTGTGATTCTCTCTTGTTTCCTGGCTCTGCTGTTCCTGCTATTACTATTGACCTCTGCTTCTTATTGACCCTGGCTTTACTGACTACGCTCCTGCTCTGCGTTTGGTACCTCGTGCACTCCTGGTTTGACTCGGCTCGCTCACTACTCTTGTTGCTCACGGTGTTGCCGTGGGCAACTGTCCCATTTCCCTTAGCTTCTGTGTACCCTTGTCTGTTTGTCTGTCGTGCACATATTGAGCGTAGGGACCGTCGCCCAGTTGTACGCCGTCGCCTAGGACGGGCCGTGCAAGTGGGCAGGGACTGAGTGGTGGGTAGATTAGGGCTCACCTGTCTGTCTTCCTACCCCAACATTACATAATCACAGGCCCATATACCTTTTCTACCCTGGTTCCTACACAACTATGGACCCCCCTTGAGACCCTGGCTCAGCAAATGCAGGGTCTCTCCCTACAGGTCCAAGCCCTGGCTCAGAGGTGCAACCAGCGTGATGCTAACCAGGTAGTGCCCTCCACCTCACCTCTTGAACCCCACCTACAGTTGCCTGACCGGTTCACAGGGGACCAGAAGACTTTTTTCTCCTTTCAGGAGAGTTGTAGGCTCTATTTCCATCTAAGGCCCCACTCCTCAGGTTCTGAGAGCCAGCGAGTGGGTATAATTATGTCCCGGCTCCAGGACGGCCCCCAAGAATGGGCCTTCTCCTTGACTCCTGACGCCCCTGAACTTTCCTCTGTTGACCTTTTTTTTTCTGCTCTCGGGCTCAACTATGACGAGACTGACAAGACTGCCTATGCCGAGAGTCAGCTGGTGATCTTACGTCAGGGTAAGAGACCCATTGAGGAGTACTGTTCTGACTTTAGGAAGTGGTGTGTAGATTCTCGGTGGAATGACCCTGCCTTGAGGTGCCAGTTTAGATTGGGTCTGTCGAACGCCCTAAAATACTTATTAGTTAGCTATCCCTCTTCTGACTCTCTAGATCAGGTTATGGCTTTAGCGGTACGTCTTGACCGACGTCTCAGGGAACGACGACTTGAACGTTTTTGTGCCTTCTCCTCTGGCTCCCCCATGATGGCTCTCGAGGTTCCGTTGATTCTTTCTTCCACGGAAAACTCAGATGAACCAATGCAACTCTGGGCCTCCGTGTCTCCCCAACAACGTAGAGAGCTATGCAGGAAGAATGGTTTCTGCTTCTACTGTGGGGATGACAAGCATCAAGTGAACAACTGTCCTAGGCGTAAGAATAAGCAGCCGGAAAACTTTCGCGCCTAAGTGACCATCGGGGAGGTCGCTTGGACGCACAGGTATTTCCCGTAAATATGAAACCTAATAAGATCTTGCTTCCCTTTAAGGTCTCTTTTGGGGGTAGGTCTGCCACCGGCAGTGCCTTCGTGGATTCAGGGTCTTCTGCTAATATTATGTCTGTGGAATTTGCTATGTCTCTAGCTATGCCATTGATTGATTTGCCTAAACCTGTCCCGGTAGTGGGTATCGACTCCACTCCACTTGCTAATGGTTATTTTACGCAGCATACCGCTGTTTTTGAACTCATTGTTGGCTCCATTCATTTGGAGCAGTGCTCTGTACTGGTGATGCAGGGATTATCGTCCGATTTGGTTTTATGCATTCCCTGGTTGCAGATGCATAATCCCATGTTTAACTGGAATACTGGGGATCTTACTAAATGGGGTAATGAATGCATGACGTCCTGTTTTTCTGTTAATTTTATTTCTCTCCCTGAGAAGGTGAACACTCTACCTGAGTTAATTCAGGACTTCGCTGATGTTTTTTCTAAAAAGGCCTCCAAAGTGTTACCTCCTCATAGAGAATACGATTGCGCAATCGATTTGGTACCAGGAGCTAAGCTCCCTAAGGGTAGGATATTTAATCTCTCTTGTCCTGAACGTGAGGCCATGAGAGAATATATCCAGGAAAGCCTGGCCAAGGGTTACATTCGCCCCTCTACTTCTCCGGTGGGTTCCGGCTTCTTCTTCATAGGGAAGAAGGATGTGGTCTTAGGCCATGCATCGATTACCGAAACTTGAATAAGGTCACTCTAAGGAACCAGTATCACCTTCCTCTGATTCCTGATCTCTTCAATCAGGTTCAGGGGGCCCAATGGTTCTCTATGTTTGATCTTCTGGGGGCTTATAACCTTATCCGAATCAGAGAAGGGGATGAGTGGAAGACTGTGTTTAACACTCCCGAAGGTCATTTCGAATACCTCGTCATGCCCTTTGGGTTGTGTAATGCTCCCGCGGTCTTCCAGAATTTCATAAATAAGATTTTAAGAGACTACCTGGGGGTATTTCTTGTAGTGTACCTTGATGACATACTTGTGTTTTCCAAGGACTGGTCTTCCCACATTGAGCATGTCAGGAAGGTGCTCCAGGCCCCTCGGGAAAACAAACTCTTTGCTAAATCAGAAAAATGTGTGTTTGGGGTGCAGGAGATTCCATTTTTGGGTCAAATCCTCACTCCTAATGAATTCCGCATGGACCCTGCCAAGGTTCAGGCTGTGGCTGAATGGGTCCAACCTGCCTCCCTGAAGGTGTTACAGTGCTTTCTGGGGTTTGCTAATTATTACAGGAGATTTATTGCTAACTTCTCGGTCATCGCTAAGCCTCTTACGGATCTTACTCGCAAAGGTGTTGATCTCCTCCACTGGCCTCCGGAGGCGGGCCAGGCTTTTGAGATCCTTAAGAAGTGCTTTATCTCTGCCCCAGTGCTGATTCAGTGTAAGGTGTTAGTGGTATATTTGAAGCCTTCCACCGCAGGACTTGATATTTTGTATACTCTACAATAATTAATAATTGAATCACTGGAATAGGACTAGAGTTTCGTTTAAAATGTAACTTTTACTTGTAACATATTTAAAAAGTGTGTAAAACAAATGACACACCAGGACAAGACTGTTTACAAAAAAATCTTCCTTATAGTACAGGAGATATATATGCTGATTCAGCCTAACCAAATGGAGCCATTCATCGTGGAGGTTGACGCCTCCGAGGTGGGAGTGGGTGCTGTCTTGTCCCAGGGTACCAGGTCCCTCACCCATCTCCGTCCCTGTGCCTACTTCTCCAGGAAGTTCTCGCCCACTGAGAGTAACTATGACGTGGGCAACCGCGAACTCTTAGCCATTAAATGGGCATTTGAAGAGTGGCGCCACTTCTTGGAGGGGGCTAGACACGAGGTAACGGTCCTTACCGACCACAAGAATCTGGTTTTCCTAGAATATGCCCAGAGGCTAAACCCGAGACAAGCTCGATGGGCGTCGTTTTTGACTAGATTCAACTTTGTGCTTACCTATAGGGCTGGGTCTAAAAATATTAAAGCTGATGCACTGTCGCGTAGCTGCATGGCCAGCCTTCCTTCGAAGGAAGATCATGCTTGTATTTTGCCCCCAGGTATAATCATATCCTCTGTTGATTCTGACTTAGTCTCCGAAATTGCGGCTGATCAAGGTTCAGCTCCCTGGCAACTTCCTGAGAACAAGCTGTTTGTTCCCCTGCAATTCCGGCTAAGGGTACTCAGGGGAAATCATGACTCTGCACTATCTGGCCATCCAGGCATCCTGGGTACCAAGCACCTCATTGCTAGAAACTATTGGTGGCCTGGGTTGCCTAAAGACGTTAAGGCCTACGTCGCCGCTTGTGAAATTTGTGCTAGGTCCAAGGCTCCCAGGTCCCGACTAGCGGGCTTACTATGTTCTTTGCCCATTCCCTAGAGACCTTGGACCCATATCTCCATGGATTTTATCACCGATTTGCCTCCGTCTCAAGGCAAAAAATTTCCGCCTTAATGTTCCGTCCATAAAATTTGCTCCCCGGTATATAGGGCCGTACAAGGTGATTGAGGTCCTTAACCCTGTCTCCTTCCGGCTGGAGTTACCCCTGTCTTTTCAAATACACAACGTGTTTCATGCCTCCCTCCTGAAACGCTGCTCCCCGTCTTTGGCTACCTCGAGGAAACCTCCAGTCCCTGTTCTCACCCCTGAAGGGGTATAATTCGAGGTGGCCAAGATTGTGGACAGCAGGATGGTCCAAGGCTCCCTCCAGTACCTTGTCCATTGGAGAGGATACGCGCCTGAGGAGAGGACTTGGGTATCCGCCCGGGATGTTCACGCTGGGGTATTGCTCAGGAGGTTCCATCTTCGGGTTCCCCAATAAGCCAGGTCCACCTAGGGAGGGTCCAGTGGCCCCTCATAAAAGGGTGGATACTGTAAAGGATCTGCCAGACACAGCTTCTGTGTCGACGCCCGGGGTTAATCAGTCTGCATCTGTGCGTAGGTCTGATAGAGTGACTCGATCTGCTACCACTCAGGCTGGTGGGCTGAGGAGTGGGAGAACCTATCACAGCCTGGCCAGACGGTTCTAGCTCCCGCCCTCCGTCTGGTTATACATTCATTTGCTGCTTGTCCTCTGCCTGTGATTCTCTATTTTTTCCTGGCTCTTCTGTTCCTGCTATTACTATTGACCTCTGCTTCTTATTGACCCTGGCTTTACTGACTATGCTCCTGCTCTGCGTTTGGTACCTCGTACACTCCTGGTTTGACTCGGCTCATTCACTACTCTTGTTGCTCACGGTGTTGCCGTGGGCAACTGTCCCATTTCCCTTAGCTTCTGTGTACCCTTGTCTGTTTGTCTGTGGTGCACATATTGAGTGTAGGGACCGTCGACCAGTTGTACGTCATCGCCTAGGATGAGCCGTACAAGTAGGCAGGGACTGAGTGGCGGGTAGATTAGGGCTCACCTGTCTGTCTTCCTACCCCGACATTACAGGCTGTTTGTTAGAGTTTTGTTTTTCGACTTCTATGCATTTCAATATGTGGAAAATTGTATCCGTGTGTTCTTTGTTAATAATTGACCTTGTACACTTGGTACTGTTGTTTTGCTTACTGTATGAAACGTTCAGAATTTTATACTTTTGTATTGTACCATTATTTTGATATGAGGTCTTAATAAAATGAACTTTAAAAAAAAACTATTAGCTGCAGAGCCAAATATTTTATCTATTTTTTTGTTGGTTTAGAATTAATAATTTGATATGTTACATTTTACTAAATCCTCATCTTTACATTGTCAGTGAAGTTAAAAACACATGTGCTTTTACATGTGGTAAGGCTAGGCTCATACCACATTTGGGCTCTATTTTCCAACATGCATAAAGACTTATACTGTATAGCCAAATGTATTCAAAAAGAGGTCTGAACGCATATTCGGAATCCATTGGCTGAAACAATCTGGAAAGTGGGTCATAAAAGCAAGAGTAGTAAAGTAAGGCTAGATTTACAGGAATGTGTCTGATTTGCATCCGCAAAAAACACAGCGTTTTTCCTGCGTAACAGTTTCGTGCGCCATCAGTGTGTGTTCCGTGTGGTATTAGTTTTTGATGTTAGTGTTGGTGCACATTTTTTATTTTTTGTTATCTCTGCATTTCTTTAGCAACTGGTGCGTGAATAACGGACAGCATGCGGATGACATCCGTGTGCTGTCCGTGATTTTCACGCACCATTGACTTCAGTAAATTCTGACAGTACTACCCTTCTTCTAGGATTTCATCGGGGCTGGCTTGTTAGGATTTTTCTGATTAAATTATTTTGAAAGCCTAGGAGCCTGAACATTTTCTTCTGGTTCCCAAGAATACTCCTCAGAGCCATACCACTAGGGGTATGTTCAAACAGGGTGTATAGGCTGCGTAAAAGGACTCAGCATATCTGCCCTGGAGCCCGCATGGAATTCCAGTTGAAAAACTGCACCAAACTATTATGCTGCGGAAAACAGGTTAAAAAAAAAGTCTATACTTTATCCGTAGTCACGACGACGCATACCCTCTGACTTCCTGCAGCCAGGCCTCCTCTGTTTCTAATGTTGTTTAATTGACTAAACGTCTATTTATGCTCTACACTAATGGGCAGCGATACGAGTGAGGCCGTCTGTCCTTATTCCACAGCCTACTTGGGTCATGTATCATTTTTCTCTATCATGATCATTTCTCTTTAGATCCAATAGCATCCGTTTTTTGTGCCTAGGACCGCACTGCTTGTGACGACGAGTGGTCAGTGCTGTACCCGCCTATTGCAGATAGGTTCATCAAGCTAATATATATATATATATATATATATATATATATATATATATATATATATATATATATATATGTATTTTTTCATATTTATGTGGTTATAATTTCCTCTCATTGGGGTATAGATATTATCGTGCACTTTTGCACTTTATATTCTTGTGTGGTTCAGCATGTGGTTACCTTCCAGGTTTAGTAGTTGCACATAATACATTTACACGGCTATTGTATTCTTTTGATATTTGCTAATATTGTCCCATTTGGAATCCTATTTGAGATTTCTGTCTGTGGTTTGCTTCCTGTTTCATTTTTACAGGTTTGCTGATTCTTTCTGGTTTTTTTAAATGGTTTTATATTTTGTATGTAGTGTATAATAAAGTTTGGTCTTTTCATTCCTGTTTTTTGTATCCCTTTCTTATTATTTTGGGTGTGTGCAATTTTGTACGTGTGCCTTTTCCTCTCTCCCAGTATGCATATTTCTTGCATGTTACTCTAGCACCCCGAATAGATTTCTTTCATACATAGTGGTGCCCATACGTCCCCATCTTTTCCAGGCCTCCTGGGATGACGTTTCCTCCCATGTGACCGCTGCAGCCTGTTATTGGCCGCAGCAGTCACAAGGGATAAATCGACATCCCTGGAGGCCGGGCTGAACGCAGAAGCATAGAGATTTGGGTAAGTATAATCTCTTTTTTTCTGAGTTGCAATTTTTGCAGCGGAATCACAACTTTTCTGCCACAAAAATTGCAACATCTGCTATTTGTTGCAGGTTTTACCTCCTCATTGAATTCAATGGGGAAAACGCGCAACAGAAAACCAGCGATTCTGCAGCTTAAATTGACGTGCTGCGGATCAAAAAAACGCACCACGGGTCAATTTATGAATGGTTTATCGGCTGATTATTTTACGTAGCGTGCGGATGAGATTTGTTCTAACCTCATTCACTCTGCTGCTACTGTAGTAACTGAAGATTTTTTGCAATAAAATCCGTTGCAGAAAATCTGCAGTGTTTACGCCTAGTGTGGGCGTACTCTTCGGGTATGTTCACACGCTGAGAGGCAGTTACGTGTGAAAAGACAGACTGTTAACAGCTGCCTCGTTTCACACGTAAAAGCTCCTCCTCGTAATTTACGAGGCGTCTGAGACGCTCGTAAACCTTGAGCCGTGCTTCATTGATTTCAATGAAGAACGGCTCAAATTACGTGGCAAAGAAGTGCCCTGCACTTCTTTGCCGAGGCAGTAAATTTACGCGTCGTCGTTTGACAGCTGTCAAACGATGACGCGTAAATAACAGGTCGTCTGCACAGTACGTCGGCAAACCCATTCAAATGAATGGGCAGATGTTTGCCAACGTATTGCAGCCCTATTTTCAGACGTAAAACGAGGCATAATACGCCTCGTATACGTCTGAAATTTGGCCGTGTGAACATACCCTAATAGTGGATCAAGTACTGCAGCTTATTCCAATAGATTCTGGAGTCCAGGTTTTTTTCAATAATATATTCTTTATCACCTCGCTTTCTGGTGTTTATCAGCAGCCTGTGTAAATTGTTTTTGAGCATTATTCAAACTCTCAACAGTCTTTTCTTGAACCTTTTGTAATGTTGTCAAGTTTTCAGTCACTGGATTGACAACTGGGTTAAGGCCTGTATTCGAATAGAAAGGACTTTGTGATGTTGAACTATGCTCTGATTTCTATGCAGCTGTGGGTAAGTAATCTATCGAGTCATACTGAACATAACTAATGAAGCATGGAAGTTACTGTTTAAGAGTTTGATTAGTTCTTTCTGTTTGTCCACTTGATTGGGGATGAAAGACAGATGACACATTTAATCTTATCCCAAGAGTAGAGAAAAATCTTTTCCCGAAATTAGAAGTGAACTGTACCCCTCGATCAGAGACCACATTATCTGGAATTCAATGTAATTTGAATACTTCCCAAATCATTAGTCAGCAGTTTATTCCGTAGGGAGTATTCCATTGATTTGGATAAAATGGGCCATTTTTGTGAAACGGCTTTTGATCGAGGAAGAGAAATAATCACAAAATTAAGAAAATAATAAACTTCATCTTGCTTGTCTGGAGGATAATCTTTTGGTATCGTGGATACATTTCAGATTTCTGTGATCAACAAATACAGCTACAGGATTAGTAGTTCTCTCCCAAAAATTCTCTACTTAGAAAATGCCTTTTTTTTATCGCTAGCAGTTCTTTATTTCCGATATAGCAGTTATTTTCCAATGAAAACATTTGACAAGACAAAGGGTGCAACAACATCTTGTCTCCAGACCACTAAGAGAGGAGATTTTCGCTACTGCAGAAGCAGATGCATCAGCCTCGACAGTAAAAGGTAACTCTGGATTTGGATGCATTCATATGCGCGCTGATGAAAGTATAGTCTATAATTTAATGATATCATCCTGCCTAAGCCTCAAGTGTCCAAGTAAAGTGAACATTATTCTGTGTGAGTTGAGTAATTGGTGCAATGATCTTGGAGAAGTCTGAAATTAGCTTTCTGTAGAAGTTAGCGAAACCCAAAACATTTTTTGGGGTGTTGGCCGATCAAAAACAGCCTTAACTTTACTAGGGTCCATACTCACACCTTCTGGAGTTATAATGTACCCATGAAATTAAAGTATAGTTAGTTTAACCCCTTCCCGCTCCTGGATGTACTATTAGGTCATGGTAGCTGTATCTGTAAAGGATCTGCCAGGCACAGCTTCGGGGTTAACTCCCTTAATTAATCAGTCAGCACCTGAATCTACATCCCTGAGACTGACTCCAGCTTCCACCACTCAGGCTGGCAGGCTTAGGAGTGGGAGAGCCTATCGCAACCTGGCCAGACTCAGCTAGCTCCCGCCCTCTGTCTATTTATACCTGCATTTCCTGTTCCTCCTTGCTTGTTACTCTTTTTCGTGTGGTTTCCTGGCCCAGCTACAGCTCGAACGTGAAGCCATGAGAGAGTATATCCAGGAATCCCTGGCCAAGGGTTACATTCGTCCCTCTTCTTCTCCGGTAGGTGCTGGCTCCTTCTTCGTGGGGAAGAAGGATGGTGGTCTTAGGCCATGCATTGACTACCGTAGCCTGAATAAGGTCACGGTAAGGAACCAGTATCCCCTTACTTTGATTCCTGATCTCTTTAATCAGGTTCAGGGGGCCCAATGGTTCTCTAAATTGGATCTACGGGGGCGTATAACCTTATTCGCATCAAAGAGGGGGATGAGTGGAAGACTGCGTTTAACACGCCCGAAGGCAATTTCGAATACCTCGTCATGCCCTTTGGGTTGTGTAATGCCCCTGCGGTCTTCCAGAATTTCATAAATGAGATTTTGAGAAATTACCTGGGGATATTTCTTGTAGTGTACCTTGATGACATACTGGTGTTTTCCAAGGACTGGTCCTCCCACATTGAGCATGTCAGGAAGGTGCTCCAGGTCCTTCGGGAAAACAAACTGTTTGCCAAAACCGAAAAATGTGTGTTTGGGGTACAGGAGATACCATTTTTGGGTCAAATCCTCACTCCTCATTAATTCCGCATGGACCCCGCCAAGGTTCAGGCTGTGGCGGAATGGGTCCAACCTGCCTCCCTGAAGGTTATTGCTAACTTATCGGTCATCGCTAAGCCTCTTACGGACCTCACTCGCAAAGGTGCTGATCTCCTCCACTGGCCTCCTGAGGCTGTCCAGGCTTTTGAGGTCCTTAAGAAGTGCTTTATCTCGGCCCCGGTGCTGGTTCAGCCCAACCAAATGGAGCCATTTATCGTGGAAGTTGACGCATCTGAGGTGGGAGTGGGGGCTGTCTTGTCCCAGGGTACCAGGTCCCTCACCCATCTCTGCCCCTGTGCCTACTTCTCCAGGAAGTTTTCGCCAACTGAGAGTAACTATGATATTGGCAACCGCGAACTCTTAGCCATTAAATGGGCATTTGAAGAGTGGCGCCACTTCCTGGAGGGGGCTAGACACCAGGTAACGGTCCTTACCGACCACAAGAATCTGGTTTTCCTAGAATCTGCCCGGAGGCTAAACCCGAGACAAGCTCGATGGGCGTTATTTTTTACCAGATTAAATTTTTTGGTTACCTATAGGGCTGGGTCTAAAAATATTAAGGCTGATGCACTGTCGCGTAGCTTCATGGCCAGCCCTCCTTCGGAGGAAGATCCTGCTTATATTTTGCCTCCAGGTATAATCATTTCCTCGATCGATTCTGATTTAGTCTCTGAAATTGCTGCTGATCAAGGTTCAGCTCCCGGGAACCTTCCTGAGAACAAGCTGTTTGTTCCCCTGCAATTCCGGCTAAGGGTACTTAGGGAAAATCATGACTCCGCACTATCTGGTCATCCAGGCATCCTGGGTACCAAACACCTCATTACCAGAAATTATTGGTGGCCTGGGTTGCCTAAAGACGTTAAGGCCTACGTCGCCGCTTGTGAGGTTTGTGCTAGGTCCAAGACTCCCAGGTCCCGACCAGCGGGCTTACTGCATTCGTTGCCGATTCCCCAGAGACCTTGGACACATATCTCCATGGATTTTATCACCGATTTGCCTCCATCCCAAGGTGGTAGACCGCTTCAGTAAGATGTGCCACTTTGTGCCCCTCAAGAAACTACCCAACGCCAAGACGTTGGCTACCTTGTTTGTCAAACACATCCTGCGTCTCCATGGGGTCCCTGTCAATATTGTTTCTGACAGAGGGGTACAATTTGTTTCATTGTTTTGGAGAGCCTTCTGTATGAAGTTGGGGATTGATCTGTCCTTCTCCTCTGCCTTCCATCCTGAAACCAATGGCCAAACGGAGAGGACTAATCAATCTCTAGAACAATACTTAAGGTGTTTTGTCTCTGACTGTCAATATGATTGGGTCTCATTCATTCCCCTCGCCGAATTTTCCCTTAATAACCGGGTCAGTAACTCGTCAGGGGTCTCTCCCTTTTTCTGTAATTTTAGGTTTAATCCACGGTTCTCCTCCGTTTCACCTGGTAGTTCCAACAATCCTGAGGTAGAGGTCGTTCATCGGGAACTGTGCACAGTCTGGGCCCAGGTTCAGAAGAACCTAGAGGCGTCCCAGAGCGTACAAAAAACTCAGGCTGATAGAAAACGTTCTGCTAACCCCCTGTTTATGGTCGGGGATCTGGTGTGGTTGTCGTCTAGGAACTTGCGTCTCAAGGTTCCGTCCAAGAAGTTTGCTCCCCTTTTTATTGGGCCGTATAAGGTCATTGAGGTCCTCAATCCTGTCTTCTTCCGGCTGGAGTTACCCCCCTCTTTTCGTATACACGACGTGTTTCATGCCTCCCTCCTTAAACGCTGCTCCCCATCCTTGGCTCCCTCGAGGAGACCTCCTGTTCCCGTCCTCACCCCTGAGGGGGTGGAATTCGAGGTGGCCAGGATTGTGGACAGCAAGATGGTCCAAGGCTCCCTCCAGTACCTGGTCCATTGGAGAGGTTACGGGCCCGAGGAGAGGACTTGAGTACCCGCCTGGGATGTTCACGCTGGGGTATTGGTCAGGAGGTTCCACCTGCGTTTCCCCAGTAAGCCAGGTCCACTTAGAAAGGGTCCGGTGGCCCCTCATAAAAGGGGGGGTACTGTAAAGGATCTGCCAGGCACAGCTTCGGGGTTAACTCCCTTAATTATTCAGTCAGCACCTGAATCTACATCCCTGAGACTGACTTCAGCTTCCACCACTCAGGCTGGCAGGCTTAGGAGTGGGAGAGCCTATCACAACCTGGCCAGACTCAGCTAGCTCCCGCCCTCTGTCTATTTATACCTGCATTTCCTGTTCCTCCTTGCTTGTTACTCTTTTTCGTGTGGTTTCCTGGCCCAGCTACAGCTCCTTCTATTTTGTTCCTGCTCCATACAGACCCTGGCTTACTGACTACTCTTCTGCTCTTCGTTTTGTACCTCGCACACTCCTGGCTTGACTCGGCTCGTTCACCTCTCTGGTTGCTCACGGTGTTGCCGTGGGCAACTGCCCCTTTCCCTTGCTTGTATTCCCTTGTATGTTTGTCGTGCACTTACTGAGTGCAGGGACCGCCGCCCAGTTGTACCCCGTCGCCTAGGGCGGGTCGTTGCAAGTAGGCAGGGACAGAGTCACTATGGAGCAGGAACAAAATAGAAGGAGCTGTAGCTGGGACAGGAAACCACACGAAAAAGAGTAACAAGCAAGGAGGAACAGGAAATGCAGGTATAAATAGACAGAGGGCGGGAGCTAGCTGAGTCTGGCCAGATAGGCTCTCCCACTCCTAAGCCTGCCAGCCTGAGTGGTGGAAGCTGGAGTCAGTCTCAGGGATGTAGATTCAGGTGCTGACTGATTAATTAAGGGAGTTAACCCTGAAGCTGTGCCTGGCAGATCCTTTACAGTATCGTTCACGCTCCATGGCCTAATAGTAGGTCACGGGAGTAACGGCCATTTCGTCCGTCTTCCAGACTCATGCAGGAGCTGTGACAGCTGCTGTCTCGTACAGCAGTTCCTGCAGCTCCTACAGCGGGGACCGATCGTTGTGACCCCGCTGATTAACCCCTTAAAAGGCGCGTTGAATAGCGATTGCGGCTTTTTAGGGGTTAAACCCCCATAGACGACCTGCTACATGATAGTGGCCAGCGATGGTGGCTATGGCAACCGGACGCCTAACAATGGCATCCGGCTATGCCATCTACGGAAGCCTAGTGGGTCCTGACAAAGTCAGGACCCACTATTCTTGCTGTCAGTGAGTAGCTGACAGCTCTAATACACTGCACTACGCATGTAGTGCAGTGTATTAGAATAGCGATCAGGGCCTCCTGCCCTCAAGTCCCCTAGTTGGACAAACTTAATAAAGTAAAAAAAAAGTTGTGTAAAAATAAGAAAATAAAAGATTTAAAAGTAATAAAAGTAAAAGTCCCCCTTTTTCCCTTATCAGTCCTTTATTATTAGTAAAAATAGATAAATAAACGAATAAACTATACAGAATTGGTATTGACGCGTCCGTAACGGCCTGAACTACAAAATTATTTTATTTTTCATTCCGCGCAGTGAACGCCATAAATGAAAATAACAATAAACCGTACCACAATCACAATTGTTTGGTCACTTCACCTCCCAAAAAATTGAATAAAAAGAGATCAAAAAGTCGCATGTAACTAAAAATGGTAATGATCGAAATTACAGTTCGTTACGCAAAAAATAAGTCCTCGCATGGCTTTATTGATGGAAAAATAAAAAAGTTCTGGCTCTTAGAATAAGGTAACACAAAAAGTAAATTATTTTTTACAAAACGTATTTTATTGTGCAAACACCATAAGACATAAAAAAAACGATAAACATCTGGTATCGCCGTAATCGTATCGCCCCGCAGAATAAAGTGAATGTCTCATTTATAGCACATGGTGAACGCTATAAAAAAAAATAGAATAAAAACAATAGTAGAATATCTGTTTTTTAGTCACCACGCCACTTAAAAATAGAATAAAAACTGATCAACAAGTCCCATGCACCCCATGAAAACTGCAAAAGTCACTTTTGGGGGTTTCCACTGTTTTGGCACCACAAGACCTCTTCAAACCGGACATGGTGCCTAATAAAAAGGTGGCCTCAAAATCCTCTAGGTGCTCCTTTGCTTTGGAGGCCGGTGCTTCAGTCTATTACCGCACTAGGGCCCCATGTGGGATATTTCTCAAAACTGCAGTATCTGGGCAATAAATATTGAGTTGTGTTTCTCTGGTAAAACCTTCTGTTTTACAGAAAAAAATGGAATAAAAAGGATTTTCTGATAAAAAAAAAGAAATATGTAAATTTCACCTCTACTTTTTTTTCTAAACGCTGTTGTGAATACTTTGAGGGGTCTAGTTTCTAAAATGGGGTGTTTGATGGGGGTGTCTAATACATGGGCCCCTCAAAGCAATTTCAGAACTGAACTGGAACCTAAAAAAAATAAATGAGGCAATACTTCGCTTCTTACATTATACTGATAATGAGCAGTGCCCCCCCCTGAGATGACCCCAGTTTTGACCGTTTGTATAAATGGAGACCCCTATTAGGCCATTTCAGTGCCAGGTTTTCCCAAGCATACACCCCCGAGATTTATATTTCTATTGATGAGTCCTTGGTACATTTTAAAGGGAGGCTTCAATTTCGCCAGTACCTGCTGAGTAAGAGGGCAAGGTATGGTGTGAAGATGTATAAGCTGTGCGAGAGTGCATCAGGGTATACCTACAAGTTTAGGATATATGAAGGGAAGGACACCAGTATTCAGCCCCTAGAATGACCCCCCTTACTGGGGGTTAATGCAAAAATTGTGTGGGATTTAGTGCACCCTTCTGGACCAGGGTTACTAACTCTACCTGGATAATATTTCTACCAGTGTCCCACTACTAGAAAAAATCTGAGAGGCCTCCCTAAGACACTGCTTGGGCAAACAAGAAGGGGTGAGAGTAGGGCACATTCTAGCAGCAACATATTGTGTGTCAAGTACAAGGACAAGAGAGATGTCCTTGTATTGACAACAATACATGGCCACACCAGTACCCATGTACCTGTACGAGGTACCAGTACAGAGACCCCCAAACCAGGCTGCATCCTGGACTACAATAGATACATGGGAGGGGTGGACTTGTCAGATCAAGTCCTGAAGCCCTACAGCGCCATGCGGTGTGGTATAAGAAGCTGGCCGGGCACATCATACAGATGGCAATGTACAATGCGTACGTGCTACGTCGATGTACAGGCCAGACGGGAACTTTCCTGGAATTTCAAGAGGTGGTTATTAAGAACCTAATCTTTAGGGACCAAGAAGGGGGCACCCAGTACTTCTGGAAGCGAGGCCACACACATCGTACCAGGGCAACACTTTCCAGGAGAAGTTCCCCAAACTGGCAAGAAGGGAAAAAGTTAAAAGAGGTGCAAAGTCTGCTATAAGGGGGGGATAAGGAAGGACACAATATATCAATGTGACACCTGTCCCAAAAAACCAGGGCTCTGTATGATAGTGTTTGAAAATTTATCATAGATCCCTTAGATTTTTCATCTACCCTGACGCACTCCGCACAGCTTACCCTCCTGATCTTTCCCTTCTGAGCCCTGCTGCGTGCCCAGGCAGCTGATAACAGCCACTTGTAGGGTATTGCCGTACCCAGGAGAACCCACATTACAGTTTATGGGGTGTATATCTCCGGTGGCGCATGCTGGGCACAATATATTGGACACTGAAATGGCATATATGTATAGAAAATCTCACTCTGCACCATCTGCTGCACATTACCTTTTACATAATACCTGTGGGATCAAAATGCTCACTACACCTCTAGATGAATGCCTTAAGGAGTGTAGAATTTAAAATGGGGTCACTTCTGGTGGATTTCGATTGCTTTGATACCTCTGGGGCTCTGCAAATGCGACAGGTAACCCGAAAACCAATCCAGCAAAATCTGGACTTCAAAGAACACATAGCGCTCCTTTCCTTCTGAGCCCTCCCACGGGCCCAAACGGCAGTTTATCACCACAAATGGGGTATTGCCGCACTCAGGACAAATTGGGCAACAAAATGGGGTGTTTTATTTTTTGTGAAAATAAGAACTTTTGAGCCAAAACTACATATTATTGGAAAAAGTTATTTCTTTTAAATTCACAGCCAAATTCAAATAAGTTCTGTGAAAAAACTGTGGCGTTTAAATGGTCACAACACCTATAAATTAATTCCTTCAGGGGTGTAGTTTCCAAAATGGGGTCACTTCTTTTGGGTCTCCATTGCTTTGATACCTCTGGGTCTCTGCAAATGCGACATGGCACCCAAAAACCAATCCAGCAAAATCTGCACTCCAAAGAACACACAGTGCTCCTTTCCTTCTGAGGCCTCCCATGGGCCCAAACAGCAGTTTATCCCCACAAATATGGTATTGCCGCACTCAGGACAAATTGGACAACACAATGGGGTGTTTTATTTCTTGTAAAAATAAGACATTTTGATCAAAAATTATATCTTTTTTTAAATTTCACAGCCCAATTCAAATACGTGCTGTGAAACAACTGTGGGGTCAAAATTGTAACAACAACCATACATGAATTCCTTGAGGGGTGTAGTTTCCAAAATGGTGTCACTTTTGGGGTATTCCCACTGTTTTGGCACCTCAACACCTCTCCAAACCTGGCATGCTGCCTAAAATATATTCTAATAAAAAAGAGGCCCCAAAATGCACTAGGTCCTTCTTTGCTTCTGGGGCTTGTGTTTTAGTCCACGAGGGCACTAGAGCCACATGTGGGACATTTCTAAAAACTGCAGAATCTGGACAATACATATTTAGTAGTGTTTCTCTGGTAAAACCTTCTGTGTTACAGAAAAAAAATTGAATAAAATTGAAATTCAGCAAGAAAAATGAAATTTGCAAATTTCACCTCCACTTGCTTTAATTCCTGTGAAATGCCTAAAGGGTTAAATAAACTTTCTAAATGCTGTTTTGAATACTTTGAGGGGTCTAGTTTTTTAAATGGGGTGTTTTATGGGGGTTTCTAATACATAGGCCCCTGAACGCCACTTCAGAACTGAACAGGTACCTTAAAAAAAAGGGTTTTGAAATTTTCTTAAAAATATGAGAAATTACTGTTTATGTTCTAAGCTTTGTAACATCCAAGAAAAATAAAAGAATGTTCAAAAAACTATGCAAATATAAAGTAGACATATGGGAAATGTGAACTAGTAACTATTTTGGGTGTGATAACCATCTGTATTACAAGCAGATGCATTTAAATTCTGAAAAATGCTATTTTTTCAAAATTTTCTCTAAATTTTGCAGTTTTTCACCAATAAACACTGAATATATCAAACATATTTTACCACTAACATAAAGCCCAATGTGTCACGAGAAAACAATCTCAGAATCACTTGGATAGGTTTAAGCATTCCAAAGTTATTACCACTTAAAGTAAAATATGTCAGATTTAAAAAATGGGCTCTGAGCCTTAAGGCCAAAACAAGGCTGCGTCCTTAAGGGGTTAAACGTACATTTCTCAAGTTTAATGTATAAGCAACATTCTCAAAGTCGTAGTACGGTACAGACATGTTTGTGATGCTCCTCAAAACTGTCTGAAAAAATTAAGTTAACATCCACTTGGCTATTACAAATCAAACCAATAATTACCTGAAAACATCATTGATAAAATGTTTGGAAAGTGGCTGGGGCATTACAAAGTCCAAAAGACATTACAAAATACTCAAAGTGTCCATAACGTGTCCTGAGGTCTTCCATTCATCTAGAGCCACCACTAGAGGGAGTATTGGAGTTTACTGAAGATTAATTTAATATTGAGTTCTACAAGGTCTGTATACTTCTGTCTTCAGTAAGCTCAACCATGTGGCGGATTGCTCCAAAAATAAAAAATAAAAATGCAGCAAGTACATATGATTTTTACCACAATTCTATGGAATGGAAAACAGACCACCATAATTTAATCTAGATTAGCAATTCACCAGTAACATTAAAATACACACCAAATTAATAAACATTCATGAATTTCTAGACTATGGTACTATTTTTTCGATGGGTTCATAATAAGGCAATGTACATACTAGCTATAAATTATACATTTGTTGTATATCATGGAGCATGAATTCAAAGATAACCCGTAAATGAAACAATTTAGTCAAATAAATTACTTTGGCCTTGCAAAATGGATTTCCCAGCAGTAAGCTTTATTCTAAGATTTTTCTATGTTTGTGTTACATTTTTCATAGCGCCTGTTCTCAAAAGTTATTTTAGAAGTATTGATTAACCAACTGCATAGAAAAATCCTGAGCAATCTGTCAACAATGATTTAAATCATGAGGATAGTAATCCATTCATTGACAAGCATAACATACATTTTGTGAGCTTTTTTATTATATAACCCTTGCTGTTCCGGTGTATTGCATGCCATGTTAATAGCATTATATACAAATAATAAAAAAATAAGCGTGTTAAAGGGGTTTCCAAGATTAAGCATTTCAGCTCAGCTGTATTCATGTAAATGAGACTGAGATGCAATACTAGAGAGCACATCAACAAAAAAATATCTATCTATGTAGGAAGTCCACCGTCCAGCAGCACCAGCTTTAAAAGTATAGATGGGTGCACGCCTTGTCACAGTTCCATATCCAATAAACATCCAATGATAGGCAGCACTCCAATGTGAAAGTGAGAAAATAGCTTTAATAGCCCTCGTGCGACGTTTCGGCTCTGTGCAATGCATGCTTGAGAAAGGCTCATTGCACAAAGCCGAAACGTCGCACGAGGGCTATTAAAGCTATTTTCTCACTTTCACATTGGAGTGCTGCCTATCATTGGATGTTTATCTATCCATCCATCCATCTATCTATCTATATATCTAGATATCTCTCTCTATATATATATTTATATATTTATAGATAGATATGAGATAGATAGATAGATAGATGGATAGATAGATAGATAGATAGATAGATAGATAGATAGATAGATAGATAGATAGATAGATAGATAGATAGATAGATAGATAGATAGATAGATAGATAGATAGATAGATAGATATGAGATAGATAGATAGATAGATAGATAGATAGATAGATAGATAGATAGATAGATAGATAGATAGATAGATAGATAGATAGATAGATAGATAGATAGATAGATAGCAACAAAGAAATGATCACAGCACTCCAGAACTAGTTGCAAGCTTGAGAAAGGTCCTGCTGAGAGGACTGAAACGTAGCTTCTTCATGGATTAAATAAACCACATTCTTTTTGCAACTACTTCTTGAGTGCTGCGATCATTTCTTTGTTGCTGTATCTAAAGGACCGTGTGGATGATGGTCAAGTACACATAGTACCATCTGCTCTGTACATTTGAAGTGCTGCTTTTTTCTACCATATATGCGTGTGTGTGTGTGTGTGTGTGTGTGCCTGCGTGCGTGCGTGTGTGTGTGTGTGTTTGTGTGTGCGTGCGTGTGTGTATATATACCTATCTGTTGAATCAGTTCTGTCATCCAGTAATAAAAAGAAAACAGTATAAGGGGCAGAAAAATAAAAGGACACTTCTAGTGTTGCTTAAACATCAAAGTTGGACACTTCATAGAGTGGTGATCAATAGTGACATTTATTTGGAAATAGACAACGCATTTCAGCTCCAGACTGTAGCCTTTATCAGGTCGTCTTGACCTTGCGTTGTCTATTTCCAAATAAATGTCACTATTGATCCCTACAATATGAAGTGTCCAACTTTGATGTTTAAGCAGCACTAAAACTGCCGTTTTTTCGGCTCCTTTTACTGCACTAATTGGTGGCCGTATGCGCATGGATCTATCGTCCAGGAAAGCATAAGCGTACATCTTTACCTCATATATAATACTCTTCAACAGAGTTGTGCCTGTACAGCACAATGTCACCAGGTGAGCAGTTCCTCATTACCACATACCTCTTCAACACTTTATTGAAGGTTCTACACTATGGAGCGACATTTTTTCTTTTTCTAATTATATAAAACTAAAATGGACAGGCAAGATTATAGCGACTCCCTTTACAAAAGTCAGAACCTGAACAGGTCCATTTTTTAATTACAATGCAGGTCAATGAGAACTGATTTGATAATTCTGTTTCAATCTGTCAGTATTCTCTTTTTTACCACATCCATTTTTTTCTAAAAAAAAAATAAAAATAAAAATGTATACAAATAATATATAAGACGATAAAGTGTAAGTGCTTATATAGCAATGTATGTATTAGAGGCTGCCTCACGCTTACAGGGGGAAGATATAGGGCCCATGGAGGATTTTGTCAAGGGGGCTTCACGAACATGGATATGTGTGTGCATTCGCAAACACTTAAGCAAATATACAAGCATACAATGCTATGCTCAATTAGTGCGCTAATAATAAAGTATATAAAAATATCTAATGGAACAGACCCTAACACACTATAGTCTAAGATTACGTTATCTATATAAATGTCTGCCGCGCATACAACATCCTAACACTGAACAGTGCCAGTAGCCAGCGCTGTGCCTGGAGCCAGTAATCTGCCACAACTGAGGAAAACACAATACGTTTGCATAAGTTTGTAGATAACGATGAGGCTTGGATAACATTACGATGTGTAAATCCCTAATGTTCTGTCAGTCATGCTCCGTGACGCATCGTTTCTAGCTGCCAATTTAACATATCACCAGCCTGGGCGGGGGGGGGGGGGGTTTAGTTGTGTGTACCCGCCCACCGATATATATGTAAGGAGAAATAAATAATATACAACTGACTTAATTACCGGTCTGAAAAAGTTTGAAGGAAGCACAAAGACTACCCACGGGATATGACATAAGGTCACAACTCTGGATCATGCACCTCGAACCCCTGAGTCACTCAACCCCTCTCGTCAGGTGAGGCGGCCACATCCAGGCAGAGAATGAATGGCCATACATGTACGCAGCTCTCCCCATTCATTCCAGTGGGAGATAGGGGAACAGCCAAACCCACTTGCCCTGAGTTTTCATAGCTTCCATAGAAAGTGCACCCTAGTGAAGCCATGACAGCGAGACAATGTGGTTCAGTGATGACATAAATGAAGGGGGATATTGAGCTAAGATGGAGGCTTAGAAGCTGTGATAGATTTGTCATACGATGGATCCAAACGTTGATCGAAGGCCCCCATTGACTTATAATGGGTTCATTAAGGGTTTCAGCATGCTGCGCTATTCTTGTCATCAAAAGTGGCACAAACATGATGGATCCCCCAAGGGAGATTCTTAACGGTAATGTGATCAGAGCCTTACTGCATATATTAAGACTCCTTAGACAGAAGCATATAAGTGTGCAGCGTATGTGCAGCATAGTACATTAGAAAAACAAGGGGTTAAAAAAGAACAGCTACAGAAATTTTATTGTAAACCCAATGACACACACCATAAATGTTTTTTGCCTGGGTGACTGGAAATGCACTTGAAACAGAACGTCTGGTCATTTGTATGTAAGATGAAGCGGAAGAACAATTGTATTGTGCAGCAAGTCATTGATCCAAAAATACAAAAACAAAGCTTAATATCTGAAGGTCTGAGAAGCAACAAATTCAATTTATTGCACTGGCCTAGTCAAAGTCCTGACTTGAGCCAAAAAGAGATGCTATGGCAAGACCTGAAATAATTAGTTCATGCACAAAAACTTACCTATGTGTCTGAAATAAATACATTTTGCAAATCGTGCAATTACAATGTGAAAGACTAATAAGAAATTAACTTTTCTCATTTTGCAGTCCGTCTGTCCCCCCCATTTCCAAAATCCATTTTTTTCTTTTACATTCCATCGATATAGCCGTATGCTTCTTTTTTTTTTTTTTTTTTTTTGGGACAAGTTCTAATTTTTTTATGGAATCATTTAATGTACCATATAATGTACTGGGAAACTGAAAAATAATTCTTTCTGGGGTGGAATTGGAAAGAACTGTGATTCCTCCATTGCTTTTTGTGATTTGTTTTTACAGCATTCATTATGAGGTGAAAACAATATGTTAACTTTATTCTGCTGGTTAATACGATTACGGCGATACCAAATTTATATCAATTTTTTTATAATGTACTACTTTTACAAAGTAAAAACTATGTGTTAAAAAAACAATGCGTTTTGTGTTGCCATATTCTGAGAGCCATAACTTTTTTATGTTTGAGTGGTGTGAAGGCTTGTTTTTTGGTGAGCTATAGTTTTTATTGGTACTATTTTGGGGTACATATGAGTTTCTGATCATTTTTTATTCTATTTTATTTGGGAGAAATGGTTGACTAAAAACAGCAATTCTGTCCATTTTCAGTTTTTTTTTATGGCGTTCACCGTGAGGGATAAATAATGTTGTATAGTAATAGTACCGACTTTTACGGACGCGGTGATACCCATTATGTTTGTTTTTTTAATTTTTTACTTTATGTTTTTTTTTTCCTTTTAATATCTTTTTTTGTACATTATTAAAAACTTTATTTAACAGTTTTTTTTACATTTGTTTTAGTCCCCTTAGGAGAATTGAACTAGCAAATATTTAATTGCTGGTGCAATACAATGTATTGCAGTTTATTGTGCTATTTACCAGCTCCTATTAAGCAAGCCTTTAGGCTGGGTTAATAGGAACATAAAGATTACAGACCTGGAAACCTTCATTGAGCCTCCAGTTTGCCATGGCAAACATCGGCATCCTGCAATTGCGATTGGGTGATGGAAGGGCTCCTACCACTTTCTAACAGCTTAGATGCCGCAGTTGCTATTGATTGTGGCATCTAAGTGGTTAAATGGCTGGGATCTCTGAACTCGGCCATTGCATTGAAGTGTTGGCTGTAAGTTAAGGCTGACGCCCGCTAAGTGTGGAGTGGGATCAGCACGTGAGCCTGCTCTGTACTCCCTCTTCCCAGCTATGACATAAAGTTAGGTCAAATGTTGGTAAGGGGTTAACACCTAGGCGCACCACGATGCAACTGTACATCCAGGTGGCCAGTGTCTTAGTGCACGAGGACGTACAGTTAGTACGCGGTTCCCGGTGCACATTGTCGGCGACAGTGTGCATCGGGAACCGGGAGGCCAGCTATCCCCGACAGGTAACACTCCACTGTTGCCGATCAACGGCTCATTTTCGCTGATTTCGGCAATTAACCCCTTAAATGCGGAGATCGATTGCAATTGCCGCACTTTAGGGGTTTCTAGTACATCAGCAGACCTCACAATGAAATCGTGAGGTTTGCAGATGGCTAGCATGGCGACCGGAGGCCAAGCAATGGCCTCCGTGTCTGCCATGTATGGAAGCCTATCAGGACCAGCCTCCTGATAGACTTCCTGTCAGAGTGACAGGAAGTCACTGTGTCGTTCCATCATGCACACTGTCGGTGACATTGACGCTGATTTCGGGAATAAACCCGTAAAATGCGGGGCTCTATTGCGATCGCCTCATTTAGGGGGTTTGTAGCACATCAGCAGCCCCCATGCAATTGTGGGGGCTACTGATGCTTGTGATGGCACCCGGAGGCCAGACAACGGCCTCCGGGTCTGCCATGTATGGAAGCCTATAAGGGACCAGTCTCTGGCTGGTCCTTGTAGACTTAGGCTGGGTTCACAAGACCTATTTTCAGGCGTAAACGAGGCGTTTTACGCTTCGAATTACGCCTGAAAACACGGCTCAAATACGTCTGCCCATTCATTTCAATGGGTTTACCGACGTACTGTGCCAACGACCTGTAATTTTACGCGTCGCTGTCAAGTATAAAAATAAATGATTTTTAAGTCTCTTATTATAGGAAAAAAATGAAACCGTTAAATAACAGTACACATATTTGGTATCACCGCGTTTGTAACGAACCAATCTATAAAACTAAAATGTTATTTTTCCCACATAGCGAACGCCGCAAAAAAAAACAATCTAAAAACAATGCCAGAATCACTATTTTTTGTTCACCACCCCTCCCAAAACATAGAATAAAAAGTGATCAAAAAGTCGCTTGTACCCCAAAATATTACCAATAAAAACTACAGCCCGTCCCGCAAAAAAACCTTCCCTTACACTGCTTTTTTGACTGAAAAATAAAAAAGTTACGGCTCTCAGAATATGGTGACACAGAAAATAAATTATTTTATCAACAAGTGATTTTATTGTGGAAACGCTGCAAAACACGATATACATATGGTATCGCCGTAATTGTATCGACCCGCAGAATAAAGTAAAACTAATTTTTAGCGCATAATGAACGCCGTAAGAAATAAAGAATTTAAAACGCCAAAATCACTGTTTTTTGGTCACCAAAGCTCTAAATAAAATGTAATAAAAAGTGATCAAAACGTTGTATGTACCAAAAAATGATACCAATAAAAACTACAGCTCGTCACGCCCTCACACCGCTCAATCAACCAAAAAATAAAAAAGGTATGGCTCTCAGAATGTGTTGATACAAAACAATTATATAGTTTTTTCTTTGTAGAAGTAGTAAAATATAAAAAAATATATATACATTTGGTATCACCGTAATCGTACTGAATACTAATAATCGTACAGAATAAAGTTAAGTTGACGTTTTTACCGCACGGTGAAAGCGGTAAAAACAAAACCCAAAAAGCAATTGAGGAATCGAAGCTTCAACCCTTCCCGCAAAAAATAAGCCCTCACACCGCTCTATTGATGGAAAAATAAAAAAGTTATGGAAGGTGGGGAGTGAAAAACTAAAATGGAAAAGCAAAAAAGGATCAGTCCTGCAAAGGTTAATTAATTAATATTTAAAAAAAATCAATTACTACTACATGTGGGGTATTGTCATACTCGGGAGAGACTGCGTTACAAATTTAGGGCGACGAAAAATTCCTTGAGGGGTGTAGTCTCCAAAATATGGTCAATTTTGGGGGGTTTCCACTGTTTTGGTCCCTCCAGGGTGTTGCAAACACGATATAGCACTGAAAACCAATCCAGCAAAATCTGCGCTCCAAAATCCAAATGGCGCTTCTTCCCTTCTGAGTCCTGCTGTGGGTCCAAACAGCAGTTTATTACGACATATGGGGTATTTACGTAATTGGGAGAAGATTCTTTACAAATGTTGGGGTGCATTTTCTTGTTTATTCATTGTAAATATTACACATTTCTATGTTTTTTCATTTTCACAGACTAACTCCAATAAATATAGCAAAATACCCGTGGGGTCAAAATGCTAACTATACCCCTAGATAAATTCCTTGAGGGGTCTAGTTTCCAAAATGGGGTCACTTTTTGGGAGTTTCCACTGTTTTGGCACCACAAGACCTCTTCAAAACTGACATGGTGCAATAAAATATAATCTAAAAAAACTCAGACCCCAAAATCCACTATGTGCTCCTTTGCTTCTAAGGACTGTGTTTCAGTCCATTAGCACACTAGGGCCACATGTGGGATATTTTTAAAAACGGCAGAATCTGGGCAATAGATTTTGAGTTGCGTTTCTCTGGTAAAACCTTCTGTGTTACAGATTTTTTTTTATCACAAATGAATTTTGGCAAAAACAAATGAAATTTGTAAATTTCACCTCTACATTGCTTTATTTCCTGTGAAACTCCTAAAGGGTTAAGAAACTTTCTGAATGCTGTTTTGAATACTTTGAGGGGTGCAGTTTTTAAAATGGGGTGATTTATGGGGACTGTCTAATATATAAGGCCCTCAAAACCACTTCAAAACTAAACTGGTACCTGTAAAAATAGCCTTTTGACATTCTCTTGCAAATATGAGAAATTGCTGCTAAAGTTCTAAGCCTTGTAACGTCCTAGAAAAATAAAAGGACGTTAAAAAAATGATGCAAACATAAAGTACACATATGGGAAATGTTAACTAGTGACTTTTTTGTGTGGTATTACTATCTGTTTTACAAGCAGATACATTTAAATTGAGAAAAATGCTAATTTTTGCACATTTTTCCACTATCACAATATGTCGCGAGAAAATAATCTCAGAATTGCTTGGATAGGTAAAAGCATTCCCGAGTTATTACCACATAATGTGACAAATGTCAGGTTTGAAAAATCGGCTGTGCCACAAGGCCAAAACAGGCTGTGTCCTAAAGAGTTTAAAAGAGATTGCTAGCACTAACTTCTCTACGGTAATGCAACCATAAATAGTTAGAGTTATAGCCAATCTCTACCTTTTATCATCATAACATTTTTAGATCCAAAATTCTGAGCCATTTCTAAATAAATCTTTTATATGTTCAGAGCTCCATGTCCCCTGCATACACATAGATTTAAAACATAACATTCTGGCTACCTGCAGACACAACTAGAGGGGGCATGGGAGCTTACTGTCTTATTATTATAGAGTTCACTGTATAACAATATGTAGTTAGCTCCTAAGCTCCCTCCAGTTGTGGCTGTAGGCAGCTAACATGTTTCTTAAATGTGTATACAGGGGATTTTGAGCTCTATATTACAAAAAAATCAGAGCTCTGAGCAAAAAAAAAGTGTATTATGGCTTCACTTTTTGTGGCGGAACCCGCGGTAAAATTCTGCAGTCCATTCATTTCAATGGGAGTCAGACGCTTCTTTTCTCTGCTAACTGATTTTTTCAGCTACCGGGAAAAAGAAGCGTCCTGCTCGATCTTCGGGTTCCGAATTCAGAACCTCCCATTGACGTCAAAGGGAAGAGGAATAATTCTTTGCCACGCAAAGTCTGCTTTGTGAACAGACCCTTATTTTACATTTTCTTTATACAACTTAGATTACTTTCTTTATACAATAATTTTTATGTTTGCAGGAGATGTTATTGCATTAAGAAAATGCATTGAGCGCCAATGAAATAGGCCAGTGGTTACCAAAGAGGGTCTTCTACAGAACCCTAAAATTAAATTTCTGGGGCTTTGGGGATCTGTGGACTGGTTCTTAGCAATTCCTGCTCATCAGAGAGGGTTAGTAGCCAGAATTTAGAAGTCTTTAATGTGTTTACCACTGCATGACTGTGTTGCTTCCTCCCCGGCATACGATAGCAGTATACGTCCACTGTCCTCTTCCAGTGTGCAAGGTCAATGCTTATTGTGGTTCCGAAATATGGAGTCTAATTTATTTTTAGGGTTTAGCGACTTAATTCATATTGGGGTCTGAATTCTGGGGGGGAAGTTCATGGTCTGAATTAATTTTAGGGGCTGATGAATGGATCATGTGTACTACTTGGACATTAGGCTGGGGCATATGGGTTACGTTTTGAGTTGTAGGGTCTCTAACTAGTTTGCTGTTGGTTTTGGTATATTACTCTATGTATTTCATGTGATTATTTAGGAGCTTGACAAGCTATATTTTTATTTATGTTGTAGTTAAGGGTTATAATCAATATATAGACTCCAAACAGAGTTGTAACAAGGGCTGGGAGCTGTTTACACCACAACTGTCCCCCCATATCATATAGGCAGCTCTATGATAATCCATATACCACAAAGAGACAAATAAGAGCCTTTAACGCCAATGTATATATAAAGTATAAATCTTTATTACACAAACACTGTACATAATTAAAATAACATAAAGAGACAACTCTAGTATAAATAAGCGGAGACCGCACCAAATATTGTTGCTACCTATCATCCAGGGGTAGCTATATGACTATTACAGTAAGCATCTAATTACAGATCATCATAGCAGTAGTACACCATTCCTTAAAATGTAAGAGAAAAGAGAACAATGTCTCCATAGGTAACAGGTTATAAATAGGCAGAGGTGCAATACATATCATAGCAGATAGTGATATACTCAGAACATGACTGCTAAGTCACAGGCTTACCCATAGGTAGGATCAGGTGTGTATAAACAGGTGATGTCCGCTCCGCTGCATAGACCCCGACGCGCGTTTCGCCACGTAGTGCTTCCTCAGGGGGATGTATACTAATGTGTGCTCTATGTTTGCCCTTATATGATGTCCAAGTAATTAGACTGTGATGCCGTACAGCGGCGCATCCACGCTGGAACCGCCGGAAGCGAGGCAGTCCCCACATCCGGCTCCCGGCACGGCAGCACGTGTCCGGATTCCCGACGCGTAACGGGAGTTCCGGACATGCGCAGTGCACCGAAGGAAGCAGAGGGGGAGAGCATCGCTGACAGCCGCCACAGCGGGCATGCGCACAACGGCACCAGAGTCTAAGTATAGAACCCTACACCAATGCATTACGCCAGTCATACTCCTGATCCTCACACTCTAAATAGTGCTGTCACAGTACTTACTAGTGAACCGAGTAGCCATAGCTATATAGCTATAGCCATAGTCATAAACTACCTCTTCGTATTTCTATATGTATTTGTTGTGTAGAGGGATGTAGATGTGCAAACAGTGAAAAATTATTTAATTGTGCATTACTTAGTGTGTGTGTATATATGTTAGTGTGAAAAAACGGAGTGGTATGAGATTACAGCCACTCCCATTTGTATACATGAAGACGGGTATGTACGGGCTTTTATGAGTATAATATAAAGGGGAAAGAAAAGAAAACATAAATAACCAGTGTGTGTTACAAAAACGTGCCACCAAGATAGTGATACTATTAAGGGGTACATAAATGACCCAAATGCAAGTCAAAGAACAAAGGAGGCATGTGCCATAAAGTAAAAAAAGAAAAGAAAACTAGATGGTGTGCAACTAAGATTGAGGTTAAAGTTTAAATAGAAAACACAATACATAAGGTGCACCTATTCCATACTTGAATAAATCAATCATGAACAATAAATAATCATCCCATTTATAAGATTAGGATATCCCATACATCACATAATTAAAGTATTGAGTAGTTGCATCAATACACACCCACGTAGCTTGAAAACATAATACTCCCAATACTCCCAATATATACATCTAGCCCAGAACACCTAATTTATACATAGTGATGAATTCATACCATATATATTTAAAAAAAATAAATACAAATACATGTCACAATGATACACATATAGATGAGTAATAATCACTGATGGTAAAACAGTAAAATATCCCGCCCCACATATACCAATAATACCACATTAATCAGATACGTCAATGGATATAAGGGAATACATATGCGAATAGTGACGCTAACTTTACTGTGGTTCTATAACCAACTGAGAAGATGCTATATATATCCAATCACATAGATACCCATAGGGATACATTGCATGTATTAAAGGTTAGTGTCCATATAGTAAGGTACACATCACAAGGGAAGGATATTTGCACACTACCCAAGCATAACAAATACAATTTCCACACAATAGAGATGAGAGGACAGGTGTTATACAAATTGTTCCACGAGGATCCAGAAAATTCCAGCCCAATCCGCAAAGCAGGATAGCGGGTACTTGGTATATCACATATAATGCCTAATAGAAGGGACATATAGAGCAACACAAAATTAAAATACAAAAAATACATAGAATAGAAACGGATGAACGGAAGAGATTACAGAAATGGAACAAAACTAAGGTTTTCGTTAAGTCCCCTTGGTGTCATGGATCCCAACATAACAATCCATTTGCATTCCCTTTGCGCCAAAACCTTCTTCACATCCCCCCCCCCCCCCCCCTGATGCCACAGTGTATCCTATCAATACCTCTAACCGAAAAAGTTCTCGGATTGCAATCATGGTACCTCTTAAAATGCCGAGGTATGGTTTTCAATTGTGTCGGGTCATCTACCTCCCTGGCCCCTAAAATGTCACGTACATGTTCTCTAGTACGGATTCTTAGTGCCCAACTTGATGGCCCTATTACTATATCCTCTATCCCTGAATCTATTCCTCAGATCTGCTGATTGGTGTTCAAAGAGGGCATCAGACGAGCAGATCCGCCTCATCCTAAGTACCAAGTACCCGCTATCCTGCTTCGCGGATTGGGCTGGAATTTTCTGGATCCTCGTGGAACAATTTGTATAACACCTGTCCTCTCATCTCTATTGTGTGGAAATTTTATTTGTTATGCTTGGGTAGTGTGCAAATATCCTTCCCTTGTGATGTGTACCTTACTATATGGACACTAACCTTTAATACATGCAATGTATCCCTATGGGTATCTATGTGATTGGATATATATAGCATCTTCTCAGTTGGTTATAGAACCACAGTAAAGTTAGCGTCACTATTCGCATATGTATTCCATTATATCCATTGACGTATCTGATTAATGTGGTATTATTGGTATATGTGGGGCGGGATATTTTACTGTTTTACCATCAGTGATTATTACTCATCTATATGTGTATCATTGTGACATGTATTTGTATTATTATTTTTTTAATATATATGGTATGAATTCATCACTATGTATAAATTCGGTGTTCTGGGCTAGATGTATATATTGGGAGTATTGGGAGTATTTTGTTTTCAAGCTACGTGGGTGTGTATTGATACAACTACTCAATACTTTAATTATGTGATGTATGGGATATCCTAATCTTATAAATGGGATGATTATTTATTGTTCATGATTGATTTATTCAAGTATGGAATAGGTGCACCTTATGTATTGTGTTTTCTATTTAAACTTCAACCTCAATCTTAGTTGCACACCATCAAGTTTTCTTTTCTTTTTTTACTTTATGGCACATGCCTCCTTTGTTCTTTGACTTGCATTTGGGTCATTTATGTACCCCTTAATAGTATCACTATCTTGGTGGCACGTTTTTGTAACACACACTGGTTATTTATGTTTTCTTTTCTTTCCCCTTTATATTATACTCATAAAAGCCCGTACATACCCGTCTTCATGTATACAAATGGGAGTGGCTGTAATCTCATACCACTCCGTTTTTTCACACTAACATATATACACACACTAAGTAATGCATAATTAAATAATTTTTCACTGTTTGCACATCTACATCCCTCTACACAACAAATACAGAAATACGAAGAGGTAGTTTATGACTATGGCTATAGCTATATAGCTATGGCTACTCGGTTCACTAGTAAGTACTGTGACAGCACTATTTAGAGTGTGAGGATCAGGAGTATGACTGGCGTAATGCATTGGTGTAGGGTTCTATACTTAGACTCTGGTGCCGTTGTGCGCATGCCCGCTGTGGCGGCTGTCAGCGATGCTCTCCCCCTCTGCCTCCTTCGGCGCACTGCGCATGTCCGGAACTCCCGTTACGCGTCGGGAATCCGGACACGTGCTGCCGTGCCGGGAGCCGGATGTGGGGACTGCCTCGATTCTGGCGGTCCCAGCGTGGATGCGCCGCTGTACGGCATCACAGTCTAATTGCTTGGACATCATATAAGGGCAAACATAGAGCACACATTAGTAACATCCCCCTGAGGAAGCACTACGTGGCGAAACGCGCGTCGGGGTCTATGCAGCGGAGCGGACATCACCTGTTTATACGCACCTGATCCTACCTATGGGTAAGCCTGTGACTTAGCAGTCATGTTCTGAGTATATCACTATATGCTATGATATGTATTGCACCTCTGCCTATTTATAACCTGTTACCTATGGAGACATTGTTCTCTTTTCTCTTACATTTTAAGGAATGGTGTACTACTGCTATGATGATCTGTAATTAGATGCTTACTGTAATAGTCATATAGCTACCCCTGGATGATAGGTAGCAACAATATTTGGTGCGGTCTCCGCTTATTTATACTAGAGTTGTCTCTTTATGTTATTTTAATTATGTACAGTGTTTGTGTAATAAAGATTTATACTTTTATATATACATTGGCGTTAAAGGCTCTTATTTGTCTCTTTGTGGTATGTAGTTAAAGGTTATGTAGTCATTTATTTTCCAAAATGCTGAAATGTAGTCATACCTGTTAGTTTTTGACTGTCATCTTATTCTTGCATCTTGAAGCAAGTGAAGTCTAATCTTTAAATGTAAAACCAATCCACAATCTAAATTCCCATTTCAAAGATTAAACGGCTATTTTCAGTCTGCAGCACTGAGCGTACATTTGGTGGAATCCTTGCCTGAGCGAAGCTTTAATAGCTACATAATAATACTCAAGAGTTTCCTAGTGATAATTCCTGCGCTTTAAAGTTATAAAAATGTATTTGTTTACAATTAATATTTATAAATCCGTTAATTTCAACTTTTCTATATAAACATTGTACATTTTCTATGTCACCACACTGTAACTTCTTTATCTGGTAAAAAAAAATATTTTAAGAAAGTTTCTTTCAATATTTAAATTATTAAATAATTATAATTCAATTACATTCTTAAATATAGTGAGTTATTTAAATGAAATATATGTATTTTAGAAAAAACACTTTTAGTGTTTCTTTGATTTATTTTTTTTGCATAAATCAAAAGAACATGTGAAATAATGAAACTTTAAAAATACTTTATATGGGGAAGTGACATCTTTCTTGTCTTCCAGCAGCCCGTAGTTTCCTTTTCTCTGCCTGCAGGCTCTCTGTAAGGGCTTGTTCACAACTATGTTCAGAGTTCTGTGGTTCTGCTCCGTCATAGGAGCAGCAGAACAGAACAATGAGAATACCGGAAGCATTGCATGAAACCAACGGTTACCAATGAAACCCATTGACTTTACCGGGTTCCGTCCGGTAACAGTCATAGTTTCAATCATTTTGCCAGACATAATAGTGCAGTATGCTGTACTATTTTGTCTGGCAAGACAACAGAATGTGTGATGAAAGCCACTAATGGAGCTTCTGATGCAGATGTGACAGCTCAAAATCTGCAGAAACCCCCTAAATCCCCATTACATTTAACTGAAGTAAAGTAAATAGTAGACAGGGAGGAGCAGGAGAAGAGGAGTTGGTTACTTTCTCTCTTTCTATAAAACTGCTTGCTGTGAAAAAGGAGGAGAAGCAGAAGTGGGGAGACACCTTGTGGGCTTAAAATACTGTTCACAGCACTATGGGACTATCAGACTGTATGCTAGGAAAACTTGTGTAATAGATGATTGGGATTTAATTTTTTTGTCATTTTTTGTCCAGAATTATTTGGACCGTGACACAATCTTCATGATTTGGGCTCTGCATGCCACCACATTGGCTTTGAAATTAAACAACTGAGATGCAATTGAAGTGTAGACTTTCAGGTTTATTTCAAGGGGTTGAATAAAAATATCCTGAGAAACGTTTAGGAATTGCAACTATTTTTCTACACAGCCTTCTCATTTCAGGGGCTCAAAAGTAATTGGACAAATTAACATTACCATAAATAAAATGTTTTGTTTTTTTTAATACTTTGTAGAGAATCCTTTGCAGGCAATGGCTGCCTAAAGTCTGGAACCCATGGACATCACCAAACGCTGGGTTTCCGCCTTTGTGAGGCTTTGCCAGGCCTTTACTGAAGCTATCTTCAGTTGTTGCGTGTTTGTTGCTCTTTCTGCCTTAAGTTTTGTCTTAAGCAAGTGAAATGCATGCTCGAACGGGTTGAGATCTGGTGATTGACTTGGCCATTGCAGAATATTCAATTTCTATGCCTTAAAAAACTCCTGGGTTTCTTTCGCAGTATGTTTTGGGTCATTGTCCATCTGTACTGTGAAGCGACGTCCAATCAACCTTGTTGCATTGGTTGAATCTGAGCAGAAAGTATATCCATGAACACTTCAGAATTCATCCCACTGCTTCTATCTTCAGTCACATCATCAATAAACACTAGTGACCCAGTGCCTTTGGCAGCCATGCATGCCCATGCCATCACACTGCCTTCACCATGTTTTACAGAGGATGTGGTGTGCTTTGGATCATGAGCCGTTCCAAGCCTTCTCCATACTTTCTTCCTCCCATCATTCTGGTACAGGTTGATCTTAGTTTCATCTGTCCACAGAATGCTGTTCCAGAACTGGGCTGGCTTCCAGGTTGTTTGGCAAAGTCTAACCTGGCCTTTCTATTTTTGAGGCTGATTAATGGTTTGCACCTTGTGGTGAACCCTCAGGATTTGTTCTCATGAAGTCTTCTCTTTATACTAGACTTAGATACGGATACACCTACTTCCAGTAGAGTGTTCTTCACTTGGGTAGATGTTGTGAAGGGGTTTTTCTTCACCATGGAAAGGATTCTGCGATCATCCACCACTGTTGTCTTCTGTGGACGTCCAGGCCTTTTGGAGTTCACGAGATCACCAGCGCGCTCTTTTTTTTCTTTCAAGAATGTACCAAACTGTTGATTTGGACACTCCTAACATTTGTGCTATCTCTCTGATGTATTTTTTCTTTTTTTTTCAGTCTATCGAGTGTCTGTTTCACTTGCATTGAGAACCCACAACCTCATGTGGCTTCACAGCAACAGCTTCCACATGCAAATGCCACACCTAATTGAGGATAGAGCTTTTGAGATAAATGTCCAGTTACCTTTTGTCCCTTGAAAAAGAGGCAGCTACATATTAAAGAGCTGTAATTCCTAAACCCTTCCTCAAATTAGGATGTGATTTCCCTCAGATTAAAGCTGAGAATCTGAACTTTAAGCCCATATTGATTATATAACTGTATATTCAATATGTTTTGGTAAACAGCTATAATGCCAAAACTTGTGTCACTGTCCAAATAATTCTGGACCTAACTGTATACCTATTACCGTAACTAAAGGCCAGCCACATATGTTTTTTGTTAATACTTGACCTTGTACACTTGGTAATATTGTACTTCTTACTCTATGCAACAATATTTTGTACTTTTGTATCTGTACCGCTGTTTGCTATGAGGTCTTAATAAAATTACTTTTTAAAAATAACTAAAGGCCGGCCAAGCAACCACATAACTACTTTTTCTTGAGTAATGTAATATACCAGACCTTGAGAAGTAGAAGCCACATAGTAGAGAAAGGTAGCAGAAAACCACCACGGCAAGTTCTGCCCTGCTTATATTTTCTCTTTATGAGGAGGAATGATTTAAGTACACTAAGCTCATGGCGCCATCACCAGAATGGACGAGCTTATTATTGCACAGGCATTTATTCTGCTGACAGCACAAGTAGGACAGCTATGATAAATATATATTCCCCCGAGAAATTTTGTTTACTTGAAGATCAAGTTTCCTTGGCGTATTAGTGAAGAACAATACTGATTCCTGTATCTAAAGAGTGTAAACAAAAGAGGGGGTAGGTGGCTCTCTTTGTTTTACCTTGTCAGCTCAGGCAGTGCCATCGTCAGCTAAACTAATGGTTTTAAATAAGTCACCACCATGTCTGTTCTTTGGTAAAGCTATGTCCTAACAACATACCTCCCAACTATTTTGGACAGTCAAATGAGAACACTTGTGGTTTATTATGTGAAAGATCCATATTTTCATGCATAGCTATACATTTGAAAGTTTTAAATTTATATATAAGCACAAAAATTATCTGAATATAGAAATTTTTACAATCCAAATTGCACCATATGATGAAATAAAGTACAAGTTGGGGACTATTATACAGTTTGGAACCAGACACATAGTGGCAGATTTATTATTACTGCCTTAAACTTTGACAGCTTAAAACAAGACCAGACAGGCAAGAGTTGCACCAAATTTATCACAGGGGTGCATGCTGTATGATAAATTTGGCGCGACATGCTAGACATGATAGACACATGTCTCTTCTTTATGCTACCTTTCGGTTGACTTACTTTAGACCAATATTTTTCTCCAAAATTTTGGCGCATTTTAAACCATGCCCCTTTTTGCTAAGCCATCCCCATTTTCTGGTCAGTTTTTTTTAAAAGTATCTAAAACTTATAATAAATTTGGTGCACAGGCATGCACGCCAGTTTTTTTTGCCGCAAAGTGAGCCAGAATTTTGACGCATTTGGCTTACTAAATCTCCCTCATAGTTTCTGGAGCAATATAGTAGATTTATTAATGCAAATCTACTTTCCATGTCAAAAAAAGGGATAATTAAGGACTCAAGAGGGACCGGAGGGACTTGAGTCAATAGAAAAGACTGTCCCTCTAAAAGAGGGACACTTGGGAGGGATGTAACAGATGTCTGTGCATTTTATATGTACAGGCAACATCATATTGGAATGTACAGGTATTTTAATGCATTACTACAGTCCTTCTCAATGAATTTGAATATCATCAAAAAGTTAATTTATGTCAGTAATTCAGTTCAAAAAGTGAAACTCATATATTATATGGATTCATTACACACAGAGTGATCTATTTCCAGCATTTTTTCATTTAATTTTGATGATTATTGTAACAGTTAATGAAAACCCAAAATTTAGTCTCTCAGAAAATTTGAATATTATATAAGCCCAATTTAAAAAATTATTTTTAATACCGAAATGTTGGCCTACTGAAAAGTATGTACTGTATGTGCACTCAATATTGGTCGGGGCTCCTTTTCAATGAATTACTGCATCAAAGCGTCGTGGCATGGAGGCGATCAGCCTGTGGCACTGCTGAGGGGTTATGGAAGCCCAGGTTGCTTTGATAGCGGCCTTCAGCTTGCCTGCATTGTTGGGTCTGTTGTCTCTCATCTTCCTCTTGACAATACTCCATAGATTCTCTATGGGGTTTAGGTCAGGTGAGTTTGGCCAAGCAAGCGCAGTGATAATGTGGTAATTAAACCTAGTATTGGTACTTTTGGCAGTGTGGGCAGGTGCCAAGTCCTGCTGAAAAATGAAATCAGCATCTCCATAAAGCTTGTTGGCAGAGGGAAGAATGAAGTGCTCTAAAATTTCCTGGTAGATGGCTGCGCTGACTCTGGACTTGATATAACACAGTGGACCAACACCAGCAGATAACATGGCTCCACAAACCATCACTGACTGTGGAAACTTCCCACTGGACTGCAAGCAACTTGGATTGATGCCTCTCCACTCTTCCTCCAGACTCTGGGACCTTGATTTCCAAATGAAATGCAAAATTTACTCTCATCTGAAAACAGGACTTTGGACCACTGTGCAACAGACCAGTTATTTTCCTCCTTAGCCCAGGTAAGACGCTTCTGACATATCAAGGAATGCAACAGTTGTAGCCCATGTCCTGGATATGTCTGTGTGTGATGGATCTTAAAGCACTGACTCCAGACGCAGGCCACTCCTTGTGAATTTCCCCCAGATTCCTGAATGGCCTTTTCCTGACAATCCTTTTAAGACTGCGATTATCCCTGTTGCTTGTGCACATTTTCTACCACAGTTTTTCCTTCCTCTCAACTTTCCATTAATATGCTTGGATACAGCACTCTGTGAACAGCCAGCTTCTTTAGTAATGTCCTTTTGTGGCTTACCCTCCTTGTGGATGAATGTGTAGCCTACTGAACCAGACTCGTGGGCCATTTAAAGGCTTAGGAAACCTTTGCAGGTGTTGTATGTTGATCAGCTGATTAGAGTGTGACACCATGAGTCTACAATCTTCAACTTTTACCCAATATTCGAATCTTCTGAGACTAAATTTTTGGTTTTCATTAACTGTCAGCCATAATCTTCAACATTAAAAGAAAAAGATACATAGATCACACTATGTGTAGTGAATCTATATAATGTATGAGTTTCACTTTTTGAATTCAATTACTGAAATAAATTAACTTTTTGATGATATTTAAATTAATTTTAGAAGGACTAGTATAATTAAAAGTACCCTACTAGGGTAAATAATAATAATAAAAAAAAACAAAAAACACATTTATTAACAGGTGAAAACCTCTTAGTAAATTTGTTGCATCTTTTGGCTGGCCCTGCGTCACAGTTGAGGCGTAATGACTATGGCTGTACACCATCCACCCCCCATCGCACATAAAATAATAATAGGTATACTTACCAAATGACTACTCTTCGCTTCTACCCACCATGTCCCTTTGGGCTCCCTTAGCACGCCGCGGCTCATCATGGTCCTGACACTGAGCAGTCTCAGGGCCTTATATGCGATGCAGCACTCAACTTCCTGAGTAATGCATCACATATAACATCCTGATGCTGCCCGTTGTCAGTTCTATGAGCCACAGCATGATGAGGGGGCCTGAGGGGACCCGAAGGGGAGAAGAGGAACGATGTGGTGAGTATACTTAATTTTTTTTTAAATTGTCCGATGGGCATGGGAAGGCAGTTGTTGTTGGATCCAGGGGCAATAGAACGGGGCCACAGAGTGAAAAGCTGCGGGCCCACAGAGTGAAATCTATGCCAGTCACAAGCTGCATAAATTTCGGCTGTAACTAACGCAAATTTTCAGGCATTAATTATAAAAAATTGGCCACCCCTTTTGTTTTTTTTATAAATTCTTTTATTTGTCATTTTGTTATTTTATATCACAAATCGTACAAATAATATACACAACATAGTGCGAAAATGGCAGTGAAAAACATGCAACAGATCACAGGTCAGTTATCAGCCTCACATCAACACATGGGGTCACCTGAGAGTACTATGTCGCTGAAAACACTTATTTAGGGAATCTCCGATATGCACCCTGAACCCGCAGCCGTGCATGGTATGTCCTAAGTGTGCATAAGAGCATTAAAGAGAGAAACAGAGACAGAGAGAAGGAGAGGCAAATTAGCAAGGAAAGAAAGAGGAGAAAAATGGGGAGGGAGAAAACAAGAAGGGAGGTGGGGGGGGGGGGGAAGCTGACCTGACATACCGGATCTAGACAGGAATTCACGAGGCCATGATGATTTTATATTTCTCGGTCGTTTGGAAACAAATCCATTCGCGCCATGTTTTTAGGAAGGTGGCATGAGGCCCCTTCATTGATGCCGTGAGGTCCTCCATTCTCATGATTTCCTGGATCTTGCCGAACCACATGCCCACTGTCGGAGGACAGGACTGTCTCCACAGTGCAGGAACACATGCCCGGGCCGCGTTTACCAGGTGTTGAACTACCGAACGTCTATACGAGGGCCGTGGGACCTCACACAAATGAAGCAGGAAGATGCCCGGGGATCTCGGGAGAAGGTAATCCGTAAACTTTGAGGAAATGCGCCACGCCTCGTACCAGAACCTAGTCAGGAGTGGGCAGTCCCAGAAAATATGCAGGATTGTACCCACATGGTCCCCACATCTCCAGCATAATGACGAGGCCGCCGGGATCATAGCATGCAATCTGGAAGGCACCCTGTACTAACGGAACAATATCTTAAACCCTGCCTCTTGGAATCTACTGGCCATGGAGGACTTATGCGTCATGGTGAACAGGCGGTCTTGTTGTTCAGGTGTAAATGTTTCGCCCAAATCCCTCTCCCAACTGAGCAAGTACGGAGGTGGCGGCAAATTGGAGGGCGAGATCAAAAACGCATAGATTCTGGATAAAGCATGTCGGATCGTGCCTGTGCCTGTACACAGGAGTTCAAACGCGGAGCAGTCTCGTAGTTGCGCTCCAGGATGTTCTAGGGACGCCAGGAAATGTCGCAACTGGGTAACCTGCCATGTCGAGAAAGGGACAGGGTCCGACAGAGCTTGTATTTGATCGCTCGTCATCCACCTTCCCCCCTGCTGAAATTGTAAGGCCTGCCCCTTGCCCGCCTGCAACCATACTTGAAATGGATCACTATCCAGTCCCGGTGGAAAGGCAGGGTTGCCCAAGATCGGAAATAGCGGGGAGGGGGACGACGAGAACTCTGCCCGAGGGAACACCTGCGCTGCGACTGCCAGAGTGGGGCCGATTGTCGGGTGTAACCGCGCGACCCTGGGAACATGTCTGCCCAACCACGGCAGAGCCTGCAATGGGATAGACATAAACGCCTGTTCCATAGACACCCATTCTTTCATCCCGCCGTGCCGAAACCAGTCTAAGATTCGTGTCAAGTGGGAGGCGTGATGATAGGAGACAAAGTCCGGAAGACCAATGCCCCCCTCCCCCTTTACACGAAAGAGCAAAGATCGGGCGATACGTGCTGGTTTCCCTGCCCATATGAATTTGTGCACCAGGGACAGCAGGGACTGAAAGAACGGACGTGGGAATTGGATCGGTAGGGCCTGTAGGAGATACAGAATCCGTGGTAAGATGTTCATTTTAAAAATCGCACACCTACCGAACCAGGTGAAAGTGCCCGACGTCCAAGAGTCCAGGTCCGCCTTTATACGTTGAAGAAGCAAAGGGAAGTTCACCACATAAAGGCGAAAAAGATCACTGGGAAGTCGGACTCCCAGGTATTTAAGCGAGTCCCTTGCCCACTTGAAGGAAAAAGACTCCGACAGGTCAGCGACCAAAGTCTGTGGTAACGAGATATTAAGGGCCTCTGACTTCTGGTAGTTTATTTTAAAGTTGGATAATCTCGAGTATCTACTCAGCTCCGCCATCAGGTTAGGCAAGGAAGTTCTAGGGGCTGTGAGGAAGAACAGCAGGTCATCCGCGTAAGCAGCAACCTTATGGGATCTGCCTCCCAGGTCCACGCCTGTAATGTCCGGGTTGGAGCGGACGTGACACAACAAGGGCTCCAGGCATAAGATAAAGATCAGAGGCGATAGGGGGCAGCCTTGGCGTGTTCCGTTAGTAATCATAAAGGAGGATGAGAGGTGCCCATTGACCTTGACCTGAGCTGACGGGGATGAGTAGAGACCAGAGATCCAGGACATCATATGAGTCCCTATTCCTATATGTCGTAGGGTGGCCAACATAAAGTCCCAACTGACCCTGTCGAAGGCCTTTTCCGCGTCCGTTGACAAAAAACAAGCGGGGAGTGACGTGACTGCCGTCTGGTGCATTAAATTAATTGCCCGTGTGGTGTTATCTCTTGCTTCCCGTAAGGGCATGAAACCCACTTGGTCAGTATGTATCACGGTTTGAAGGAGCGGAGACAACCGATATGCCAGAATCTTTGCAAAGAGTTTCAAATCTACATCCAGTAGGGAAATAGGACGGTAACTCTGGCATAGGGATGGGTCCTTCCCTTCCTTGGGTATGACCGTAATATGAGCCCTCAGCGTATCCCTGGGAATGGAACCCCCTTCTGTGAGTGAATTAAAGGCCCGGATGAAGTGAGGTGCGAGCACTTCTGAATAGGTTTTATAGTACGGCAGAGACAGGCCATCCGGTCCCGAGGTCTTCCCCGTAGGGGAGTCTTTCAGTGCCCATGACCACTCCTCTGGGGAGATGGGGGCCTCTAAGGCCGCAAGATCGTCAAGTGGGATGGATTTCATCCCAGAGGATCGAAGGTACTCCTCGATCCTCTCCAGATGGCTACCGCCGTCCTGTGAGGAGGGTGCCTTTGGGAGATTGTAGAGAGAGTGGTAATAGGCACGGAAGGTCTCAGAGATGTCATGTGGAAGTTGCAGTCGTTTATTATGGGTACCTATGATGTGCGGGACGTATGTACGCGATCTGGTTTTCCGGAGGGCGCGGGCCAAGGTCCTACTGGGTTTATTACTGAATTCATAAAAATGTCTTCTGCATTTGACTAGGGTGGCCTTCGCCTTGGCCAGACAGAGTGAACGCACCTGCTCCCTCAATTGTCCCAATTCTGCCCCTAATAACCGGTCCTGTGATACTTTATGGGACTGTTCCAGTCGGTGGATGCGTGACAGTAGGTCTCTGAGATGTGTCGTTCGCTCCTTTTTGAGTTTGGCTCCCAATTGTATAAGGGAACAGCGCATCACACATTTATGCGCCTTCCATATACAAAACGGGTCCATGCCTGGTGTGTCATTTCTATCAAAGTATTCCACCAGGTCACAACGTACTTCAGAGACCACTGATGTATCCTGTAGGAGCAATTCATTCAGTCGCCACTGCCAGGAGGGAGGATGGGCCAATGGGCGCGCTAGGGTGAGGGTAATAAGAGCATGGTCAGATATCGTTATGTCATCTATTGAGGATGATGTAAGGCTAGGGAGATGTGCATGGCGCAGGAAAAAATAGTCCAACCTGGAATAGGAGTTGTGTGGCGCCGAGTAGTACGTGTAGTCTTTGACTGAATAATGCATAACTCGCCACGCGTCAACAAGTTGATGGTCGTGCAGCAATCGCCGTATACAACGATGTGCTGCCCTGGGTAGGGAGGAGTGCCCTCGTGATGTGTCTAAGACGGGGTCTAGGGTGACATTTAAATCCCCCCCCCATGACTAAGGTACCTTCCAGAAAGCCATCCAGAGCCCTCAAAACTCTGTCCAGGTAGGCCACCTGACCAGAGTTAGGGAGATAGTATGAGGCCAGTGCATTATCTAGCTTACCCTTTACGAAAAGGTACCGTCCCGCTTCATCTGCGCAGGTGTCCACGTGTTCCCAGTGTAGGGAACGAGAGACCAGGATGGAGACTCCCTTAGTCTTGGAGTCGGGGGACGCACTATGATACCCTGCGGGGTAGTTGGTGTCTGTAAGCTTCGGGATGCTATCTGCCCGGAAGTGGGTTTCCTGTAGAAAGGCCACGTGTGCTTTTAGTTTCCTCAGGAGACGGAAAATGGAGGACCTCTTTTCCGGAACATTCAGACCCTGTGCATTTAGGGAGACAACGGTAATGTCAGTCATGGCAGCGGAAATTTCAGGAGTGGACAGAGGGGGAAGGGGAGGGAAAGGAGAGGAAGAAAAAGAGAGAAAAAAGAAAAAGAACGGATATATTCAGAGCAAGCTCTCTAAAGTTGGAGTACTATACCTCTCCACTACTCAACGCGAGGTGTGCCGCCCGCAGGAAACCTTCAAACACGACACAGCTACACGGAACCCTATTAGGGAACGAGGAAAGACCAGAGTGCAGTGACAGCGCGACAACAGTTAAAATGTCAACTAGAAAATTCAATTAATCAAAGTGCTTGAGAGCCCCGGACTCACCCTATTAACAGTTAACATTCCTAGTATTCACCTTCCCCTACGTGATAACACAGATTAGGCAAGTGAAACAGTTAAAGCAGGTGAACTAGATAAAACCTCCCCCAACAGGTGTGGACCTACCCGCCCCCTCGACCCACAGTGATACAACCAACTATAAGGCAGTTCCAGCAATGTGTTCCTGACAATCCTCCAGAAACCTTATGGGAAAAAGAGAGAAGGAAAAATGCGTGGAGGTCGACGTTCCATGGCTCGGAGCTCAGATGGCTCTGCTCCAGGTCGGATTGGCTGACGGGACCCAAAATCCGGGTACGGGCCTCCTTTGGGAGCAAATGGTGTCGACGGTTTGGTCCAGTCTGGTAACCGCACCGGCGTGGTCTCCAAGAATCGGAATGCTTCCTCCAGATCGTCAGGAGAGCGGACAGCAAAAGACATTCCCTGCTTCCGAAGGATGATGTGGAAAGGGTGTCCCCACCTGTATGTTGCGCCTGCTGCCCTTGTTGCGTCCAATAACGGGCGGACAGTTCTGCGCATGGAGAGTGTCAGTCTGGATACATCTGGCAGGACGGTGATATCGGCGCCATTGTATGGGACAGCCCCTTTTCCCCAGGCTCTGCGGGCAATCTCCTCTTTCTTCTTGTAGAAATGCACTCTACAGATAACATCCCTGGGTCGATTGCCGTCTCCATTCCTGGGACCTGCCAGTCTGTGAACTCTGTCCATCTCTATGGGCATATCTCGCGGGCGCTCCAGGAGCTTGTTGAAAATGTGGGTCACAGCATCGTAAAGTCCATCGGGGGGTATAGACTCGGACAAACCCCTCAGTTTCAAGTTGTTCCGTCTTCCCCTGTTCTCGACATCATCTAAATGTAGGGAGAGGTCTCGGAGTTGCATAGCTTGGGTAGCCAAGGACTGGGAGAGGACCGATATGTCCAGGGAGTCGACGGAGTGCTGGCATTCTAGGGTGTCCACTCTCACGGCTAGGGCACGTACCTCCTGGGTGACCTCACCTATGGCCCTGTCGTGTTTCTCCTCCAGTCGTGCGAGGCGGAGGTCTAAATCCATTTTAGTGGGCAGTACCTTGACCATCTTCCAGAGTTCTGCCAGTGTCCATTCCATGGAGAGCGGGGGGCCCGAGGACAGGCCGTTGTGGTGGTCTCCTGTGTGCACTGACGGGGTGGGGGAGAGGGTCTCCCGGAAGATGACCGGCAGCCCCTGGCTCTTCTGACTGCTTGGCACGGGTAGAGGCCGCTGGGCCGGTGGTGGTAGTGGTGTCTCCAGTGTCCCACATGTAGGCGCCATGTCAGGGGCCCCATGACTGGTAACGGGCTGGTGGTGGCTATGCAAAAGGGGTATGATCTCTGTCTGGGTCGGTGGAGGGGGCCCTGTGCTTCCTGCCCCACACTGACCTCTGTCTGCCCGCTGCATCTCTCCTTCAGGTCCTTCGGTGCCGGCGCCGGGCTGTAGCTGGCCGGAGTGAGAGGAAGGCGGGGTATACCCCTGCCGCGACACGGAAGGGTGGCTGCGGCCTATTGGAGGGGACGAGGAGGCCCGTTGCGGGGTGCCTTCTGGTGCGGACCGGAGGAACCAGTCGATGTTTGAGGTGCCCGGGGGGTACCGATGGTGCTTCCCCCTGGTCATACTGGTTCCGGCGGCTGTTTTATGAGCCCTGTCGGGCGATATTCGGCGGGGTGAGTCCGGAGCTGCAGTTGCACGCGTCCTCACACCGCCATGCCTAAACCACGCCCCCACCCCTTTTGATAAGCCATGCCTCCTTTTTCCAACATGGCGAGAGTGGCAAAATAAGCCTAAAAGTCAACATTTTCAATGCAAATTGCAATTTGTGGGCCTTTTGCAACCTTTTTACGCCAGAAAACTGGTGTAAAAAGGTTAATATACATGTTTTAATAGAAACATTTTGTATTACATAAATGTCAGAAAGAACATATACATATTAAGCATCACCATAACCGCAATGACCTATACAATTAAGCTAATGTTTGCCATTTATTTCTTCAAACACCCCACCCCAAAAAAAATTGTAGTAACACTTGTGTACTCCAAAATAGTAATTAAAAATAAATAAAAAAGTTTCTACTCATCCAAATCAGCAAGCAAACTGTGACTCAATGGATTGTGTATTTGATCAGTAGGCTTTGGGATAATTATACAGGACAAATCTGTTTTGGCCTCATGTGAAATTATGTGAAGACAGTAGTAGGTGATAGAAGGGAAAGCCGGATCAGGGGTTAGATGGACTGGTTAGTCTTTGCATTACATGGAAGTTAGGTTAAATTAGAAGTTAAAAAGAAAACGTGGCACTGACAAAAAAATATTATAATCCACTGTACCCTGGTGGAAAAACACAATTCCTTTATATCAGAGCGGACACACAACTAAAGGAAGCGCCGGTATACACACACGCAAGCACAAAATGGGGGGTACATTACTAATATTTGACCATGGTTTTCTCATGGTCATCTTCATGTATCTCCTATCTACTAAAAATAAACCTCTATGAAAATTTTACCTGTTTTGTCTCTGCTTCATAACAAAGACTGAACTGTATTGTAATTTATCAGTTTATGTTTATAGTTTCCATTTTCCATTTGCTTTCTAAAGGTTTATGTGCACAGCAAAGCCACATGCATGGACGTCGTATGGAGGACCTAAGCAATGCCTCTAGGGAAGAATACCTTTGCAATACAACATGTTGGAACAAGCCATGATTTGTTTTCCTCACAGATTCCATATGAACCACGAGAAAAAACCTCTGTGCACCTCCGTATAAAACGCAAGTAGAGGTACAGTATGGGCCCATTGCAGTCTATTGGTGCTGTATTAAAGATCCATACAACATGGATTTGTGATAAGGCCGCGTGCATGGGCCCTAATGGTTTGTTAACATTTGCATCAAAGCTTATGTTGTTAACACATCATTGATTTTTGATGGAAACAGAAGCCTGGACATAGACAGAAGGATACTTCTTTCATATTGACAGATACATCAGGGATTTTCTTGTTTGTTTGTTTTTTTATTTACGATGATGAAATATAGAACGTTATATAATTTTAGGATTTTATTTTTCATTTTTTTTGCAGTATTTGGGTTTTTAAGAAAAAACTGATCATGCTGATCAGTTACAGAGCAATACACTCAAAAAAGTGTGAACGCACACAGAGGCTGTCCATAAGTGTCTCTATTCCATTCTTAAAAGACACTTGTTCCGGTCCCTAGGATACCATCAATTTATTTTTTATTTTTCCATTTAATGTTTTTTATTAGAATTTTAGATTTAATAAAGAAACATTATTAATAAGACTTGAATCTAACAAAACCCTTGGAACATGTGCGCTATCAACAGTTACTAACACACTAATTATAACCTTTTTGTGCCTATCCCTTGCAATGTATAGTTTTCTGTACATTTTAAGCAGCCTTCTCTTTGATTTAAATCACTTTGAAATAAACTTGCATTAAGGGACATGTTAGCCAGAGGGAAATGTGTAACATCTCCTTGACTGATGCTTACAGTCTTCTCCGATCTGCCGGAATAGCTGCAGATAGACAGTGATGACTCATAGTGCTGCAAGGTAAGCATATTATCTGACCGTGACAATCAGATGACTTTAGCCTAAATTTATAATGTTAGTGATCTTTTTTCTATACTACATTACATCCTGCTGGGAACCACCATCTGAGATGCAGATTGTGTATGTTTGCTGTTTGATTAATTCTATCTACTTAAATAATAAGCTTTTCGTTCTTGTATCCATCACAAATGAATATATTACACAAGTGCAGAAAATCTAAAATTGTAGGATTAAACATTACATGCTTAACGTTTGGCTCCCGGAGACTTGAAAACATGCAACTGAAGGTGTCACAATAAGTTATCCAGTGTTTTTCTTTCATAACTACAGGTAGTGCTGACAAGTCCAAACATATATGTAAACATAAGAAAAATGTAGTTCAGAGCAGCAATATATTTAGATGACAGCTAACAATGAGAAAAAGAGGAAACATTTACTCTCTACTCACACTTCCATTTCTGATGAATCTATGACAGATGCGTTTTTAACAGATCGAAACAAACGTCCAACGGATATCTTTCACTATAATGGAAACCATTAGGTTTACATTTTTTACTGAGTAAAATAGCATATCAAACTATGCTATTCTGCCCACCAAAATCATTGGAAACCTGACAGAACAGAACAGAATGGTGCCAACTGATAACTAAAAGGGGATGTCTCTTTACGTTTTTATGTAAAAATGACAATATGGTAAAAGGAAGAGAAAAACGCCAGTGTGAACAGCCGAAGGCTAAAATAAAGTTCAGACGTAGTTCTGCCATAATGACAGTTGTAGTTATTTTCGTTAAAGTATCGGTTCTAGGATATTTTCAATCATGACAAGCCCAAACTCATTCACATTTTATGTTATAACCGGGGGTTTATACCACCTTGGCTTCAAAGACTGATGAAAAACTTAGCGGGGGTTGTCTCATTCTGAGACCCCCATCAATGTAGTATTATATGCAGCCATTCAAATGAATGGCCATCCATGTATTACAAGGATGGACCAGGTCCGCCATAGGTAGAGCTGCTGTGTGTTGTCCACTCTGGCTCATAAAGGGGGCTCCCAAGTGTCCCGAGCAAAAGGGAGGGATGGAGACTGACACTAGGGAAGATAAGAAGAATTTAGATGGTAAGTAGATTACAAAGTTGTTTATTTTTCTTTTATATATTAAATAACTACATTTATATATAAAATGTAACAAAAAATGATGTTATTATTTATTTATAGTTTCTTGCAAAAGTATTCAACCCACTAAAAATATCAACAGTCATACATATTATTCCAGCCAGTATTTTTTCAAGTAAATACTTGAAAATGAATTATTTGTCAGAAGATTAGGTCCCATTCACATAAAGTTTTTAGCCTAAGTTTAATGTACATGCCAGGAAAAGCTCCTAATGTGTACGTTAATAGTAAGCTGTGAAGGATGTTTAACAGTGGCATCCGTCACCCATAGACTATTATGGAATACATTTAATTTCTACTATGAGAGTAATTATTGATTATTGTTTAATAATTTACCATTCAGTAGAAAAATCTGTAGTATAGAAAGTTAATAAGTATGTGAAGACATGTGTTAGGCTTTTAAAGTCTCAATAATAATTGTTTTATGGAACATTCAATTACAGACTGAAGTTTTTATGTTTTAATGAGACTAAAAGTCTTATCTTTTGCCATGACCCAAAACAATTATTCCAGGTGCAAAATTAACAAGCCGGAACTTCAATTCCAATGGAGGGGGCTCAAGAGTATTTCCTGAGACCATATAAAGATATGCTACCGTACTTTCTTTATGAAAGTAATATATTTATATACTATGACATGACCTTTAACGTGATTGGTTAAGCTACCTCTATAACTGGGCTGGAACTAAATCATATATGAATGCAATTGGTTTTCAAACTTTGTATTGCCTTTTTGTGTATATGTAAACGTCACAAGGCCTAAGTCTCTAGAGAAATGCAACATGTGTGATACTAATGAACTTCGTGTCTGTGGGATCTCTCCAATTCATCATTATCATGATTTGGACCCAGAGCCTGTATTCTTAGAGTACCTTTAGCTCTCCCAAACCTAGGCTACTCCGATAATATGTTTTAAACTCTCATGACATAGAGATATATATTAAAAGGAATTCCAGAATAGCCTATTGGTGACCGATCCGCTGTTAGGCATGCATCACAGACATCCGTCGGCCATAGGCTATTATGGCATTCATGTAACATATACGTCAGGAACAGCTATTGAAAGCTAATGATAAATACTTCAAATGGATGTCTGTGACATATACCATATAGTGGCATGCATCACCCATAGGCTACTATGTTAAGAAACCTTTACCGCGTGGTAAACGTTTTTAGTGAGATCCTATTGTATGGAATAGAGTAGTTTACTAGTGTCATGGCTATGGGGTATGTGGACCCACTAGGCAGCTCTGCCGTAGCGGAGTACCACCTGACCAAATGATAGTCAATAATGGTCTCTAGGAAAAAAGTACCTGAATAGACGATTTGACAAACACTCGGCGTGGCAGACACTAGGCGTAGCAGACACGTGGCGTAGCAACACGTGGCGTAGCATACCCTTGGCACACATGATACTTAGCACAGAGGACACTTGGCGCAGATGACACTTAGCACAGATTACACTCTTGACTCCAACACTAGATTACGCACTGGAACAAACAAAATTATTGGATATGGCAAACAGGAAACGGGAACACTGGATACAGGATACAACTAAGAGATAATTTGCAAATACTATCATGGGCAGACACAACAACTCTCAGGCAAGGAGAGGAAAGGCAGAGCCCTTTTTAAGGTCCAGGATGTATAGGGATTGGCTAGGGGGACCTCTCCTCAGGACCAAAACTTTTCCAGTCCACCAGATAAAAAGTCTTTCCTCCTACTCTCTTCAAGTCCAGGAGCTCCTTTACCTCAAAAATGTCAGAAGAACCACTGGTAGCGACTGCAGAACCAAGGTATTGGCTGTAAGGGTTCAGGACCACAGTCTCTAGGAGATATACATGGAACAAGTTGGGGATTTCGAAAGTAGGAGGCAGCTGAAGCTTATAGGACACAGGGGTTATTTGTTGTAACACCTCGAAGGGGTCGAGAAACCTGGGAGCAAATTTGTGGGAAGGGATCTTCAGAAGAATGTTCCTTGAAGAGAGCCAGACCTGGACTCCGGGGAGAAACTGAGGAGGAACCCTTCTCTTCCTATCGGCATATGCTTTCATGCGATCAACTGCCTGAAGAATCGCTGACTTGGTTTTCTGCCAGATGTGAAGAAAAGTCCCGAATGAAAAATTGGCTGCAGGCACTTGAGACATAGTTGGCACCGGAAGAGGTACTCACGGGTGCTGACTGTATACAATGTAGAATGGAGAGGAAGCAGTAGACTCACTTGTATGGTTATTGTATGAGAACTCGGCCCAAGGCAGAAGCTGTACCTAATTGTCATGTTGTACAGAGACATAATGACGGAGATAATTCTCTAGAATTTGGTTGATCCTCTCCACTTGACCGTTAGACTGTTGGTGATAGGCAGAAGAAAAGTCCAGCTTCACATCTAAAAGATTGCACAGGGCTCTCCAGAATTTATATGTGAACTTTACACCCAAGTCAGAAACAATATGAAGAGGTAGTCCATGTAGACGAAAGATGTGTTGGATGAAAAGATCTGCCAGATGAGGAACTGAGGGAAGGCCCGTTAAAGGAACAAAATGTGCCATCTTGGAGAAACTGTTCACTACTTCCCAGATCATAGTACTTCCAGCAAAAGGGGGAAGGTCAGTGATAAAGTCCACAGCAATGTTTTGCCAGGGAGCATCAGGCACCGGTAGAGGTTGGAGCAGACCAGCCGGTTTAGAATGAGTGGACTTGTTTAGGGCACAATTAGCACAGGAGAAAACAAAGTCCAAGACATCTCTAGGTAGCAAGGGCCACCAATAATGACGAGCAATAAAGTCCCGAGTCTTGCGGGCACCAAAATACCCCATCCAGTTTGGAATTATGCCCCCAAAGGAGAATTATTTTCCTGTCAGCAGGACGGACAAAAATTTCGAATGACCGAGACAGGGCATCGGCCTTAATGTTTTTGTTTGCAAGGAAGTGACAAAGAAATCGAAATCTGGCGAAGAACAGCGAATTTCTAGCTTGACGAGGGTTCAGCCATTGTGCAGACTGCAGATATGTAAAATTTTTGTTATCAGTGTAGATGATAATGTGGTGAGCAGACCCCTCTAGCAGGTGTCTTCATTCTTCCAATGCCAACTTGACTGCAACCATTTCTCGATCCCCAATGAGTAGTTGCTGTCAGCAGGAGAGAAGCGTTTGGAAAATAATCTGCAAGATACTGAGCCGCAAGATCCCCGTCGCCCATCGTCACACTCACACTGTGCCTGCGTGCCTCCAAGGACGCGTGTCCAAGGAGACAGAGCAGGCGCAGTCCCAGCGTTTAGACGAAAGGAAAACGGGGCGGGGCTCCCAAACTCACCGCCGCTTGCACAACCCCGGAACGGAGGATATCAGTATGGATTGGTTTGTAATCAGTTAATAGGGTAGTGTAGGTAATTAGTGACTAGTAAATGCCAACCTATCTCTCCCATTTGCTTTATATTGAACACGAAAAAGAAAAGGAAGAAAACAGAAAAAAAACAAGTAAAGAATAGTATTCAATTGTAATGAGGTATCTAGTTTATGTTTTCTGATATACAATGGGTGAAACAGGTGAAAAGTGATGAAATAAAAGACAATAATATGGTGATATCGATCAGAGAGATCGTATTAGAGTGAATATAGTACAGAACATATTAAAATACAAAATCTCAATATATTATAGTGTATATACAAAATTCGAACCGCGAAAATAATAAAAAAACAAAAGTGAAAGAAAAACATGAATGACATGTAAAGAAGACGCAATCCTAAAGTTGCGAATGTGAACAAAAAACACAAAAATGTTTTTTATATAACAAGGGGAAGAATGACAGCTGTCATAATAATCAGTCAGTCATAATAAAATAACATATGTTTTACTACAAGACTGAGGTAACAGAGATCTCAAGTAGAGCAGGATCCTTCTCATCTCCTGCTAGATAGTCCTTCTATCCGATATGTCTCCGAGGATACATCAACAATGAACAAAGACAATGTCCACCCAGCAATATCTAAACATGAACATAAAACAGGCAATTAATAACAAATATTATAATTAAAAAATTCGGAAGACATTTCAACAAAAGGAGAGTTTCTAACCGCTTTAGGCAATACTCAACACAGAGATAGCCCTATAAAAAGGCGGCGAAGCTTAAATTCTCATTGAGACCATGTGGAATCATGGTGCCCAATGTGACAATCCACCTGCATTCTTTTTGTGCAATTGTCATCTTCACATCTCCACCTCTGACACCACAATGTATCCGATCTATGCCCCGTACAAGGAACGTTTTAGGATCACTTCCATGGTACAATTTAAAGTGTTTAGGAATTGTTTTCAGGGTCGTTAAATCATCTATATCCTTTGCGGCGGATATATCCTGTACGTGTTCCCGAACACGCATTCTCAATTGCCTCGCGGTTAGGCCTACATAAACCTTAGGGTATCCACATGTAGCATAATAGATAACATGGGTTGTGCTACAGGAGATGTATTGTAAGATTTTGAATCGTCTTTCATCCTTGATAGAATCAAAGACTGTCGTACGTAGTATATTAGGATACGCCACGCAGTCACCACAGTGGAAACAACGCTGGACAGGACCTCTAGTTGAGAAGGGATTTTGTTGTTTGGGTATTTAGTGATTTTTAACTAACATATCCTTTAAATTTTTACTTATTCTCGCCGTCATTTGAGGATTGGATGGTAGGGCTACAGTCAGAGTTGGCTCTAATTGCAAAATGGGCCAATGTTTTTGCAGTATGTCCCTCATTGTCTGCCACTGGTTATTATACGTTGAGATAAACCTGATCTTACCATTAGTCACATCTTTCATGTTGGTTTTTAACGGATTTAATAATTGTTTGCGTTCCATTTTCTTTGCCCGATTGTATCCATGTTTTATACATCTCTGACTATAGCCCCTCTCTCTGAATCGTTCTTTTAGGTCCTGTGCTTGATTTTCAAATTTAGTGTCTGAAGAGCAAATCCGCTTCATCCTCAGGAATTGACCCACCGGGACAGCTTTGACAGTGGAGTAAGTGTGTGCTGATGTGGCATGCAAGAGAGAATTGACCGACGTCTCTTTCCTAAAGACGTAGGTCTGTAATCTTCCCTCCTCATCTGCCTCAATGGACACATCCAAAAAGTCCACCCTTTGTCTGTCGTGGACATACGTGAGTTTGATGTTCCAGGTATTAATGTTCAAATCCTGCATAAAATTGATGAGTTGTGTCTCAGTGCCTTGTCAGATAATGAACACATCATCAATGTAACGTAATCAGCACTGTACATGGTTAGCGGCGCAGGCGCCGTCACCATCCACAACCTACCTCTCTCAAAATCCAAGAAACAGGTTGGCATATGACGGCGCGCACGCCGCCCCCATGGCAGTGCCTTGTTTCTGAACGTAAAAGGCGTCCTTGAAGACAAACAAATTGTGAGTGAGGATGTACTCCGAGAGTTCAATCACCAAATCACACAACTGGCTGTCCCGGTAGCTCATTCCCAGGAAGAAGCGGACCGCATTGATACCATCCCGGTGTCTAATGCTCGTGTAAAGAGACTCCACGTCGGCTGTGACTAAAAGCATATCAGTCTCTAAGGATATTACATCAATTCTTGTGAGTACCTCGGTGGTGTGTCTCACATATGACGGTAGGCACTCTACTAGGGGTTTCAAGTAAAAATCAATGAACTTCCTCCCACAGGAACTTCATCGCGTTGGATGAGCGAGGACACGCTGTGTGTCTGTGAACTGCCAGAAGCTGGGTGGTAACGAAGAGAAGTGGATGATGCTGATTCGTCAGCATCATACACTTCTATTCATAACGCCCAGCTAGTAAAACAAGTAAAAACGCCCAGATGTACACACACAATACACGCCCAGTTGGACATAACTTTAAACACGCCCAGTTGTACATAAGAAAGGCTCATTTTCATAAATATAAAAATGGTCATAACTTTACTGTTATCTACGTTGCAGCGCCGATCTGCTGCAATAGGAGATAGGGGTTTGAAAATCTGGTGACAGAGCCTCTTTAATGTAGATAAATGTAAAGTTATGCACCTGGGTACGAACTACCTGCATGCATCATATGTCCTAGCGGGAGCTACACTGGGGGAGTCACTTGATCAGAAGGATCTGGGTGTAATTGTAAATCATAAACTAAATAACAGCATGCAGTGTCAATAAGCTGCTTCAAAGGCCAGCAAAATATTGTCGTGTATCAAAAGAGGCATGGACTCGCGGGACAGGGATGTAATATTACCACTTTACAAAGCATTAGTGAGGCCTCATCTAGAATATGCAGTCCAGTTCTGGGCTCCAGTTCATAGAAAGGATGCCCTGGAGTTGGAAAAAATACAAAGAAGAGCAACGAAGCTAATAAGGGGCATGGAGAATCTAAGTTATGAGGAAAGGTTAAAAGAACTAAACCTATTTAGCCTTGAGAAAAGACGACTAAGGGGGGACATGAATAACTTATATAAATATATGAATGGCACATACAGAAAATATGGTGAAATCCTGTTCCATGTAAAACCCCCTCAAAAAACAAGGGGGCACACCCTCCGTCTGGAAAAAGAAAGGTTCAACCTGCAGAGGCGACAAGCCTTCTTTACTGTGAGAATGGTAAATTTCTGGAATAGCCTACCGCAGGAGCTGGTCACAGCAGGGACAGTAGATGGCTTTAAAAAAGGCTTAGATAATTTCCTAGAACAAAAAAATATTAGCTCCTATGTGTAGAAATTTTTTACTTCCCCTTTCCCATCCTACTTCCCCTTTCCCATCCGTTGGTTGAACTTGATGGACATGTGTCTTTTTTCAACCGTACAAACTATGTAACTATGTGTTCAATATAAAGCAAATGGGAGAGATAGGTTGGCATTTACTAGTCACTAATTACCTACACTACCCTACTAACTGATTACAGACCAATCCATACTGATATCCTCCGTTTTGGGGTTGTGCAAGCGGCGGTGAGTTTGGGAGCCCCGCCCCGTTTTCCTTTCGTCTAGACGCTGGGACTGCGCCTGCTCTGTCTCCTTGGACACGCGTCCTTGGAGGCACGCAGGCGCAGTGTGAGTGTGACGATGGGGATCTCGCGGCTCAGGACGAACTCCCGCGCATGCGCCGGAGACCGGACCGGAAGAACACATCGGTTCATCATCACTCCTACGCTCATCATGGCCCAGCTATATAAACATGTTATTTTCACTCTGTAAACATTACCCCCTGAGAAAGCTACGTCAGCGAAACGCGCGTTGGGGCGCAACTGTATCAGGCTTTGCGGTGTGGGCCATCTGACTACATTTATCTCCATGGGTAAATCTACGTTTATACCTGTCAGTTCAAGCAGATTTTTGTTTGTTGCAATAGTACTATATATGCCGGGATATCTCTCCCCTTTGAACCTACCATTGAATTTGAGCCGGTTCTCTATTGTGTCTTTTTTAACGTCTTTTTTAAAACACTTTTCACTTCTGGCATTAGGACCCTATTGACTTTGTGTGTCCTCTAAACTTTGCCACCTCTACATTGCCCTATATGATATATATAGACGTTGTTATGATGCAATATTGATACTGGTCTCTGTTCATTACTGTGGGCATATATGTTCATTTGAAACTTTTCAACGTAGGATACCTGTGGATAAACCATCTGTCTTTAATTAACCACACTGGTATTTTAGATCCTTATGTTTTAAATTAGTGTTATTTAATACTGTGTGTTCAAATTCCAATAAAGTTTTGCAATCAATTTTCAATACTTGTGGCGTTGTGGCTCCTTTTTCTCTATTTGTTCTCATGACAAAACACTCGTAGTGACCGTCTCGGGTGATAAATGTGGTTTTTCATCCATCACCCTTGCGTAAATGAAAAAAGGTGATAGTCCCCGCGTAGATCCAGCTTAGTAAAAACCTTGGCTCCACAAATTCTGTAGAAGAGCTCAGAGATAAGTGGCAAGGTGTACTTGTTTTTTTACCGTGACTTGGTTTAACCCATGGTAATCAATGCACGGTCGGAGTGACCCATCCTTTTTCTCCATAAAAAAGAATCTGACTCTGTCTGGTGAAGTAGCCTTTCTGATAAACCCCCTCACCAGGTTCTCCTTGACATACTCCAGCATGGCCTGGATTTCAGGCAAGGAAAGCGGGTAGACCCGCCCATGAGAGAGTGTGGCTTCAGGAAGCAGCTCTGTAGGACAATCATATGGACGATGAGGAGGAAGGACCTCTACCTCCCTCTTGCTGAAGACATCAGTGTAGCTGGCATACTGTGGAGGCAAACCAGAGTGACTGGGGTAGTGGAGAAAGAACGGGACAACTGGAGGACCTCTCCGGAATTCCAATAAAGGACTGGAGCATGTTGGCAAAGCCATGGCAATTCCAGTATGATGGGGTTAATAACTTTGGATAAGACATATAAAGCTATCAACTCTGAATAAAGGACTCCTATCTTTAGTCTCAGTGGTTTGGTGATAGACAGGATAGGGTAAGGCAGAGGTTGCCTATCTACAGAGGCGACCAGCAGAGGTCTCTCCAGAGGAACTGTGGTCAAGTGGAGACGGTCAACTAAGTCCTGCTGGATAAAATTTGGAGCCGTTCCGGATTCAAAGTAAGCAGGCACACCGTGCGATGTTTCACTGGTGACGATTGATACAGAAATAGACAGTCTGGTAGAGAACTTAGTAGCTGGGGTAGATTCACCTCGAGTTGTCTCACCAATCAACCCTAGGTGATGGAGATTTCCCGGTTTGTGAGGGCATTGGCACACAAAATGTCCCTTGTGACCACAATACAGACACAATCCAGAAAAACTTCTGTGTGTTGCCACTCTTGGTCGGACAGTCTGAGAAGAGTTCTTTGAAACTTAGATGCCAATTGATAAGATCTCTTCTCCCGGCGAACTTCACAAGTGCGCTCTTGGATCCTTATATCGATCCGGGTTGCTTACGGTATCAAGGCATCCACAGTAGAGTGAAGCTCTCGAGCTGCCAGTTCATCTTTTATTCGTGGGGATAGTCCCAGACAGAAAGTTGCCATTAGAGCCTCATTATTCTAAACCAGCTCCACCGCCAGTGTACGGAAGTAGATGGCCTACTCCCGTACAGTTTATTCCCCTTGATTGAGAGTAAGCAGTGAAGCAGCTGCAGAGGATGTTCGACTTGGTTCTTCAAACTCTGTGCAGAAGTGGCAGATCAGAGAATTCCAGACCCTCTCGTTCCAAGATCGAGTCTGCCCATTCCAGGGCTCTACCAGAGAGGAGAGAAATAATAAAAGCGACTTTAGCCTCATCAGAGGGGAAGAGACAGGAAAGTAACTTGAAGTGAATCATACACTGGTTGATGAAACCTCTACATGTCTTAGGATCCCCCTTTTAGTGAGGAACAAAACCCTAGACCCAGGACAGGCAGGAGGGATACCAGGGGGTGGAGCAGTGGTAGCAGCCAGAGGAGGGACAGAAGGATGATCCAAACTGTTAATTACGAAGTTTACCGCCTGTTGTAGTTGATCCTGGCGCGCCCGGAGGTCACACATGTCTGCTTGCATTTGGACCGCACTTTTAGGTTGGCCAGCGGGGTCCATGGCCTGAACGTACTGTCACGGCTATGGGGTATGTGGACCCACTAGGCCACTTCGCTGGCCAAACGATAGTCAATAACAGTCTCTGGGACAAGATAGTCTCTGGGATAGACGATTTGACAAACACTCGGCGTTGCAGACACTAGGCATAGCAGACACGTAATGTAGCAGACACTTGGCACAGATGACACTTGGCACAGATGACACTTGGCACATATGACACTTGATTACGCACTGGAACAAACACAATTATTGGATACGGGATACAGGATAAAGGAAACGGGAACACTGGATACAGGATACAACTAAGGGACCATTTGCAAGCAATAACATGGGCAGGCACAACAATGCTCAGGCAAGAAGAGAAAGGACAGGGCCCTTTTTAAGGTCCAGGATGTATAGAGATTAGCTAGGGAACTTTTGCATGGTGCGCGTGCTGGCCCTTTTACGGCAGGGAACAAGCGCACATGCGAACCCTACAGGATTAGTGGGGGAGCTGCAGTGGTTTGTGCCGGCATCTCTGGGGAGGGAGACGCCGGCATGAAGAGAGTGTCCTGTGGTCGTGGCTGCCAGTAAGTAGGATGTGTCGGCGCTCAGCGACCGCGGGCACAACAACTACACTATTCCAGATCTAAAATTTAAAGGTAAACCAGCCCGATTGAGGCCAAAAGGGCACTGTTTGAAGGACAGTGCCGGGAACTTTAATGGCACTAACGGGATGTGAACAAGGCCTTACTTTGAAATACATTATATTAATAAATATTCAGCCTGAACAAAGTGTAGCAAATTTGCAGGAAGAATTGGCTAGTAGATCCTCAACAGACTTAAAGCTGTTATTGCAGCAAAAGGTGGTTTTATCAATAAGTAGTTTGAAAAGGTTGAATACTTATACATATATATACAGTCATAAGAAAAAGCATACCCTCCTTCAATTCACAGTTTTTATTTTTATGTGTCTAAATAACAACTTCTGGTGACAATAATAAAACACAACATATTTTGATATTTAGTCATTTTTTTAACCCCTTAATGACCGGGCCATTTTGCACGTTAATGACCAAGGATTATTTTTTGTTTTTCCACGGTCGCATTCCAAGAGTCGTAACTCTTTTTTTATTCCGTCGACATAGCCGTATAAGGGCTTGTTTTTTCCGGGACGAGTTGTATTTTGTAATTGTACCATTTTTAGATGCTTATAACATATTGATTAACTTTTATTAACTTTATTTTAGGAGAGAATTGAAAATAAGCAGCTATTCCAGCATTAATTTTCACGTTATAAATTTACGCCGTTTACTATGCAGCGTAAATAACATGTTAACTTTATTCTATGGGTCGGCACGATTACAGGGATACCAAATGTGTAAAGGTTTTATATGTTTTTTCTACGTTTGCACAATAAAAAGCCTTTTAGAAAAAAATTACTTGTTTTTGCATCGCCGCGTTCCAAGAGCCGTCATTTTTTTATTTTTCCGTCGATGTGGCCGTACGTGGGATTGATTTTTGCGGGACAATGTGTAGTTTTCATTAGTACTATTTTGGGGTACATAGGACTTATAGATGAACTTTTATTTTATTTTTTATGGGGGGAATGGGAGAAAAGAGAGAATTTTGCCGTTGTTTTTTGCGTTTTCTTTGGACGCCGTTCATCCGGCGGTTTAATTAATGTGTTCATTTTATTGGTCAAGTTGTTACGATCGCGGGGATACCATATATGTGTATGTGTGATTTGTTTTGACCGTTTTATTAAATAAAACCACTTTTTGGGGCAAAAAAGTAGTTTTATTTGACTTTGACTGTAATTTTTTTTATTTTTTTTTTTACAAACTTTATTTAACGGTTTTACTTTTTTTTTTTTAGTCCCACCAGGGGACTTCACTATGCGATATGCCGATCGCATATATAATGCTTTGGTATACTTCGTATACCAAAGCATTATTGCCTGTCAGTGTAAAACTGACAGGCAACCTGTTAGGTCATGCCTCTGGCATCGCCTAACAGGCAGATGCTGAAGACAGACCTGGGGGTCTTTGTTAGACCCCCGGCTGTCATGGAAACCCGACGGCGACCCGCGATTTGTTTGCGGGGGCGCCGATCGGGAGACAGAGGGAGTTCCCCCCTCTGTCAAACACATTAAATGCCGCTGTCACTGTTGACAGCGGCATTTAATGGGTTAAACTGCCGGAATCGGCGCGTGCTTCGATTCCGGCAGTTGCAGCAGGAGCCAGGCTGTGTAGAACAGCCGGGCTCCTGCCGCTGATCGCGTGGGTAAACTGTCAGTACCCGCGCGATCACAGGACGGATATATCCGTCCTCCTGCGCGAACTAGCAGCTGCTGAGGACGGATATATCCGTCCTTCGGCGTTAAGGGGTTAAAAAACTAAGTAAATTAGAATTTAGAGACTATGGGAAAATAATAAGTCCACCCTTCCTACTTCTAAAAATCATTAAGAGAGTAATTAGCAGCCAGGTGTTACTAATCAAATGTACAGTACAAGATTAGTTTATCATTAAGTTTGACTACCAACAGAACTTTTGGCAGTTTGGTGTTCTGGAGCACTCAGGGAAGGGTTATGAGGCCACCTCCAAAAAATGAGGACCACACAATTGTTATTCATGTATAATCTCTTTTTATTAACATTTTTCAGAAGATACATAACAGTGGCAGAATAGACGTACAATAAAATAAGCACAATGTTATACAAATACTGAAAAGAAAACAATGTGGTGCTTCATGCAGAAATATACTGTAATCGAACAGAAATGATGAAGCAAAAACTGCCAAGTTATCCCGTAGCTTCTAATAACAGTGTAAAATCAGGAGGGCCACAGAACAATAGTTACGTGTCCCATAAATCCATGAACTCATTGGACTGATCTTGTTCATTAGCTACTAGTTCCTCTATTCGCATAATAAAGTTAATAAAGTTCTGCAAAATAGTCCCAGATAGTGGTAACTACTGATGACCTCCAATGTTTCAAGAGATCACCATTCTGGCCACAGTAAGAAAAAACCTCAATAAACTCTAAAGAGTTAAAGAGGTACTACAGAAAAGTACTAAAGAGAGCAATGTAAGCTGAGGAGACTTAACAACCTGCTGTCCAGAAACCTAATGAAACAACGCTAGAACCTTGTTCCAGAACGTTTTAATAAGAGGGCATTCCCAACACACAAGGAGCCTACTTCTTAGTCACACCACACCACCTTTGGGTACATTTTGTAAATCTCCACTTGGCATCAATACCGTCCTGTTAACATTTTGTCATTTTTTACCTTCGCCTGGGATGCCAAACACAATAAATGTGAAAAAGTGCGGGAATTCAATACGTCATCCGGCCCACATGTTATCCCCAATTCACCCTCCAGTTTAGAAGAGAAATTGTCTGGACCAGGATTATAAAGTTGGTGCAGAAGCTGATGGATGTGGGAAAAAATCTTAAGCATGAGTTCTAATTATAAAAGCAAGGTATTTAATCAGACCTAGTATACCTATAGGAGAAAACGGAGAATACCTTGTGAGAAAGAACATAATTGATCATAGGTTAGCCAAAAGAAATGCCTATCTGGCATTAAGGGTAAGGCCACATTTTGCGTCGTTGATGCGGTTTTGTTGCTTTTGAAAAGCGCATGTGTTCAACTGAATGTGTTTTTGTCTCTGTAATGCTGCAGTTCTGTTGCGTTTTTTACGCACATACTGTAGTTTATGGACATAAACTTCATCACCAGTGAAAACTGTTACTAGTTAACATTTCTTATATGTCTACTTTATGTTTGCATCGTTTTTTGAACTTCCTTTTATTTTTCTAGGACGTTACAAGACTTAGAACTTTAGCTGGAATTTCTCACATTTTCAAGAAAATTTCAAAAGGCTATTTTTTCAGGGACCAGTTCAGGTCTGAAGTGGCTTTGAGGGTCTTATATATTAGAAAGTCTCCATAAATCACCCCATTTTAAAAACTGCACAACTCAAGGTATTCAAAATAGCATTCAGAAAGTATTTTAACCCTTTAGGCATTTCACAGGAAATAAAGCAAAGTAGAGGTGAAATTGACAAATTTCAATTTATTTTTTTAATGAAATTCATTTGTAATACATTTTTTCTGTAACACAGAAGGTTTTACGAGAGAAACGCAAATCAATACTTATTGCCCAGATTCTGCAGTTTTTAGAAATATCCCACATGTGGCTCTAGTGCGGTAATGGACTGAAACACCGGCCTCCGAAGCAAAGGAGCACCTGGTGGATTTTGGGGCCTCTATTAAATTAGAATATATTTTAGGCACCATGTCAGGTTTGAAGAGGTCTTGTGGTGCCAAAACCGTGGAAAACCCCCAAAAGTGACCCCCTTTTGGAAACTACACCCCTCAAGGAATTTTTCAAGAGGTATAGTGAGCATTTTTAGCCCACAGGTTTTTTGCTAAAATTATTGGAACTGGTCTGTGTAAATGAAAAACATACAATGTTTTAGTTTTTACAAGGAATAAAGGAGAAAAAGCACCCCAACATTTGTAAAGCAATTTCTCCCGATTACGGCAATACCCCATATGTGGTAATAAACTGCTGTTTGGACCCACGGCACGCCTCAGAAGGGAACGAGGGCCATTTGGATTTTGAAGCACAGATTTTGCTGGAATGGTTTTCAGTGGCATGTCGTGTTTGCAAAGCCCTGGAGGGACCATAACAGTAGAAACTCCCCAAAAGTGACCCCATTTTGGAAAATACACCCCTCAAGGAATTTTTCTAGGGGTATAGTTAGCATTTTGACCCTACACGGTTTTTGCTGAATTTATGGGAATTATGCCGTGAAATTGAAAATCTAAATTTTTTTCTAATAAAATGTAGTTTTAGCTCAGATTTTTTCATTTTTACAATAGATAAAGGAGAAGAAACACCCCAATATTTGTAAAGCAAACTCTTCTGCGCACAGCAATACCCCATATGTGGTAATAAACTGCTGTTTGGACACATGGCGGAAGTTAGAAAGGACGGAGCGCCATTTGACTTTTGGAGCTCAAGTTTTGCTGGAATGGTTTGCGGCCCCATGTCAGATTTGCAAAGCCACTGAGGGGCAAAAATAGTGCAAACCCGGCAAAAGTGACCCCATTTGGGAAACTATACCCCTCGTGGAATTTATCTAGCGGTATAGTGAGCATTTTGACCCCACAGTTTTTTTGCTGAATTATTGGAATTATGCAGTGAAAATGAAAATCTACATTCTTTCCACTAAAATGTTGAATTTTTTTCATTTTCACAAGGAATAAAGGAGAAAAAGCGCCCCAACAATTGTAAACCAATTTCTCCCGAGTACGGTAATACCCCAAATGTGGTCATAAACTGCTGCTTGGATACACCACAGGGCTCAGAATGGCAGGAGTGCTACTTGGCATGTAGATTTTGGTTGATTGTTCTTTGGGCGCCATGTCGCATTTGCAGATCCCCTGAGGTACCCGTACAGTAGAAACCCCTGAGATGTGACTCCATTTTGGAAACTTTACCCCTCTGGGTAATCATCTAGGGGTGTACTGAGCATTTTGATCCCACAGGTGTTTCATAGATTGTATTAGAATGAGGCAGTATGAAAAAAAAAAGAATTTCCCAAAAATCTGTAGTTTTGCACCCAAATTTTTTTTCCACAAGGGGTAATAGGATAAAAAAAAACACACATAATTTGTTACCCAATTCCTCCCAAGTACGGCAATACCCCATGTGTGGCCCTAAACTGCTGTTTGAGCACATGGCAGAGCTCAAAATGGAAGGAGTGCCATGTGGCTTTTAGAGCACAGATTTTGCTGGACTGGTGTATGGGCGCCATGTCGCATTTTCAGAACTCCCTTGTGTACCAGAGTAGAGTGTAAAACCCTGAAAAGTGACGCCATTTTGTAAACTACACCCCTCAAGGCATTTATCATTTGCCTGGACATATGACAGGGCTTAGGAGTGAAAGGCGCATGTGAGACCTATTTTGGTGATTTTCGCAGCATTAGCCCACAATGGCAGGGCTCTGGGGTCAAATAGTAAAACAAACCCCCAAGTAGTGACCCCCATTTTGTAAACTGCACCCCTGAAGGCATTTTATTAACGGGTGTAGTGAGCATTTTGACCACACAGGGTTTTTTTTCTATAATAAATGAATGCTCAGTGGATGGTGCAAAGTGAAAATTGCAAATTTCCACAGGTATGTGCCATTTTAGTGCACAATATTTTGTGCCCAGTTCATGCCACTGAAGACAAATACCTCAAACTGTTAAGCAGGTTCTCCCGGGTATGGCGATGCCATATATGTTGACGTAAACTGCCCGTTGGGCACACTGCAGGGCTTAGAAGGGAGGGAGCGCCATTTGGCTTTTGGAGCGCAGATTTTGCTTAGAGGTAGTTTTGTTTTGGGTTTTGCTGGTATTTCAGTTTATGATGTGGGGGCATATGTAATCTGTGCGGAGTACATCAGGGGCATAATAAGAGGGTATAATAATGGGGTAAATAAATAATAATTCATAGATATGTGGCCGGTGTCGCACTGATAAATGGTGCCAGATCTTATCCGCTTTTGGAACACTCTGCACATTTTGCATCGCCAGAGAGCCAGAACTTTTTTTTTTTCGCCACCGGAGCTGGGTGAGGGCTTATTTGTTGCGGGACAATCTGTAGTTTTCATTGGTACCATTTTGGGGTACATCCAATTTTTTTAATCACTTTGTATTTCATTTTTTTGGCAAGCAAGGTGACCAAAAACCTGCAATTCTGATGTTTTTTATAATTTTTTTTTTACGGCGTTCGCCATGCGCTATGAATAACAATTTTACTTTATTCTGCGGGTCAGTACGATTACGGCGATACCATATGTATATAGTTTCTCTTATGCTTTGCAGCGTCTGCACGATAAAATCACTTGTTTCAAATTTATTTTTTGTGTCACCATATTCTGAGAGCCATAACTTTTTTATTTTTCTGTCAAAAAAGCTGCAGGAGGGCTTGTTTTTTGCGGGACGGGCTTCAGTTTTCAATGGTATAATTTTGGGGTACATGCAACTTTTAGATCCCTTTTTTTATTCTGTTTTGCGAGGGGTAGTGACTAACAAACAGCGATTCTGGAATAGTTTTTTATTAAAAATTTTTACGGTGTTCACCGTATGGGTAAAATAGCATGATATTTTTATAGTTTGGGTCGTTACGGACGCGGTGATAACACATATGTGTACTTTTTTTATGTTTTTTTGTTTTTCCTATAATAAAAGACTTATTATAGGAAAAAACATTTTTATTAACTTGTTTTACCTTTTTTTTGTGTCCCACTAGGGAACTTGAAGGCATGAAGCCCTGATCGCTATTCTAATACACTGCACTACCTACATAGTGCAGTGTATTAGAGCTGTCAGCTATTCACTGACAGCAAGCCTAATAGGCTTCCGTACTAGGAAGCGATTGCTAGGCTACGGTCGCCATAGCAACCATCGGAACACCCGCGGGTGCCGATGGTTGTCATTAGCAACCATAGCGTGCGGTCTAATCACTTTGATGCAGCGATAGCTGGCTGTTAGAGCACGATGTCAGCTGTGACAAACAGCTGACATCCGCGCCCGTGGCAACCAATCGTGGTTGCTGACAGGCTACAAGACACTTCGATGCATCGATCGCGTTGATCGATGCATCGAAGGGGTTAATCGGCCGGATCGGAGCCTAGCTCCGGTCCAGGCCTTTGCAGAGGGGTGCCGGACATCTAATTACCGGCGGTGATAGCGCTGGCTCAAGCTGAGCCAGCGCCATCACATACACTATGTCATGGAGCTGTTATTGGTCAGTCTGCTTTGACTGACCAATCACAGCGATCGCCGGCAGGAGACCGCTGTGAATGGTCCCCTGCCGTCTTACTGTGCCGGTCAACTGTCATAAACAGTTGACGGCACAGTTCTGTCACATTGTCCTTTGACTGGGTGACAGTTTTTAGCCAGGACGCACCGATACGTCCCTGTGCCTTAAAGCACTTCAATGCAGGACGTACCGGTGCGTCCTGGTGCGTTAAGGGGTTAACTATAAAGATGCGTTCAACCACACAAAAAACACATTGTAATATAATAGCAGCAGTCTGTTCATAACAAAAATTTCACGATTGACTTCTATTGAAAAATGACTTGCTGCAGTTTAAAAACGCAATATAAACGCAGCGTGGCCGCACCGTGTGGCTGCACCCTTAAACTTGCAGATCCATATGAGAAATTAGGAGGCAATCCTTAAACACCTGCTCCAAGTGGGAATGTTCATAGAACTCCCAAATTAAAACGTGGAAACAGGGTTGTAAAAAATAAGAGTCATAGAGCCGGACGTAAAGAGATATCAAACTTCTCAACACTCTGATCCCAAATCAACTGAAAAAGGGAAGTAAAAAAGGCAGAATTAAGAAGGGTGTAATTTCCTTTACCTTTGACTGTGATAGATAGATAGATAGATAGATAGATAGATAGATAGATAGATAGATAGATAGATAGATAGATAGATAGATAGATAGATAGATAGATAGATAGATAGATAGATAGATAGATAGATAGATGTTACATAGTTAGTACGGTTTAAAAAAAGACATGTCCATCAAGTTCAACCAAGAAATGGGAAAAGGGAAGGTAAAAATGTCTACGCATAGGAGCTAATATTATTTTGTTCTAGGAAATTATCTAAGCCTTTTTTAAAGCCATCTACTGTCCCTGCTGTGACCAGCTCCTGCGGTAGGCTATTCCATAGATTCATAGTTCTCACAGTAAAGAAGGCTTCTCGCCTCTGCAGGTGGAACCTTTTTTTCTCCAGACGGAGGGAGTGCCCCCTTGTTTTTTGAGGGGGTTTTACATGGAACAGGATTTCACCATATTTTTTGGATGTACCATTAATATATTTATATAAATTATTCATGTCCCCCCTTAGTCGTCTTTTTTCAAGGCTAAATAGGTTTATTTCTTTTAATCTTTCCTCATATCTTAGATTCTCCATGCTCCTTATTAGATTCGTTGCTCTTCTTTGTATTTTTTTCCAACTCCAGGGCATCCTTTCTATGAACTGGAGCCCAGAACGGAACTGCATATTCTAGATGAGGCCTCATTAATGCTTTGTAAAGTGGTAATATTACATCCCTGTCCCGCCAGGCCATGCCTCTTTTAATACACGACAATATCCTGCTGGCCTTTGAAGGAGCTGATTGACACTGCATGCTGTTATTTAGTTTATGATTTACAAGTACACCCAGATCCTTCTCAACAAGTGAATCCCCTAGTGTAGCTCCCCCTAGGACATATGATGCACGCAGGTTGTTGGTGCCCAGATGCATAACTTTACATTTATCTACATTAAACTTCATTTGCCAACTGGATGCCCAAACACTCAGTTTGTTTAAATCCGCTTGCAATTCACGAGCATCTTCCATAGACTGAACTACATTACATAGCTTGGTGTCATCTGCAAAAATAGAAATAGTTCTATTAATCCCATCCTCTATATCATTAATAAATAAGCTGAATAATAGTGGTCCCAGCACTGAACCCTGGGGTACACCACTTATAACCGGTGACCATTCAGAGTAGGAATCATTGACCACAACTCTCTGGATACGGTCCTTGAGCCAATTCTCAATGAAATTACAAACTATACTTTCTAAACCTATAGTCCTTAATTTACCCAATAGACGTCTATGAGGGACAGTGTCAAATGCCTTTGCAAAGTCCAAAAACATTATATCCACAGCGGCCCCTCCGTCTAGGCTTCTGCTCACCTCTTCATAAAAACATATCAGGTTAGTTTGACAACTTCTGTCCTTAGTAAAACCGTGCTGGCTGTCACTTATAATGCAATTTTTTGTCACATAATCCTGTATATAGTCCCTCAATAGCCCCTCAAACATTTTCCCCACGATGGATGTTAAGCTTACTGGTCTATAATTACCCGGGGAAGACCTACAGCCCTTTTTGAAAATAGGTACCACATTTGCCCTGCGCCAGTCCCTTGGCACTATACCAGTCACTAAAGAATCTCTGAATATTATGAAGAGGAGGACTGAAATAACTGAACTAAGCTCTGTAAGAACTCTAGGGTGTAACCCATCTGGGTCCCGGGGCCTTGTGCACATTTATTTTATTTAATTTAACTTGGACCATATCTACATTCATCCAATTCAGTATATCAACTGATATATTAACAGCACTGGCTCTGGCTACATCAGCTGCTCTTTCTTCTGTTGTATATACAGAGCTAAATAACCAATTTAGTAACTCTACCTTCTCTTGATCCCCTGTGACCAACTCCCCATTACCACTATCTAAGGGTCCTATATGTTCAGACCTTGGCTTTTTTGCATTTATATACTTGAAGAATTTCTGGGGATTTGTTTTACTATCCTTGGCCACCTGCCTTTTATTTTGTATTTTTGCTAATTTTATTGCATTTTTACAGATTTTATTACGCTCTTTATAATTTAAAAATGCTACAGATGTACCCTCAGATTTGCATTTCTCAAATGCCCTTTTTTTTGTCATGTATTGCCCTTTTTACAGAAGGTGTAAGCCATGTGGGGTTTAATTTTAGTCGTTTATACTTGGTACCTATAGGAATAAATTTTGCACTATAGTTACCCAAAGTAGATTTGAAAATCTCCCATTTATCTTTTGTGCCATTATTTGTCATTAGTGCTTCCCGGTCACTATCTTGAATTGCAGCCCTCATCCTGGGGAAATTGGCCTTCTTAAAATTAAGTGTTTTTGCCCTCCCAGTCTGTGTTTCTTTTTTACAGTATACGTAAAATGTAACTATATTGTGATCACTGTTACCAAGTTTTTCAAGAACATTGACATTCCCAACAAGCTCTGCATTATTAGAAATGACCAGATCCAACAGAGCTTCACCTCTAGTCGGGTCTTCAACAAACTGGCACATAAAATGTTCCTGCAACAGGTTGAGGAAATGTCTCACCTTTGCAGTTGAAGCCGAACCATTACACCAATTAATATCCCAGTAATTAAAATCTCCCATTATCACTACAGTACCAGCCCGCTCCATCTGTTTGTATAGCTGACCTTCCATCTCCTCAGTTATATTGGGGGGGGGTCTATAGATTACATCAAAAGTAATTTTTTTCAGTGTTTACCTCCCTTTATAGTTCCACCCACAAGGTTTCAACCTCCTCACAATCTTCACCCTCTAATGTCTCATTCACACTCGCCTTCATATCACTTCTCACATACAGACATACAAAACCGCCTTTCCTATTTGTCCTGTCTTTCCGATAAAGTGTAGAACCCTGTAGATTTACAGCCCAGTCATGTGAAGAGCCTAGCCATGTTTCAGCAACACCAACTATATCTATATTTTCTTCCAGTATCAAGGCCTCCAGCTCTCCCATTTTGTTTGCTAGACTTCTGGCATTTGTGAACATACACTTTAACTTGCCTTTCAGTTTTTCACTTTCATTATCAGAAATGTGACATTATTTGGGCATTTTTATTTTCATTTTCATTGCTGCTTTGTAACTAAAGGAACTCCCTTTCCTGTTGTCTAGTCCTCTCCCCACAGTCTGTTTCTACCCCCACCAATATAGTCTGACCCCTCTCTAACCTGACTACCCCTTTATTTTCTACATTGACCTCCCTCTTCAGCCCTAGTTTACACACTGCGCCACCCTAGCTAGAATTCTCTCCCCCAGCACAGCGGACCCCCTTCCATTTAGGTGCAAATCATCTGCAAAATACAGTTTGGACCCCAATGAAATGTCAGCCCAGTGCTCTAGGAACCAAAAGCATTCTCCTCTACACCAATACTTAAGCCATGCATTTAACTCCCTGAGCTCCCGCTGTCTTTCCTGTGATGTGCATGGCACAGGCAGTATTCATGAGAATACAACCTTGGAGGTCCTTCCTTTCAGCTTGTAGACTAGTTCTTTAACCCCTTAATGACTGCCGATAAGCCTTTACACGGCGGTCATTAGTGGGCTTTATTCTACAGCGCCGCCATTCCACGGTGCTGCATCAGAATAAAGTAAACAGAGCAGGGAGCTGTCAAATCTCCCTGCTCTCAGCTGCCAGATGTAGCTGAGGGCCGGGGGCGTCCCTGCTCGACCGGGTGAGATCGATATTAGTATCGATCTCACCCGTTTAACCCTTCAGATGCGGTGCTCAATAGTGTGCACCGCATCTGAGTGGTTTTGGAGAGAGGGAGGGAGCTCCCTCTCATCCAACCGACACCCAGCATTAAGATCGCCGAGTGTCTCCGATGGCAGCCAGGGGCCTAATAAAGGCCTCCAGGTCTGCCTGTAGTGAATGCCTGCTAGGCTATGTCAGAGGCATGTCCTAGCAGATGCCTGTCCGTTTTAAACGGACAGGCAGTAATACACTGCAATACAAAAGTATTGCAATGTATTATAATAGCGATCGGATGATCGCATATTAAAGTCCCCTAGTGGGACTAGTAAAAAAGTAAAAAAAAGTTGAATAAAGTTAATAAAAAAAAAAGTGAAAAAAAAAAGATAAACCCACTTTTTCCCCTTACAAAATGCTTTACTATTAAAAAAACACAATAAAGCAAAAAAAAGTTACACATATTTGCTATCCCCGCGTCCGTAACGACAACAACTATAAAGCTGTTGCATTATTTAACCCGCACGGTGAACGCCGTAAAAAATAAAATAAAAAACAATGGAAAAATTGCTGTTTTCTGTTAATCCTGACTTTAAAAAAATTTGATAAAAAGTGATCAAAAAGTCGCATCTACTCTCAAATGGTACCAATAAAAACTACAAGTCGTCCCGCAAAAAAAAAAAATCCCTCATACAACTGCATCAGCGGAACAATAAAATAGTTATGGCTCTTCAAATATGGAGACGCAAGAACAAATAATTTTGAAACAAAAAAGTGTCTTTACTGTGTATGTAGTAAAACATACAAAATCTATACATATTTGGTATCTTTGCAATCATAACAACCCGTTGAATAAAGTTATTGTGTTATTTATACCACACGGTAAACTACGTAGATTTGGGGCACAAAAAAAGAGTGGTGAAATTTCAGGTTTTCTTCTGTCCCCCCCCCAAAAAAGTTAATAAAAGTTAATGAATAAATTATATGTACTCCAAAATGGTGCTATTAAAAAGTACAGCTTGTCCTACAAAAAACAAGACCTTATACAGCTATGTCAACGCAAAAATAAAAAAGTTATAGCTCTTCGAATGTGATAATGGAAAAAATTAAAAAATGGCTTGGTCATTAGGGCCCAGAATGCAAGCAGGGGGAAGGGGTTAAAATTATTCTTAAGGCTCCTCCACCTACCATTTATTCTGTCATTGGTACCTACATGGACCTCGACAGCTGGATCATCACCAGCCCCTCCCAGTAATTTATCCACCCGTTCCACCACATGCTGAATCCTGGCACCAGGGAGACAGCAAACCGTTTGGTTGAGGCGGTCTTGGCGACAAATTATTCTATCTGTCTTCCTGATAATAGAATCCCCTACAACTACCAATTGTCTTGCCTTACCTGCATTTCCATCCCGCCGACTACTAGCTGGGCTGTTCTCCCGGCTATAGGGAGATCAGTATCCACTAGGGCTTCCATTTCTGAGACTGACACCCTCGCATCATCACCCAACTTGTTTGGAATATCAAAAACAGGATTGGCCTTCCATTTCTTTGACCCCTTTCTACTGCCCCTAACTACATTAACCCAACTGCTTGCCTTATCCTGCTCACCCATGTCTTCACCCTCCAGTTCTACCCCACTAACTGCGTGCTCCGTGAGCAGCATGCTCCGCTCAAGATTGTCTATCGCCCTCAGTGTTGCATTTTGCTCCTCCAGATCTCTAATGTGAGCTTCCAGGCGAACAACATGCTCACATCTGCCACAGAGGTATTCACCCTGGAACTCCTGCTCCAGTCGTGCATACATATGGTAAACTGTGCACTGAAGAAAACCTCCAATCTTGCTGTCCATTATCCCAGTTACAAAAAAAACAATGAACAATTGTTAAAGTAAAAGAAAAGAAGAGTACTTACAGTGGCTTTAACTCCAGTGTTGTAACTCTACTTGATATACAAACCACTTGTTTAGCAAGCCAAAACAGAGCAGGCTCTCTAGAGTCCTGAGGGCTAATTTATACCACCTGGGACCAGTTAACCGCTCCCCCTAATCAGCTGCACAGCAGGACAGATGCTAAGAAGGAAAAAAGGGTTTTCAATTGTATCAGTTTTGCAAACTTCTTTTAGCAGGCACTCAAGACATATATCACACACAATATCCCACACTTTATGTCACGCAAGAACACAGCAAGTCAATCCGGTTTTGTAACTCCACTTGATATACAAACCACTTGTTTAGCAAGCCAAATATTATTGATGGATTTGTACAATTATTATTGGTTTATTAATATCTTCATTTTAAATTGGGTCATACTGGCCAGTCTTAAATCAAGGACTGTATGCTATAAATGAAAATAAATAGATGACATTTATGTATAAAATGAATCTAGAAATAGAACAACCTCTTTTAACCATCCCTTTTGTAGCCTGATTTTAGGTCATCTGTCATGTGCTGTAATGTGCTAGAGAAACCCAAGAACCATTTTCAAGCTTCTTTCCTAGTTCATCACATACAATGAATCATGAACTATAATGACTCATCCATATTAAACGATTTGTAATTATAAATTAAACACTTCCTTGCCAAAAGCAGAAGCTAATTTAATTGTACTTTTTAAATAATTTACATTTGATAAATTATTAACCAATTATCCTAATATTGCCAAGGTCATAAAGATGCTGTAAATGTCTGTGGAACACATTTCTGAATTGTCTCCATTTCAATTACATTGCACATGATTTGATGCTGTATGTGTTAAATAGGACAAAAGCTGTGTTTCAAAGATCCTTTCATCAATATCAAGTAGGAAAAAATGTTTTCCATACTGCAACAAATTACTCAGGAAAGACAAAGGCAAGATAATCTTCAGGATGGGTTCAATACTGATTTGCACATCAATGCAAAATGAATATGCCAAAGAAATACAAATTTTGGTTTGGAAAACACATTTTAAAATTTTAGATAAAGAAAAATAATCATTATAGCTTTTGCGAATAATCAATTGCTATTATTATATACTTATTCTACGTATATGTATACTCTGGCTATGTATACTTTGCCTCTGAAATGTATTTTATATAATCTTGCTAGCTAACGTTGGTTCTTAAACAGTATTCTCTGAATATCAGACTGTTGGTCTCCTTACCAGGACTCAAGGGCGTTTTGATATAAGACTGCCAAGTTTACTGAAGACAGACATGATATTCTAGACAACATAAAGCCTGTAAATAGAATGATGTGTTATTAGTACGCATTTCTTGTGTGGCCAATAACTTGTAAGGCGGTTCATTGATGGCAGTTAGCCAGAAAAGACCTTTAAAAGGTTAATCTAAAAGTCAATCTTTAGGAGTAATGTCTAAACTCTTGAGAGGATCTCCATGGCCATGTTTTTCTTATTTTTTACTTCTCTATCTCTCCCTTATTATTGTAACTTTTTTTTTCTTAATAAAGCTTTCTTTTAATTTCACTGTGAGACAAGAGAGTTTGTTCAAGATTTCCTTATCAGCTTACTGGTCACATTATATGATGAACCTTTTACATTAGCGATGTAAACAGAAAATGTAAGATGACATTTTCTTTATTACCATTTTTGCAGTTTTACTTACTTTTCTAATTGTAGGAGAAATACACGGTAGAAAATGTATCCTCCTGCTTTTTGGAAACCACTAACAAGTAGGTTAACAGCTCTTGACAAATGTTATTTTCATCTAGTACTTTCAAAGCACAAGAGTATGACATTTAAATAATTAAGCAGCACCAAACAGTTATCAGGAAAACCTGTTTCAAAATATGCATACCAGATGGAATTATTCCCAAAACAAACACAGCTGGAGACAGAAACATAACTTTAAAAGGGAAGAAGGAAAGAGGCTGGCGCTACCAAAACCGCACAATCGGAATGGGAGTATAGAAGTATAGCTCTCTTTCTATTTGGATAATTGCAGGTAAATTGCCACGGAGTTGCTCATCGAAAGTGTAGCACAATCGGCTGAATATATTGTAGAAGAATAATCGAGGCAAAACAATTTCTTTATTACAAAAAGATCTCGATCAGGATGTGGAATTGCCTTCGGCCGTTTCACGTGCGTACACGCTTTCTCAAGGCCCTGGCGTCACTTCCTTCACCTGCCCTTTTATTTACAAATTAGTGCACATTGTTACATAACAAAGAAAGGTTAAAAAAGACAGGAAAATGCACAGTGTACTTTTGTGATTCATGCATCTGATACATTTTAATCTTAAAATTACAATACTTTAGTATTGAATTATCTAAAAACAATAAGGTTCATGTTAAGAACGAACTAAGATCGTTCCGGTCATTAAGACCGAGCGGTCCTAGCGCACCTGTCTGAGAAATTATTTCTGCCTCTCTTTGCAATAGAGATTTATGTCTGTCTCCTCCTAATGCCGATGGCTTAATGTGAACTATGCCCACAAATCGCATACATCGAGCGTTATTTTAATGTTTCTCCTGCATGTGTTGTATCAACCTAGGGCATCCCTCGCATGTAATTAGTGATCGTATATGTTCACGAAATCTTATATACATAGGTCGTATAGTTTTTCCTATATAAAATCTACCACAATTACAGATCACTGCATATACAACATATTGGGTCCTACAGGTTATTAATCCATTAATTTCAAACGTAATGCCCCCTAAATTTAGGTTCCTTGTACGTATTATGGAATTGCAATAATTGCATTGTCCACATTTATGATTACCCTTTGGATTATTAGCTGTCAGCCAATTGTCATTGCCCTTTTCTTTTTGGGAAAAGCGGCCCCTGACCAATATATCTTTCACATTTTTACATCTACGAAAGGATACTATTGGTTTCCTAATTGCGACCTCCATAAGTAATGGGTCATTCTCAATTAGGTGCCAATTTTTTCGAATACTAGTTCGGATAACATCACTCATTGGAAGGATAAAATAAATCTCTGATCTTTTTTAATAAGAGATTTTCGACTCTGTTTTTTATGATGGAATAACGATGTCTGTTTAATCTTGCTAGCTCTATTTAAAGCTTCTTTTACCAATTGTACTGGATACCCTCTTGCTTCCAATTTTTGACTCATCTCATCTGCCTGCTCATAAAATGTCAAATCACTACTATTAATTTGTCTTAAACGTAAAAATTTAGCATAAGGTAAGGATTTAGTTATATGTCTAGGGTGATAGCTATCATGTCGCAACAGTGTGTTGGTGGCTGTAGGTTTTCGATAACCTTTAGTCTGAATTGCACCCCCTTCTATTGTTACGTATACATCCAAAAATTCAATTTCTTGATTACCAAATTTATATGTAAAACTCATATTGGATGTATTTGTATTTAGGTATTTTACAAAATCTAGAAACTCTTGCTGTGTACCAGACCACACTACAAAAATGTCGTCTATATAACGCAGGTATAGCTGTAGGTATTTGGCATAGGGATTCGATAGATTATATATAATTTGTTCTTCAAAATCCGCTAAAAATAAGTTCGCAAAAGTCGGAGCTACAGGGGTTCCCATAGCCGTTCCCGACTTTTGACAATACCAGATGTCATCAAACTGGAAGGAATTATGACTCAACACATATTGTAATGCTTCACAGATAAAGTCAATAAACGCATGATCACTTTTAGTATACTCCAGTTGACGTCTAACAGCCTGTACACCAGCATCCTGAGGGATACGGGTGTATAGGCTCTCGACGTCTATACTGGCCAATTTAAAATATTTTTGCCAACCAAAATCCATAATTATTGACAGGAAATCTTGTGTATCCTGTAAGTGGGAGGTAATATTCTTTAGTAATGGGCGCATAACCCAATCCAAATAGCGTGAAAGTGGCTCAGTAACCAGTAACTGATCCAATTCCCGCTATGATTGGACGGCCCGGATGGGATTCAATTGATTTATGTACCTTTGGGATGAAATACCAATATGGTCTGTTAGGGAATGGTATAATTAATTTCTCTCCGAAACTTTCAGAAAAGAAACCACCCTCGACCCCTTTTCTCAATAATGATCTCAATAGCCTTAGGTATAACGATGTTGGTTCCTGTTTAAGGATTTCATAAACCATATTATCATCTAGCTGGCGATGGGCCTCCTGAATATAATATTCTTTTGACAGTAATACTATGTTCCCTCCTTTATCTGCCGGTTCTAAAATAACATTCTTGTTAGAACTTAGCCATTTCAATGCCTTTCTTTCATCTACTGATAGATTGGGAGTGGCTGATGGAAAAATCAATAATTTTTCATCACGTAAAACCTCTTTTTGAAATAAATCCAATTGTGAACCGGCAGGTAAAGGAGGGTTAAAAGTGGATGGTTTCCCACCCTGAAATTTTTCAATATTATACAATTGTGATTCATAATCCACTTCTACTATAGGGACATCCATTAGAATATGTAACATTTTTCTATCTTCAGCAGAAAAATTATCATTTAAGCTAAAACCAAGAGTACCCACAGTAACCTTCCTTTCTCCAATAGGAGGCACTTTTGTAGAAATATTACCAGAAAATACCCGATGCAAATTCATCTTACGTATTGATTTATAAAGAGCTATTTAAAATTTCATATAATCAAATTCGGAATTTATACAATAGTTGAAACCCTTAGAAAGCAGGGAAAGGCAATCTAAAGTTAAAGTAAGATCAGACAGATTAATCACAGTAATTACATTGGTAGAAACAGGTACATCTAAACTAGATATAGACATTGCATTATTAGAAGAGCAGTCTCTTACTGTCTCCAAGAGACCTGCTTTCGCTTGACACCTGCGTAATTGCCTCTTCTGCCTTTGGCGATGCCTTCTGATGTTCCTCCTAAAGGGTTATTATTCCCCTCAGTTACAGGATACACAAGATTTCCTGTCAATAATTCTGGATTTTGGTTGGCAAAAAGAATTTAAATTGGCCAGTATTGACGTCGAGAGCCTATACACCCGTATCCCTCAGGATGCTGGTGTACAGGCTGCTAGACGTCAACTGCAGTATACTAAAAGTGATCATGCGTTTATTGACTTTATCTGTGAAGCATTACAATATGTGTTGAGTCATAATTCCTTCCAGTTTGATGACATCTGGTATCATCAAAAGTCGGGAACGGCTATGGGAGCTCCGACTTTTGCGAACTTATTTTTAGCGGATTTTGAAGAACAAATGATATATAATCTATCTAATCCCTATGCCAAATACCTACAGCTATACCAGCGCTATATAGACGACATTTTTGTAGTGTGGTCTGGTACACAGCAAGAGTTTCTAGATTTTGTAAAATACCTAAATACAAATACATCCAATATGAGTTTTACATATAAATTTGGTAATCAAGAAATTGAATTTTTGGATGTATACGTAACAATAGAAGGGGGTGCAATTCAGACTAAAGGTTATCGAAAACCTACAGCCACCAACACACTGTTGCGACATGATAGCTATCACCCTAGACATATAACTAAATCCTTACCTTATGCTAAATTTTTACGTTTAAGACAAATTAATAGTAGTGATTTGACATTTTATGAGCAGGCAGATGAGATGAGTCAAAAATTGGAAGCAAGAGGGTATCCAGTACAATTGGTAAAAGAAGCTTTAAATAGAGCTAGCAAGATTAAACAGACATCGTTATTCCATCATAAAAAGCAGAGTCGAAAATCTCTTATTAAAAAAATCAGAGATTTATTTTATCCTTCGGTTATAGCCCAATGTGTGATGTTATCCGAACTAGTATTCGAAAAAATTGGCACCTAATTGTGAATGACTCATTACTTATGGAGGTCGCAATTAGGAAACCAATAGTATCCTTTCGTAGATGTAAAAATTTAAAAGATATATTGGTCAGGGGCCGCTTTTCCCAAAAAGAAAAGGGCAATGAGAATTGGCTGACAGCTAATAATCCAAAGGGTAATCATAAATGTGGACAATGCAATTATTGCAATTCCATAATACGTACAAGGAACCTAAATTTAGGGGGCATTACGTTTGAAATTAATGGATTAATAACCTGTAGGACCCAATATGTTGTATATGCAGTGATCTGTAATTGTGGTAGATTTTATATAGGAAAAACTATACGACCTATGTATATAAGATTTCGTGAACATATACGATTACTAATTACATGCGAGGGATGCCCTAGGTTGATACAACACATGCAGGAGAAACATGAAAATAACGCTCGATGTATGCGATTTGTGGACATAGTTCACATTAAGCCATCGGCGTTAGGAGGAGACAGACATAAATCTCTATTGCAAAGAGAGGCAGAAATAATTTCTCAGACAGGTGCGCTAGGACCGCTCGGTCTTAATGACCGGAACGATCTTAGTTCGTTCTTAACATGAACCTTATTGTTTTTAGATAATTCAATACTAAAGTATTGTCATTTTAAGATTAAAATGTATCAGATGCATGAATGACAAAAGTACACTGTGCATTTTCCTGTCTTTTTTAACATTTATTTGTTATGTAACAATGTGCACTAATTTGTAAATAAAAGGGCAGGTGAAGGAAGTGACGCCAGGGCCTTGAGAAAGCGTTTACGCACGTGAAACGGCCGTAGGCAATTCCACATCCTGACCGAGATCTTTTTGTAATAAAGAAATTGTTTTGCCAGCTCCGGTGAGTGCCTCGATTATTCTTCTACAATATAGAAAGATAACTTTATCTGCTCCAATTTGAAAGCTCACTGGTTCTTTATTTATTCATTCTGATAGGACAGAAGCCTAAAGCCTAACAGGGCCTCCAACGCAGATATGAATTAGGCCATGGGTGGCTTCCGTTACATGTATACATTAAACGTTTACCTCAGGGAGCTCCCGACATCACTGTCCATATATGGACAGTGTCATCAGGAGCAGTGCTGGAGCTCCCGAGCACAGAGCGCTAGCTTATGCTTTGCTCGGGGACAGTGCCCTCAGGGGCTTCCTTAGAGTCAGAATCACCAGGCAGAGCACTAATAGAGGCCTACCCCGGGATTCTGGCCCTGGGAAAGCTTCTGTCGTCACTGTCCATATACCGTATGCTCTGATGCTCTGTTCAGGGACTCCAGCGATAAGAAGCTCCTGATTTCACTGTCCATATATGGAGATTGACTTCAGAAGCACTGCCGGAGTCCCCTGGCAGAGCGCTAGCTGATACTCTTCTCGGGGACTCCAGGATTAGGAAACTCCTGACATCAATCTCCATATATTCACAGTGATGTCAGGAGGAGTTCTAGAGTCCCTGGGTTAATTTTCTGCACCCCCAGTTCCTAGTGGCAAATACGGGTCTGCATTCAGGATGGATTTTAACATTGAAGCTTTTAGATTTATGTAAATAATTCTATAACAAACCAATATAAAATTGCTTATTCTGCAAAATGAGCAAAAATTAATAAAACAAATGGCAGTTACACATATATTTTTTGTTGTAATTGTAAAATAATGTTCTAAAAGACAATGATGTTAATCTGGCCAATTAAATTATGTTAATCATGCTATCATAAGGATTAATCCAGACAACAGACCAGTGGCACTTAGAGCAGAAGTGCTGAAGGTTTGCCGACAGTCCTTTTCCAGATTAGAATCATACACCTCCAGATCTCCACGCTCCATACCAGCTGTCTATTTTTTACTAAACAATAGCTGGAAACAGAGAACTCTAAAAAAAAAAAAAGGGGTTAATGGATAATTGCAAGAAATTAATTAAACCCAATATATATAAATATAAAATGGGAGATGACGAAAAATTTTTATTGGAACTAAAATACAGAGTTTGCCATCATGGATTCAAGCATATTTTATAAACACAATTCCTCGTAAGATATCAAATCCTTATAGGCTTATTTAATAAAGCAAAATGTTAACGTGAACATCTGGGCTTTTATTCACTAAAATAACAAAAAAGGGTTGTTAAAACACTAGGGCAGATTTATCGGTACTGTCACAGAAACAAGTTCTGGTAAAAGAAATAAGTCCCAGCTATCAGTCATGCTTATGAATAATCAGTGAATTAGTCAAAACCATAAATAATAAATAAATATGCCCCAATGTCTGTCTGCCCCATTGACTCAGTAGCCAAATTGATATAATTAAACATGGCAGCGCTAGCTAAATAAAGAATATTGCTTTCTGCTAAGTTGCAACTTTTTTGTGACATTTCATGAAACATATTAAAGGGGTTGTCTCACCATGACAACCCTTGTTCATATGCCCTACTAGGGTCAGTTCACACGTTGCGTAAACACTGCAGATTTTCCGCAACTGAATTAGTTGCGGAAAATCTGCAGCAAATACAGTAGCAGCAAAGTGGATGAGACAAAAATGTTTTATTCAGATGCTGCGTAAATACTGAGCGGAGAAACTAACCAGAAATTGACCTGTGGTGCAGAATTTTATTCCGCAGCATGTCAATAGTATTTGCGTAAACGCTGCTTATTTGTGGCGGGTTTTCCCTATTGAATTCAATGGGGAGGTAAAACTCGCAACAACTAGCAATTGTTGCGGTTTTTTTGCCGGGTTTGCAGCGATTCCGCCGCAAAAAAACGCAACTCGGAATATTTTTTATCTTATACTTAGCCAGGAATCTGTGTTTCTTCCTCCAGGTCCGCCTGCTGGGATTATGTTTCATCCCATGTGACCGCTGCAGCCAATCACAGGCTGTAGCGGTGGTCACATGGGATGAAACGTCATCCCAAGAGGCTAGCCTGGAAGATGTCAGAGAGTTGGCCTCCTGGGATGACACTTCATCCCAGGCTGCAGCAGTCTCCTGGGATAAAACGTCAAGTAAGTGCTGCAGTTTTCCGCAGCGGACATTCTGGTGTGTTTTTTCACCAGGAATTCCCTGTGGCGCACAGGACGAATACACGGCGTGCTTTTACACAGAGCATATCCGCCCCGTGTAAACTCAGCCTTAGGGCGGGTTTGGGACCTCCCTCCATGAGCATGAACGAAGAATCACTCTAGCAGACCATGCGTGTCCATGCATTACATGGACAGCCATTTATTTCAATGGCCGCCATTGTAGCGCTTAATTTCCTTTGCAGATGCCGCTGAAAGGAGAAATGTATATCCAGACTTGGCTACTTGTTTAATTCTTCTAAATAACATGTGGATTCCCTATGGGTGGAAATGCATGGAAGGAGAAAAAATAGCAAAATAACAATGGGAGCATATAGAGAAATCATCGGGTGCTATATTATTGAATTCCATGCATTGATTGTTAGTCTAATAATGTGTCTCTGAAGTACAGTCAGGGCCACTATCAGGGCAATACATGAAACCAATCAAAAAATCAAATAGTCCCACTTAGGTACATGCTATAGTACCAATATTAAGATAAACACCTATAAATGTATACCACAATCCAAATAGTAGTCCAACGCATATTAATGCAATATATCTTTATTAAATCAAAACCTAAAACTGTTTCAATAAAAACATTTAAAGTGATTTTCCCATCACTGACATTTATGACCTGTCCACAGGATATGTCATAAATGTCAGAAAGATTCAGTTCCCACCTCTGGGACCCGCACCTATTTCTAGAACGGGGTCCCCTAAACCGTGTTCTACTGCTCTGTGTTGTGGCTGAAGCGTGTGATTCCTGACCATGAATTACGGAAACAATGTAGCTCGCTGAACTACGCCGTTTCCATAACTCCCACAGAAATGAATGGTACTTACGGAAACAGCATAGCTCAATGGAAACACCCCAAAGGTAACCCCATTTGGGAAACTACATCCCTTAAGTATCTATCTAGGGGTATAGTGAGCAGATAGATATCTGTGGGAACTCGGCCTAACAACTATAGGACATGAAACTAGTCGGAGCTTCTCACTGGGCTCTTTCAAATGTGGCCATCAGCGTTGCATGTGCTGTACTAATATGACCCATAAAGCCACTATGTATACATCTACAGTAACTGAGGAATCCTTTAATATTAGGAGTTTCCTTAATTGTGGAAGCTCCTTTGTAATTTATATGCTTGAATGTCCTTGCCATTTACAGTATATTGGCCGTACAACACAATGCCTATGAACAAGAATCAATAGCCATAGGTTTAATGTAAATACGGGCTTTATGAAACATAGTGTCTCTCTTCACTTTGCCTCCACACATAGTAGCCTTTTTAGTAAAATATTAATTACACAGATTGAACAGATCCCACTTAATGTTGCCAACAGATTTAACAAGCTTAAACAAATTATTGGATTTTTAAATTGAAGACCCTTCAACCATACGGTCTGAATGATCTATCTGAATCAACCCTAGAGTAAAAACTTGACTGAGGGTGGTCACCTATGAATCATGTTTTATCCTTTTTTATTTCTTTCATTGATAATCCCATAGGAATTCTTTGTGCTCCTCAGCTTGGGTAGATTTACCCTTCCATTTACTATTTTTTTGCAATCCATAGCACCCTGTCTGCCTTATAATTCGTTGTGTTCTTAATTCCTGTTTGTCCGATTTTCCGTCTTTTCGGTACTTTCATAAGATCATCAACACATCATTTGCGTATTTATAATCTTTTATGTAATTTTACTATAACAGTATATATTTTTGATATATATAATTTTTAATATTTCATATTTTTAATAATTGCTTCATTTTGTCTAGTTGTCTGATCTTATATGCGCTAATACTGACCTTTCCAGTTATAATTCACCCGTTGCTGTTTTATCTCTCCAAACGGCTGATTTGATTACCCATTGCACTTTACTAATAAAAAATATTTAAAAAATATAACTTATACGTTCAGATTTAGCCCTAGCTAACTCTTTTTGAGTTTACATCCAAATGGATGCTTGTTCAGCATCTAAATGGACGGTGTAATTTTTAGCATCCAAATTGATGTCCTTCTTGCATCCAAATGGATGCTGTCACTTTTAGCATCTGAATGGATGTTTCTACTGTATATAAATCTAGTCTGGCTGTATTTTTACATTCAGATGGATTTTTGGGTCTTTTTAGCGTTCAGATGGTTGCTATTCTGGCATCCATGTGGATGTTTCATTACTTAGCATCTTTTGTATATTTCATATGCCGTGTTGCTTTTATCCGTAATGTATTTCATTAAAGTGCCATTTTTGTAAAAAATTGTTTATGCTCTTTTCTACAGTTGTGCAAGGTACTATTGTTTTTTTCCTTTATTTGTATAAACCATTCATTGCTTTTGCTTGCAGTTATATTTAATTTCAAACCTTGACCTGTGACGTCATTTGAGCACTTTGACCCCGGTCACATTGGCGGGTTTTTTCAATTGATACGTTTGTATTTAAACAGTGCAGTTTGTATGTTATTTCATGGCCTGATGAAGATGCCAGTGCGGCATTGAAACGCGTAGCCCCTTGTTCCAATAAATCCTTTCATTTACTCTCCGTTTCAACGTGATTGATCTTTACGTATGCCTTGATGCGTTTTATTAGAAGTGCAGCAGCGCCCTTGGAGACTCCTTTTTCCCTGCACACCCAGCACACCTTCTGCGGTTTTCCCTGGAATACCGGTTCTGAGTCCTGGCAGCAGCAGCAATTTATCCTTCACTGTCTATTATCCTTTTACCCCAGGTAAGCAGTATCTGTATATTGCACTACATCACATCTGGGTAACCTGCACTATGTGGCGCTGTGTTTTCTGTTTCCTATCTCACTGAGGGAGAAAGTTACACAGAGCTGCAGAGAGACTGTGTTAATGAGAGGGGAGAGGCAGAGTGGTAGTTGTTCTGTGCACAAACATGTATTCATATAGATAATCTCCTGCTCAACATATCATCTTCTAGTAAGTATAAAGCTATGTTCCCACTAGTGCCATGGCTTCCATTTATAAAGAAAGCCATAACGCTGTGACATATTCATTGATTAGTGAAAAAGCAAGAATGGGCAGGCATACCGCCTGTCTATGGAGTGCAAAGTCTGTGCCCTAGAAGAAACTACTAAAACTACCAGAGAAAGTAGAGCAAAAAAATTTTTTGGACATCCAAAATGTTAGCAAAACAGCAACATTTTTTATTGACACCAAAAAGGTGAAGACAAACAAGTTAAAAACGTTGTATACAAGAATTCAAACTGTGATCCACAGTGCCGCCATCAGGAATTTCAGGGCCCCATACAGCCAAGATGTCTGGGCCCCCCTCCATTACCGGGGGTGGACAACAGAAAGTGTGGCGCTCATGTTTGTACGTTATACGCGTTAAATGCGTTAACCGATTTTGGTGCTGACGTCAACTACAGTGAACGAAACCATGGAGCAGGTAGTGACCGGTTAATGCCCTGGATTTTTTTCAATTTAGCCAAAACGTATCTCACTGTATGGCATATAGTGGGATATGTAGTCCGGGGAGTGGAGCTTTCCCAGGGTTTTAGTCCCCGGGCAAATGTTCTACTGGCGCTCTGCCCAGGAACTCTGGGGCTTTCCCTCATGTCCACATATGTAAGGCTTCCCACACACGAGCGTGTTTGTTCCGAGAGATATGGACCGTATGTCGGCAGTATTTCCATGACCGAACACAGTGCAGGGAGCCGGGCTCCTAGCATCATAGTTATGTATGATGCCAGGAGTCCCTGCCTCACTGCGGGAAAACTGTCCTGTACTGTAATCACATTTTCAGTACGGGACAGTAGTCCCGCGAGGAGGCAGGGACACCTAGCATCATACATAACTATGACGCTAGGTGCCCAGCTCCCTGCACTGTGTGGTGTGTGGTCCGGGAAATGCGGCCGACATACAGTCAGTATATCACGGACCGAACCCGCTCATGTGTTGGAAGCCTAAGGCTTCGTTTACATTTGCGTCGGGGTTCCGTTCATGGGTTTCGTCTGACTTTTCTGTAAGGGAAATCCATGAACGGAAACCAAACAGAAACAAATGGAAACCATAGCTTTTAATGGTAACGCATCCGTTGCAAATGGTTTCCATTTGTCACTGTTCTGTAAAGTTTCCATTGTTTTGACGGAATCAATAGAGTAGTCGACTGCGTGGTTTTGATGCGTTTTTTTTAACTGCACCTTAAACGCTATATGTGAATATACCCTCCCCCGCACAAAAACTATAACTAAACTTTTCCCTCGCATACCATCTACAGCAAAGCTCCCATACCCTACACAAATGAACTACAAGGGTCCCTTCACACGTCGAGCTCAAATCACATTTTTTTGCAACAGTTTTTGTAAAATTGCTTTATAACCATGTAATTTGCCATGGTTTGCGAATATCTCTGAAAAAAAAATAAGTTCCCACACACATGACATTTACAGTGAAACCCCCCTCCCCCACAAAACTATTTAATGGCTACCCCTTTTTTTCGGAATTGCGATTTTTGCAGCATAAATGCTGAGATTAAACCACAAACGTCGCAACCCTTGGCTTTCTATTGCGGGTTTTGCATCCGCATTTAATTCAATAGGGAAAAAACGCAACAGAAACTCAACCAAAATGCAGCATAAATTGACCAGCTGCAGAATTAAGTTCTGCACCGCAGGTCTAGTTATTAACATTTACGCTGCATCTTTTTTCCGCAACGTGGGCATGATATTTACAAAATCTCATCCACTTTGCTGCTACTGTAAATTTAAATATGGAATTTCCACACAGAATTCCACTACGGAAATTCCACAACGTTTACGCTACGTGGGAACCCGGCCTTACCGATCACATCTAAGTTATGAACAAGGATGTGATTGATAACAGCTTGATCTGACAGCTGTCACTGAACCCGTCAGTCAGGACACAAAGCAGCTGTATCTCAAAAAGTAAAAATAATTGAATAAAATGTAATTGCAAAGTTGCACCAAACCCACTGATACACATTTTTATTTAAAAAAAAACAAAAAAAAAACAGTTTAACCCCTTCCCGCTATGTGACGTAATAGTCCGTCACAGGAGTTATCCTGTTAACGCAAACGGACTATTACGTCACAGCATTAACAGGGCACTGTGTCGGCAGACACTTCTGCAGACACAGTTTTAAAGCAGTGATAGCCTAACAATGGCCTCCCGTCTGCCAAGTATGGAAGCCTGCTAGGTCCCGCCCAGAGGCGGGGCCTAAAAGGCGCCCGGTCGCAATTTCAAGATGGCGCAGGCTCAGAAGTTGAGCCTGCGACATTAGCCGTTGGTGTCAGCTGTATGGCAGGGAATGTAGCTAGCTCCGATCCCTGCCATTAACCCCTCAGATGCCGCGATCGCGGCATCTTACTGGTTTGTAGCGATCGACATCGACACGATGTTATCGTGACGAATCCGATCGCTGCTATGGCAACCGGAGGCCTAATAATGGCCTCCTGGTCTGCCACGTACGGTAGCCTATTAGGCCCCGCCCACAGACGGGACCTAATAAGCTTGCTGTCAGTGAATGACTGACAGCTCTAATGCATTGCACTACGCGGGTAGTGCAATGCATTAGAGTAAAGATCAGAGGTGCAGGACCTCAAGTCCCCAAGTGGGACAAAAAAGAAGTTGAAAAAAGTTAATAAAAAAGTTTCATAAAAGTGTAAAACTAAAAGTTTCAAGTTAATAAGAACAAACACTGCCTTTTTTCATATAATAAGACTTTTATTATTGGAAAAAAGTGAAAATGTTAAAAACAGTACACATATTTGGTATCACCGCGTCCGTAACGACCCAAACTATAAAACTATAATATTATTTTTCCATCACGAGGAACGTCGTAAAAACAAAACGACAGAGTCACTATTTTTTTTATCACCATCCCTCACAAAACATGAAATAAAAAGTGATCATAAAGTCGCATGTACCCCAAAATAGTACCAATTAAAACTACAAGCTGTCCCGCAAAAAACAAGCCCTTACACAGCTTTTTTGACTGAAAAATAAAAAAAAGTTCTGGCTCTCAGACTATGGCTCTCAGAATATAGCGACACATAATGTGGAGAGTGTCCAAAAGCGGATAACGTCTGGCTCCATTTATCAGTGCGACATCGGCCACGTATCTCTGAATTATTATTTATTTACCGCATTATTATACCCTCTTATTATGCCCTGATGCACTCCACAGAGATTACGTATGTCCCCACATTATAAACTGAAATACCAGTAAAATCCCAAACAGAACAACTGGCAAGCAAAATCTGCGCTCCAAAAACCAAATGCTGCTCCCTCCAATCTGAACATTGCCATACCCGGGGGAACCAGTTTAGCAGTTTATGAGATATTTGTCTTCGCTGGCACAAACTGGGCACAACATAATGTTCACTAAAATTGCATATCAGCGAAAAATTGCAATTCGCACTTTGCACCATCCGCTGCGCATTAATTACTGATGGAAAAACACCTGTGGGGGCAAAATGCTCACTACACCCCTTAAAATGTCTCAAGGGGTGTCGTTTCTAAAATAGGGGTCACTACTTGGGGGTTTGTTTTGCTATTTGACCTCAGAGCCCTGCAATTGTGGGTCAATGCTGTGAAAATCACCAAAATGGACCTCAAATGGGCATATTCCTCTTCACTTCTGAGCCCTGTCATATGTCCAGGCAAATGATAAATGCCTTGAGGGGTGTAGTTTCCAAAATGGGGTCACCTCTTGGGGGCTTCCACTGTACTCTGGTACCTCAGGGTTTTGCAAATGCGACATGGCGCCCAAAAACTAAGCCAGCAAAATGTGCATGCCAAATAGCGCTCCTGCCTTTCGGAGCCCTGCCGTATATCCAAACAGCAGTTTATTACCACATATGGGGTATTGCCGTACTCGGGAGAAATTGCTTTAGAAATGTTGGGGTGCTTTTTCATCTTTATCTCTTGTGAAAATGAAAAATATCAACTTTTTAGTGGAAAAAACGCTGATATTCATTTTTACGGCCTAATTCCCAGAAATTTTGCAAAAGACCAGTGGGGTATAAATGCTTACTATACCCCTAGATAGATTCCTCAAGAGGTGAAGTTTCCAAAAAGGGTGTCACTTTTGGGGGGTTCCTACTGTTTTGGTCCTGCAGGCCAAATTCCACTAAATTCTGCAAAAAAACCTGTGGGGTGAAAATGCTAACTATACCACTAGGAAAATTCCTTGAGGGTTGTAGTTTTCAAAATGGGGTCACTTTTGGGGGTTTTCCACTGTTTTGGTCCCTCCAGGATGTTGCAAACGCGACATGGCACCGAAAATAATTCCAGCAAAACCTGTGCTCCAAAATCCAAATGGCGCTGTTGCCCATCTGAGCCCTGCTGTGGGTCCAATCAGCAGTTTATTACCACATATGAGGTATTCCCGTAATCGGGAGAAGTTGCTTTACTTTTTTTTTTTTCTCCTTTATTCCTAGTAAAAATTAAAAATGTCGATGTTTTTTCAGAAAAAAGGTGGATTTTCATATTCCTATCCGAATTCCACTAAATTCTGCAAAAAACCTGTGGGGTCAAAATGCTAACTATACCACTAGGAAAATTCCTTGAGGGGTGTAGATTCCAAAATGGAGTCACTTTTGGGGGGTTTCCACTGTTTTGGTCCATCCAGGAAGTTGCAAACACGACATGGCACCGAAAATCATTCCAGCAAAACCTGTGCTACAAAATCCAAACAGCAGTTTATTACCACATATGGGGTATTGCCGTAATCGGGAGAAATTGCTTTACAAACATTGTGGTTCTTTTTCTCCTTTATTCCTTGTAAAAATTAAAAAATTCTACGTTTTTTCAGAAAAAAAGGTGGATTTTCAATTTTACAGACTATTTCCATTAAATTTAGCAAAAAACCTGTGGGATTAAAATGCTAACTATACCCCTAGATAATTTTCCTGAGGGGTGTAGTTTCCAAAATGGGGTCACTTTTGGGGGCTTTCTACTGTTTTGGTACCACAAGACCTCTTCAAACCTGACATGGTGCCTAAAATATATTCTAAAAACAAAGGAGGCCCCAAAATCCTCTAGGTGCTCCTTTGCTCCTTTGAGGTCCGTGTTTCAGTCTAAGAGGACACTAGGGTCACATGTGGGATATTTCTAAAAACTGTAGAATCAGGGTAATACATATGGAGTTGCAATTCTTGGCTAACACCTTCTGTGGAACTAAATGTTTTTATTACAAATTAATTTTGGCAAAAAAAAATGAAATTAGTACATTTCACATCTATTTTGCTTTAATTCCTGTGAAACGCCTAAAGGGTTAAGAAACTTTTTGAATGCTGCTTTGCATACTTTGAGGGGTGCATTTTTTTAAATGGGGTGATTTATGGGGGCTTTCTAATATATAATAATATGTCGGTCCGTGACATATGTCGGCAGTATTTCCCGGACTGAACACACTTCAGGGTGCTGGGCTCCTAGCATCATAGTTATCTATGAAGCTAGGAGTCCCAGCCTCGCTGCGGGACAACTGTCCCGTACTGTAATCATGTCTTCAGTACCAGTCTTCAGTACCAGGACAGAAATGAAGTGAGGCAGGGACACCTAGCGTCATACATAACTATGATGCTAGGAGTCCGGCTCCCAGCACTGTGTTCGGTCCGAGAAATACGTCCAACATGCGGTCCATATATCACGGACTGAACGCGGTCATGTGAATTAGGCCTTAGGGTAAGTTCACACGTAGCGTAAATACTGAGGTTTTTCCGCAACGGATGCGTTGCGAAAAATCTGCAGCAAATAATGTAGCTGCAAAGTGGATGAGATAAAACAAATCTGTCACTGCTTCACGCCAGCTCTTTTTTCTTCCTCCGTCCTCCCTGTCTGGTGGGCGGCTCCTTCCACACGGAAGTTCTGTTTCCTGCTCATGGTATGCAGCATCTTCATCTCAGGGCCCCAGCGTACGTTACTTCAGAGTAAAGAACGGTCCCTTACATTGCAGGGTCCATTCCTTTCTCCAAGTAACTAACGCTGGGGCCCTCAATGAAAAGTTTAAAGTAGCGGGCGGGCCCCTTCTTTTCATCTATGTGACCGGGCCCCTGACTGGAATACCAGCAGTACTGCCATGATGGTGATTCATAATAAAACCTTCCGGACACATAAATGGCCCTAATAAGGATCCCACTTCAATACATGTGGTAATGCCTAACATAGTAAAAGATCATGAATAAATGTGCCATACAATGCAAAATGGCACATACCTAAAACATCATAAGAATGAGACAATAGATACAAGCCAGGCAGAGGGGTGCACATTTAAAAAACAAAGACCAGTCCCACGCGTATCGCCAGGAGAAACCTAGCTTCCTCAGGGATATAGAGTGGACTGATGTGGTGTCCTTTATATATACATATAGTCAGGTGGATTGAATGCAATAATTACCATTTAAATTAGGCAGCACATGTGGCGGCGTCCTAGACAAGCCACTGTATCTCTGCAGTGTTACAAACTAGATGTAAGCCTCAAGGATAAAGGTGGATAATATTGACCTGCAAATTGTGCAGGAAAATGGCGTGTGCACCAGCCGGTGCACCCACCCAATGTCATCCCCGAGACTCAGAGGAACAGTCGACTTAACTGCGCAGGCACCAGGAAAAATCCCATTATTGAGCCTGCGCAGGGAGTAAAGGCTCCTCCGCGTCACACTCACAAGGTTCAGTGCGTGCATCTGCACTCAGCGCATGTGCAAAGGAATAAGCCAAACTCGTAGAAAATGCGCCTGCGCCGAAAAATTGGTGCGCGCGCAGAATAAAATGGAGGTTGGTGAAAAAAAACCATATGCTCTCAAAATTGACGCATGCCCAGAAATACATCTGAAACGTCCAAAGCATGGCTTAAGTCTTGGTGTAGAGGAAAAGGCTTTGGGTTCCTAGAGCAATAGGCTGACTTTTCATTGGGGTACAAACTGTATTCTGCAGATGACTTGCACCTAAATGGAAAGGGGTCCGCTCTGCTGGGGGAGAGAATTCTAGCTGGGGTGGCGGAGTATTTAAACTAGAGCTGAGGAGGGAGGCCAATGTAGAAAATAAAGGGGTAGTTAGGTTAGAGAGGGGTCAGACTAAACTGGTGGGGGGAGAAATAGACTGTGGGGAGAGGACTAGACAACAGGATAAAGAAATCCTTTTTTTACAAAACAGCAATGAAAATAAAAATGCCCAAATAATGTAAAATAATCACATTTCTGATACTGAAAGTGAAAAATTTAAATGCAAGTTAAATTGTATGTTCACAAATGCCAGAAGTCTAGCAAGCAAATTGGGGGAGCTGGAGGCCTTGGTACTGGAGGAACATATAGATATAGTTGGTGTTGCTGAAATATGGCTAGACTCTTCATACAACTGGGCTGTAAATCTACAGGGTTTTAGGGTATGTTCACACGGCTTATTTTCGTGACCTCTGTGACGAGATCATGGCGGCGCTGTGCTAACAAGATCAACTGGTATGTATTATTCTGGCAATTATGCCCTTTTTTTAAAATGGGCACAAGCGCTTGTATACTGTGTACGCGCCGCCCTGCTTCCTCCTCCTCTCGGTTACCGTGTGGTGACGCGGGCACGCATGAATATGTGTCCTCCGCCTCCCTGCTGTTCCGAAGAGATGTGATCAGGGCGGCGCTGCATGTTTTTACATGTGAGCTGCTCACAAGGTATCTTAATCTAATATGACTCGTTTATACTACACCTGGTTGTGATACACAGGGTACTTTCTGATTGGAACATATGATTTTAAATTTAAAGCCCAAGACTCCTCACTGACCATTACCCCTTGAAAAAGCGGACGGCGAAACGTGTATCGGGGTGTTTGGTTGTGGTCTGTGGCTTGTCTTATTGAGGAGCAAACATGTAAAATGTGGGTTGGTATTGGACACGATTTTGGATCTTTGATCGTATTTTCACCACTTTACTATACTCCTTATTTAGTGTTTACATATCTGTATAATGGTAATTTAAGAGGTGTTTTTTTTGTACAGTGTCTGTCTATATATTATACCCCCCTATCACATATATATGTAATGTGATACATTGTGACCTCCTCATACCACTACCACATTTTTATTATGTGTTGTTTTTTTATATTTTGTGTGATATATTCAAATAAAGATATTTTTTTATATATTGGCTAGTGCTATATTTGTACTACTGGTGATTCACATTCTAAATGTATTGTCTATATATGTCTTGATAGGTATTCTACACCTAGAATAATAGGTACGTCTTAAAATAAATAATCTACTAAAATCTGTTTAAATATAACCCTCCCCCTTCCCAAATTCCAATGCAGGCCTCTCGTTGTTCTGCAAGAGTGAGGTGAAGCTTCAGTTTACAGAAACTATCATCTGAATAATCATTGATAATACGAGGGAGAACTAGTACAAAATGTCCTATGATAGCATTCATATTGTGTAAGTGGAATAATACATTTTCTTTTGATTGATGTCTGATACAATGTCTTTGTGTGGCATACAAAAGAATTTGTACTAGCTCAGTCAAGATACAGTTATTGCTGATGTCTTTGACAAATGAGTGGCATGAAAATTATAGATATTTTTTGTTATTATTCTTATATTGGAGAATAATGTTCTAACAGTTTGAGTTCACAATTTCTGCCCATGCCCTAAAGGTAATTTCCAAAACGTAAAATTATAGACCTGCAGCCAAAATGACATTCTGTGAATTCATTCTTTCTTTTTGTGTGTATTCAAAAGAAGAATTTGGAATTTATGGATCTGAGAGGGAATAAATTGTGCACCCTCAAGTGGGAAACATTTATCAAATTATTATCCAATAGACACGACACATAAAGAAGCAAAATTATGCAAAAAGCCATAAAATCAAGCTTTGTGTGTGACCCACAGTGCCCAAACTATAGGCAAGTTTTTTGTAGCTAATAAAATGGCACCATCATCTAAGTATTTATTTAATTTACTTAAATATACAGTATATTTATATAGTGACCAAACATTGTAAGGCTCATGTTTCAAATTATAGGTAATAATTTTAGAAAAAAGACAAACAACTAGCAAAATATTTGTATCAATTATAACCACAGCACAGATCTGGGTACTTCCTGACTTCATATTCACAGTATACCATAGTGTAATCTACAGCTAAAGAAAAAGCACTAAACATAAATTATACATAAGTATCAAAAAAATTAAATTATTCTAAAAAAATAAATAATGAAAAACTGTATTACAACTACCGTGAGGAAGACAGGCTTACCATGTAGGAACCACTGAACATGTTAATGAGAGCAGGGAGCTGTTTTAATGGCTATAGGCCTGTCCTGCCGCAGATACAAACTGGTTTCTATAGAACTTAATAGAACTAGGCTCATCCGTGAAACAGTTCACATTTTGTAGCTGCTTGCCAAGGGAGAATTTTAACTAAATGAATATTATAAAGTCTTAGCATTTGATCTGCTGCCACTTTGTACACATATACTGTATTTACATTAGAAAGAATCCCGTTTAACTATGTTGACAATGTTTTTATTTGGCTGGTGGGAAGGATGAACACGTTACGATAGTTTCTCAACGGGTTGCCAACCCTTGCTTTTCTGATCACAATCTTCTTTGATGACTAAGACAAATGGTGAATTGTGCAATTTGGATACGGTCCTTTTTCTGGGTACCTCTGAGCTAAAAAAAATAAAATTGCAAAATTGAAAGTAAAAACAACTCACCAATGTCACTGCTAGGTTATAGCAGAGTTCAATACTTTTAACCAATTGCCATTTTAATACCAATGTAAACTTTTATGTTTCCTTAAATTTCACCAAGAGATACCATTGAAGACATTTTCTAATGAATGAAATAATCACATTAGCTAAGTAAACCCAATGCAATAGACTACACTAAATATAATTGTGCTGAGTGGGATGCAGTATGTCACTACTTTTTTTTTATTTGTCCAAGACCCTAAACGATAATAATGTGCGGATGTAGCCATCTTTATTTTGACTCTGATAACTTGTTGCAGCGTGATATCACACAACAAAAGCCATTGAAAAGTCATTAAAAAAGTCACGTTTCTTGACTTGACACTGTGTATTTTCTGCGTTAAAAGTCAAGATAAAGACGACTACATCTGTAGTAACAGTTCTCCACTTGCAATACATCAGGCATCATTTCAATGTAAGTAATTCAATATGACAATTGCCTCACCCCAAAGAAGAAATCGAAAACACAGAAAATATATTAACATGAAGAAATAATTCATTGTCAACCACAATCTGACATTTTTTTTTTCATGTTAGGATTCTGTAATGCTTTTCTAGTAGAAAAGGTCGCTGTCATAAATTGCCTGTCTGATAACAACATTAGAAAAATGGGAGACCCAGAAATCAATCGTAAAACAGAAAAGAAGAAAACAAAAACAAGCATAGCTTAGATATGGCAATCAAACCCAATATAAGCAAATAAAGAGTGACAGACAATAAAAAGGACACGGGAACATAACAGTGCGGTATACAAATAAACATAATATGTGATTAAATTATAATTCAAGAAGAGCTGGATTGTAGGGAGAGTGGAAAAGAAAATCAAATTCAAAGGAACTCTAAAGGAAGGGCAGAAATCAAATTGTATTTTATTCTCTGTAGTCTCGTGTTTTCACACCTTAAAAAACAATTTGTCTTGGATTGTAACCCCTTTAAAACGAGTATAATAGTTATACTTGAAATAATTATTAAAGAAACTTTTAATTGGTGGTGTACACCTGGTGTAAGTTGTATTCAATCCAAAGGGGAAAGGGCGACTTTGAAGAAGCTGGTGTAACGAATAAAAATTAATTTTTATTAAATATATCTAAGATATTTCAGAGCACAAAATAAAATATAGGTAGAGATAGGTAATATTTTTACCCTAGGGGATCAATAGGCTGGATGTCCCCAATTATTAAACTAGCCTAATATTAAAGCTTCAAATTATGTTTTGTTTTTTTCACATTCTTAGTTAGCTAGTTGCTGCCTGTTGAATTTTAATGTAATACAGAGTAGATATTGACTGTAATTTACTAGTCTAGATGTTTATTTTCTCTCTTTAAATTAGCATTCAAATATCTTATAAACAAAGTGGTTACAGTTGACAGTTCTATCAAACAGGACAAAGACAGTGCAGCTGATGGTGGTCAGTGCGGCATGTGGCTAGTCCGCCGCTGACTGCACAGACAGTCCTGGATAACAGATCAGTGGCTAAACTAAACTAGCTAAATAGTAGCAAAGATCCCTAAACTGCCTACAACGTCCAGACACGCGTTTCGCTGAGTGCATCTCGGCTTCTTCTAGAGGCGGGGACACCGTGTTTACAGCATCTTTTATGGGCTTAGCATGATAGGCACGTGTATTATCCTATCCGTTAACAGACTGGCTGATGGACTTGCCCATCAATCCTAATCAGAAGCATAGGGCTATATACTTCATCTGATTGGACATTAGTAGATTATTGACAGATGCCTAGTCCAACCCTCAAATAGTTCCTTTAAAGTGCAAAGTATACTCTTTGTATCCATTTCAAACACATTTTTTATATATTGTATATTATTTTAGATCTTGGAGGCTTGTTATTCTGCTCAAATATACATCATAAAAATTCTTGTTTTAGATCTTTAATATTATGTTATTTTATTATTGCTGTACATTTATTTATAGAATATTAGTGATCTTATTTTTCTTCTTCTTGAGAAGTATGGGCATAAATTAAGCCATTTATCTATTCTGATATTGTTCTAGAAATGCTGTTTGTAGACATCGTAGACACTTAGTTAAGAAATTCTCCTTTTGGAATGCCTTTGATGGGTCTTTGGAGATGGGCACTTCTAGCATCCAAAATACTATTGGTCACTGTTTTTGTCCTGTAGATGTCTGTATGAATCTCATTTCTGTGGTAAGCCCTAATCTTAATATCCAGTAATGGAATTTATTTATATTTATAATTCATTGTTCGCTTAATATTCATAGTATAATTGTTACGTTTTGCATAAAACTCAAGTAGTTTATTTTCCAAACCTTTCCATATGAAGACGATATCATCAATATATCGTCTTCAGAAGGTCAGGTTACTGATATATTGCTGAAAATCCTCCGCAAATATGAATTCTTCCTCCCACCATCCCAAAAATAAGTTCGCAAAGGTGGGCGCACAGGCTGCAAGCATGGCAGTTCCCTGTGTCTGAAGAAAAAAGTGACCGTCGAAAACAAACTAATTTTGTGTGAGCACAAATGTTAAGGCTCTCATAATAAAGTTGTTTCTAACTGGACTGCGATCCACATCTTTTGAGAGAAAGAATTGTACTGCTCTACATCCCGGACAATGGCGAATCATCATTGGGCATTTTGGGCGGCCGCCTGGGGCCCGAGGCTCCCGGGGGAGCCATGGCCACCCCACGTGCAATGCGTTTTGCCGCGAATCACGCCAAAAACCACGACAAAATGGCATTGTGTATGTCCTGTAAAGGACCTGCAGACATAAAGGTCACATGACCTTATGTCTGCAGTTCTTGTTACTGATTAGAGACCTCCTGGTCACATGACCGTAGGTCCTACAACAGCAGCAAGAGAAGACCGTGAGGTGAGCTGCTAGGTAAGTATAAGGGGATTATGGATTTGTTTAAGGGGTCTGGGGTCTGTGTTTAGGGGATCTGTATTTAGTGGGTCTGCATTTAGGTGGTCTGGTCTGGGGTCTGTATTTAGGTGGTCTGGGGTCTGTATTAGTTTAAGGGGTCTGTATTTAGGGGGTCTGCATTTAGGTGGTCTGGTCTCTGGTCTGTATTTAGGTGGTCTGGGTCTGTATTTAGGGGTCTTGTCTGGGCTCTGTATATTTAGAGGTTTGGTCTGGGGTCTGTATTTAGGAGGTCTGGGGTCTGTATATTTAGGGAGTCTGGTCTGGGGTCTGTATATTTAGGGGGTCTGGTCTGGGTTCTGTATTAGTTTATGGGGTCTGTATTTAGGGGGCCTGGTCTGGGGTCTGTGTAAATGCAAGGGTCTGGTCTGGGGTATGTATTAGTTTAGGGAGTCAGGTCTGGGGTCATTAGTTTAGGGGGTCAGGTCTGGGGTCTGTATTTAGGGGTCTGTTGTGGGGTCTGTATTAGTTTATGGGGTCTGTATTTAGGGGTCTGTTCTGGGGTCTATATTAGTTTATGAAGTCTGTATTTAGGGGTCCTGGTCTGGGGTCTGTATTAGTTTAGGGTGTCAGGTCTAGGGTCTGTTTATAGGGCTCTGGTCCGAGGTCTGTATTTAGGGTGCTTGTTCTGGGGTCTGTTTTTGTTTAGAGTGCTTGTTCTGGGGTCTGTATTTGCTTAGTGGGGTCTGGTCTCGGGACGACAATAGTTTAGAAGGTCTGGGGTCTGTATGCATTCTAATTTATTAGTCTGAGTAAAAGGGGTTGTCTGGGCACAAAGATAGGTCATCAGTATGAAAAACGGGTCCGTGCCCAGACAACCCCTTTAATGTATGGTCCTGGGCCTTGGATGCCTGACAGTCAAATATGCGCCCTCATTCTTTGTGATAGCGCCATCTTTAAGTTCATCCTCAATCAGTTTTTCATACTCATTGAGAAATTGGGTGGTGGAATCTCCCCATTAAGACTTATAGCATGACTAATTATGGAGTTGCCTCTTTGACTCAGATATATACATTTTGTCATGCCCATGGCACGGGCCATCAGGCTCACTCACCTCCTGATGCCCGCAGCCATGGAACTGTGAGCGCTGGTCCCCATCTCCTCCTTAGGAGACGCCACTTCCGCTTCTTCCGGCCGGGTCCCGTAGGGCCAGTGGTGCGCTCCTGAAAATTGTACAAAATTAGCCCATGAGCACTCTGGACTATAAGAGGGGCCTAGCCCCTTCCTGTCTCGCCTGAGCATTGTTGTCTTACCCTAGTCTGTTTAAGCAAATGGTCTCCTGGTGTTTCCCAGTTCCCAGTGTTTCCCGTTCCTGCTACCTGTAACCTGTATGCCGTGCTATCCTGGTCAAGTGCCGTGTTGAGCTTAAGTCATGCTGTGCTGTATGCCACGTCTGTTCTGCTACACCATGCCTGGCGCCTGCCTGCTGCCTAGTCCCAGCCGTGCCTGCCTTGCTACTGTCTGAGCTACCACAGGTACACTATACCAACTATAGACTGTGACCTGTGTCCTGTTGGCCAGCCGCCATACCGTCAAGGCGGTAGGCCCCATGGGTCCACATACGCAACGTGACAGTAGGCTCAGGCCATGGACCCCGCTGGCCAATTCAAGTCCATGATGACGTCACAAGAGATGCGGGCGGATATGCTAGACCTCCGGTCTCAACAGGACCAGCTCCACCAGACCTTGAACAGTATTGCACGTCGGCTGGAGGTGCAAGCTGAGGTCCTCCTACTACACCTCCTGGCAGTACTGATTCTCTGACTACACCTCCTGGCAGTGCTGATCCCCGTTTTTGTTTGCCACTTCTTGACCGCTATGATGGAGACGCAAGGACCTGCTGTGGATTTTTGAACCAGCGTCAGATCCACTTTAGCCTCCTCACCGGCAGGGCCCTTGCATGGGCGAATCCTATCTGGGAGAGACAAGGACCACAGACCCGTGACTTCCAGGGGTTTCTCCGGACATTTCGCACAGAGTTTGAGGAGCCTGGACGAGTCTCGTCTGCAGCCGCCTCCTTGCTGAACCTACGCCAAGGAGGCACCTCCGTGGACGAGTACGCCATCCTCTTCCGCACCCTGGCGGGAGAACTGTTGTGGAACAATGAGGCCCTGGTGGCTACATTCTGGCAGGGACTGTCTCCTAAGATTAAGGACGAGCTTGCCGCCCGAGATCTATCATCTACCCTGGATGACCTCATCCTTCTGGTCGCCCGGATTGATATAAGGATCCGAGAACGACTCCAAGAAGCTCGTTGGGAGGGAGGACTCCCTAGTCCGGTCGCTACTTTGCAGCAACTCCTGCTGTCCTCAGATGCCGATCCTCCTAAGGAGTCTGTGAGGATGGACCAGCTTAAGCTATCTACTCAGGAGAGACAGCGCAGACGCATCTTGGGACTCTGTTTATAATGCGGCCTCAGAGGCCATCTTGTGCGTCTGTGTCCCCAAAAGCCTCAGAGCCAGGGGTTGGTGGTAGAGACAACCTTGGGTAAAGAAGGACTTTCGTCTAAATTGTCCATTCCCATGACCATATTGTCCGGCGAGAAAACGCATCGGATCTCTGCGTATCTGGACTCTGGATCCTCTGATAATTTCATTAGTAGAGATCTGGTGGATCTTCTCCAATCGCCCACTACCCCTCTGGAGAGGCCGTTGATGGTTGCATCTGTAAATGGACTACCTCTGCCAGACCCAATTATAGCTGTGACCAAGCCGCTGAGGCTCAAAGTGGGAGCCCTCCACTCCGAGCTCCTCTCGTTCTTTGTCCTGCCCAAGGCCGTCAACCTCGTGCTGCTGGGTCTGCCTTGGCTCCGACTACATGCCCCAGTCCTGGACGGGCATTCTGGAGAGGTTCTCCAGTGGGGCCCCCATTGTCCCAACCATTGCCTGGTACAGATTCGTTCGGCTCAGCCTCCTCTTCCTCGGTCCTTGGCAGGATTGCCTGGTCATTATTCTTCATTTTCAGATGTCTTCAGCAAGAAAAAGGTGGAGACGCTGCCCCCACGCCGGGCATATGACTGTCCTATTGACCTAGTTCCTGGTGCTTCCCTTCCCCGTGGTAGGGTATATCCTCTCTCCTTGCCAGAGACTCTGTCCATGTCCGCCTATGTTAAAGAGAACTTGGAGAGGGGCTTCATACGGAAGTCTCCATCCCCAGCAGGAGCCGGGTTCTTCTTCATCAAGAAAAAGGATGGTCCTCTGCGTCCTTGCATCGACTACCGGGGTCTCAACCAGATCACTGGGAAAAATAGGTATCCGTTGCCATTGAACTCTGAACTGTTTCATCGTATACGTGGTGCCAAGATTTTTTCTAAACTAGACCTGTGTGGGGCTTACAACCTAATCCGCATTCGCTGGGGTGACGAATGGAAGACTGCATTTAACACCCTTGACGGACACTATGTGTATCTAGTAATGCCCTTTGGCCTGTGTAATGCTCCCGCCATCTTCCAGGAGTTCGTTAATGAAATCTTCCGTGACCTCCTCTATGTTTGTGTTGTGGTCTATCTTGATGACATTTTGATTTTTTCTCCAGATCCAATGACTCATCGGAGACATGTCTGTCAAGTTTTGCTGTGGTTAAGGGAGAATCGACTGTACGCCAAGTTGGAGAAGTGCGTGTTTGAGAGAGATGCTCTACCCTTCCTGGGCTACATCGTCTCGAATCAGGGTCTCAAGATGGCTCCTGAAAAGGTAAAGTCCGTCCTGGAATGGCCACGCCCTCACGGCTTGAGGGCCATACAGCGCTTCCTGGGATTCTCCAATTTTTACAGGCAGTTCATTCCAAACTTCTCCTCACTGACATCTCCTATCTTTAACCTCACCAAGAAGGGCATGAATGCCAAGGTCAAGTGCTAGAAAAGAAAACCTATATACGCCTCATATAATTATATCCAGAAAAAAAAGTATTTTTAGACATACTGTATGTAAGTCCAAAAATATAAATTTTATTATTCCACAAATTGGAAACCCTCCCAAAGATACCCATACATATACATACAAAGTTAAAACATACTTAAAATAGAACAAACTCCGAGGTCATCAAATAACAACCGTAACCATATATTTATAGTACATAGTGTACATCAGGTAACATAACAGCACAAGGGAAGAGCATGTGATATTCAGATAGTAAGAGTTCCTAATAGTATCTGCCTCCACTCCACATAGGTAAAGTCTGTTAAAGATGCTGAACTGGTTCTCCTGACGAAGGGTGCGAAACGCGCGTCGAGGTGTTCCTCTCCTGAGACCATCAATAGCCATTATGTCAGCCACAGGTAACAGATTTGTAACCATGCCCACTACTTATGTATGGTAGCCAGTTCAGCATCTTTAACAGACTTTACCTAGGTTGAGTGGAGGCAGATACTATTAGGAACTCTTACTATCTGAATATCACATGCTCTTCCCTTGTGCTGTTATGTTACCTGATGTACACTATGTACTATAAATATATGGTTGTTATTTGATGACCTCAGAGTTTGTTCTATTTTAAGTATGTTTTAACTTTGTATTTATATGTATGGGTATCTTTGGGAGGGTTTCCAATTTGTGGAATAATAAAATTTATATTTATGGACTTACATATGTCTAAAAAGACTTTTTTTCTGGATATAATTATATGAGGCGTATATAGGTTTTCTTAACTACAGACTATGTCTTATGGGTATAATGCTGCTTAAGGGGTATTATAGGTGCAAGGTCAAGTGCTATCCTGGTCAAGTGCTGTGTTGAGCTGAAGTCGTGCTGTGCTGTATACCACGCCTGTTCTGTTACACCACGCCTGGCACCTGCCCACTGCCTAGTTACAGCCGAGCCTGTCTTGCTACTGTCTGAGCTACCACAGGTACACTATACGAACTATAGACTGTGACCTGTGTCCTGTTGGCCAGCTGCCATACCATCAAGGCAGTATGGCCCAGTGGGTCCACGTACCCAACGTGACGAATTTCTTTCAGCTGGATAACTGTGTTGCCACCTTTATCTGAGCGTTTAAATACCACATCATTCATATTCTTCACCTTTCTTTCTTCTTGACTGATATTATTCGTCAAACCTTTATGCGGTAACTCAAGTATATCTTTTGTTACTAAGTCTACAGAAATCTTAACTTGTGGACAAATTTCCATTGATGGCATGTTTTTGGGTTTTCATTTTCTGAGTTTCTACTTTGGATGATATCCCCTCATTAATATCCTGATTGTCGTTTTCTGCGAACAATTCTTCCAAGGTATTAATGACATCCTGTTCTTTTTCAGTAAAAAAAGGAACTTGTGGGCAGCTTTCCATCAATGACAATCATAGTTGTTTTCTGAGTTTCTGCTATGGATAATATCCTCTTATTGCTATCCTGATTGTCATTTTCTGCCAACAATTCTTCCAGAATATTAATGACGTCTTGTTCTTTTTCAGTGAAAAAGGGTGGAAAAACATTGTGATCATCTATTTTTTGATTGTGCATTTTATTTAAAACCAACTTATGTCCAAAGAGGTGTAGATTTTAATCACTTCAAATGTATTCAATTTGGTAAACAGAAGTTGAGCTCCTGTTAAATTGTGTTTTGATAAATGTACAATTTCTAGGGAGTTATCTAACTTAGGTTGGTTCTGCCTCTCCCTCATAATATTTTATGCCCCTTTCTCGTCCTCTGTAGCCCCACTTCAGACAATCCCTTAAAAAAGAGAGTTGTTAGTACTGAAGCGGTAGACTAGCCACACGCCGCACAGACCACCATCAGCTGCACTGACTTTGTCCTGTTTGATAGAACTGTCAACTGTAGACGCTTTATTTATAGCGGCACCAGTCAGTTTGCATCATATGTTTGGATATGTTCACACAGGCTATTTTCAGCCGTTTTTCAGGCAGTAAATGGGCCAGAGTTTTTTGGCGCCGATTTTGATGTGGAAACACCTTCGTAATCAGTGCCAAAAAACGACCGAAACCAACCTCCCATTGATTTCAATGGGAGGCGGAGGTGTTTTTTTCCCCAAGCAGCTTTTAGTCGCTCGTGGGGAAAAAAGCGCCATATCCTTTCTTGCCGTGGCTCAGCCTCTGACCTCCCATTAAAATCAAAGTGAAGCAGAAAAAGCATTTTTTGCAGCGTTTTTTGCCTGCGGCGCTTTGCGACCATGGGCGAAAAATGCAGCGAAGACCGCGGCAAGAAAGTGCAGACAGATTGTTTTCTGCCTGCAAAATACTCCATGTGAACAGGGCCTAATAGTGTCACCCTTTGGTTCCTTATGAGGTTTATTTTGCTATATAATATGTGTATGCTGCTGTGTTGGGACCAATGCTAAAAGCTCAGATATTGTTAGCGGGCACATCTTTTTTGTTTGTTTGTTTACCTTATTACTTTGATTATATTTTTTATATTTGACCATGCAACATCTCTTTAGCATTCATTGTAAATATTTATTTTTACTTTTACAATACAATTACAATACAATTTTCCAATTTTTACATTTATAGCTGTTCTTGGCGTTGCCGGAAAAGATAATAAAACATCACATAATTGAAAGGCAGCACTAGAGTGGAATTCAGAGTGTAGTTGAACTGTCATGATATGTTGACAGCCATAAAGGATGCCTCTATTGTGCCGGTATTATCCAGCAAACAACAATGGGGAATTGGATTTCTCTGCAGCTGCTCTTCCTTACTTGAATTGTTACTCGCTGCATACAAATAAAGCAACATGTGTTATAATAGTGTATTTGGGAATATGGTATATGAATTTCTCTAATATTAACCACAGGAGAACATTTCTTCTACAACCCAGACCATACTCATCCTGTTAGGCCAGGATCACACACGTATTTTTGATGGCGTTTTTGTGGAAGTTTTTGGCTTCGTTTTTTTAACCAGACAGAAGTGGCCACAAAATAAAATGATGCATCAGTTTTTTCCTTATACTCTTTCTTCCTTTTGGATCAACTTCTGGCTTTGGCTAAAAAAACTGAGCCAAAAAATGCAACAAAAACAGCATCAAAACAATGTGTGTGATCCTGGCCTAAAGATTATTTTTTGCTTCCTACAGAGGGTATAGCAAACAAATAAAAGGTCAACGTCAGTGGTCAAGTTCAGCAGAAAACTCAAATCTATTCTGCAGCCTAAAATAATGTAAAATTGCTAACAGGCAAAGAATATAAGGAGTAGAAACAAGAGAGATTTGTACTGTAAGGAACCATTTCCTGAAGTGCTCCAAGCAGAACATACTGGCAAATTTATGTTTTTGAACAAAATCTTATAATTTATCCAGTCTCAGTCATTTCTCACTAGCAGCCATTTAACCATAAACTTGCTTGATGATATGCAGAGAAGCCAGCAAACCCGAGCTATCATAAACAGTAAGTCTATCATTTATAGGAAAATGGAACTTCTAGGTCATGAATTACAGCCAGATATATGGGCCTTGTGACAGATAGTTGTATTTGATGAATATAGCTATTTTATGCTTTGTCTCTGTTTTTTCATATTCGTTAAATTTTTGGGGAATTTTGCATATCTCAGTACTGGAGAAAAGTACAAAATGTTATAATTAGATTTTAAAAAAAATACACAATACAAACGACTGATTTATTTGTTTTTTTTTTTTGGTCTTCCTGTGCAGCTTCTCAATTTTGGAATCTAATGTGCATGAGATCCATATATTTCCCATATTATTTAATCTTTCAACTGTGACACTCAGCAGTAGTGGTGTGTATGACAAGGTTCTGTAACAGATGTGGCAATGTGTCTAATTGAGTTTTAGACTGGGTTCACACTGTGTATTTTTTCTTTATTTTTTTTTTCTTTCTTCAATCAATAACTTTTTAATTGCATATTTTTTTTGTTTTCTGAAAAACACAAAGCGGTGTCACATACAATATTGTTACTGACTTCCAGCAAGAGAATCAGGAAGGTATACAATTCTATTAATTATGCAACCAACTACTCCACACCCTTGCAAATTTCGGGAAGGTGTGATATATATATATATGTCCCCTTTTTTTTCACTGGAGCATGTACCTTTTACTTGTGCCATTATTTCCATCAATGAAGGTATAGTTGGACTTTTCCAATATTTGGTAATACTGTAGCTAATTTATTTGATAGAAATATATTATATGCCACTACTTTTCCATTGTTTGGACGGGAATCTGTATCAAAAATCAACAATGGTAGCAAGGTGGAGGATAGCACTGACTCACCCACTATATGTGAGACGGGTGGAAAGTTAAATTCCATAAGGCATGTAGCAAAGGACAAGACCATAAAATATGAAACAAAGTACCCCCACAATTCCTCAAACAAAGGTGGAAAGCACCTGTGAAGATGGTTTTTTAGGCGTAAAGTACCATCTAAGGCCCCATGCACACGACCGTATTTTCATCTATCCGTAAATACTGTCCGTAAATACGGATCTGAAGTCATCTGTAACTTATCTGTATATATACGGAAAGTGGTATACGCAAAGACGGTCCGTAGTGCATCTGTATTTGATCCGTATATACGGATCCGTAAAAAGGAGGGAGGCTGCAATTTATATCACCAACATGTTGCATAGCAAGGCTACTGTAAATACGGACGGTTTACGGATGCACATCCATAGCCATCCATATTTACGTAAGCGCACATAGGCTTCTGCGGGAGAGTCTGTGCCGTAATTTTTCGATCCCAAGAGATTATAAATAGTTGTTTTTTTAGCTAAGGTGACCAAAAAACAGCTTTTCTGGCATTTTTTTTATGGAGTTCTTCCTGTGGGTTTAATAATGATATATTGAAATACTTCAGAAGCGGCGATACCAATTATGTTTATTTTCTTCATTAAAAAAAATGGAAAAGACCGTTTTTTTAATTTTAACATCTTTTATTTTTGATACATTATTAAAAACATTATTTACCATTTTTTTTACTTTTTGTTTTTTACCCCACCCCCCTGGTACAATACACTGCACTACCTCTGTACTGCAGTGTATTGTAATTTTTAACCAGCTCCTACACAAGCCCCCACCACCTCTTTCTAACTGATTAGTTGCCACAGTCACTATTAACTGCGGAATCTAGGTGGTTAAACGGCCAGGATCAGAGCTATCTTTGATTCCCACTGTTGCAGTAAAGTGTTGGTTGCAACATAAGCTGACTATAGAGGGGGCTTAGCCTGTGAGCGCTTGCCATACTCCCACCCCCCCCCCCCCTTACCGGCAATGGCGTACAATTATAGCAAATTTTGGTAAAGGGTTAAAATTTATTTTACAACATGTTTAAATTCTGCTCCAATCTTGTTTTTTGCATAGTGATGTGCTACTTTATTAGACACCTTAAGGTTTTGTGATAACATTTTCAGTGAATAATTACTTTGCATGTATAAACCTGAGGCTCTGTTACTGCAGTCTGTAAAATGTAAGAACTTCATTCCAAATGAATAAAAAGGCAGCATGGGAGCTACAAAAAAATGGGGGTCACCTTCAGTGAATGGTTCATTCAAGGAATTTGCTAATTGATAGTCCTGCAAGCAGTTTTTAGTTAGACCATATGAAAATAGCTTGTCACTTTGGTAGAAATCAGTATGTTAGGTTTAGACTGCTGTAGTACATCAATTATTAATGACAAAATAGCGTGTGAATCTTTGCTTTCATATTCTAATCATGTTCACCTTTTTCTGCTACCCTATTTCAATGAGATCAATTATGCAGAAGAAAAATGTCATGATGGCAGAGAATAAACTCAATTAATAAAAATAATAAAAAAATAAAAACAGAAAATGATTTAAATACTGTACAGAAGAACTCATGGTCCTCAGTCTGCAGTTGAACTGAATACAATTTTACAATTGCAACTAAAAATATTTTAAAGTAAATGACAACATGGTATATAAATAAATATGTAAGGAGGCTGAACTATGTACCCCTGTTTACAGCCTATAAACTATCTACATATGTATTATTTTTGTAAATAGTTACCTGTGACTTTAAGAGTATGTTCGTAACGGCTGAAATTACGGTGCTGTTTTCAGGAGAAAACAGCACCGTAATTTCAGCCATAATGGCATGTTGAGGCGCTATTTCGCTGCGTCCATTACGGACGTAAATGGAGCTGTTTTTCCATGGAGTCAATGGAAAACGGCTCCATTTACGTCTGAAGAAGTGACAGGCACTTCTTTGACGCGGGCGTCTTTTTTAAAAATTACCGTCTGTACAGAACATCGTAAGACCCATTCTAATGAATTGGCAGATGTTTGCCGACGCTTTGGAGCCGCTATTTCGGACGTAATTCGGGGCAAAAACACCCGAATTACGTCTGTAAATAGTGTGTGTGAACATACCCTAAGAAGGACTGCAAAGCTGCTGAGAGACTGTTCAGAGACTTGACCTTATAGGATGATGGGTTGCTCTGTGTATATATATTGCTTTTGTCTTACAGGTCCAAGGAGGAAGGCAGGTTGCGGTGTGGGCATGTTGCATCCACATTCCAACCTCCCTACATGTTTCACTGCATATACATATGTAGCCATCTTTATCTGGACTTTTAACGCAGTAAACACAGTGTCAAACTTCAACTTAATTTTTTTAATGGCCTTTGTTGTGTAATATCACACGCAGCAAGTTATCAGAGTCAAGATAAATTTGATTACATCTGTAGCAGCGTCTTCAGGGGATAAATGGTGGGTTGAAAGGCCATCTGTCCACTTATCCTCTGCTATATGCAATGAAACATGTAGGAAGGTTGAATCCCCAAATCATTTTAGACTGCAACTTGTGAAATAAGCGTGTACTAGCAGCGTGGGAGCAAAGGCTATGAGCTCAATTTTCTCCTGCATGCTCTGTAATAATTTATCCATTAACCCCTTTCCGCAAAATGACGGGTCTGGTACGTCGGCATTGCAAGTAACTTACCACAATCCGACGTGCTAGACACGTCCTGCAGATAAAGAGGGCACAGGAGCTGTGCTCGCTTCATCTTCAGCGAGTGTCATCTGTAATATACAGCTGACATCCCGCTGCAATGCGATCGCAGTTACCGCCGAGTGCCAATGATTAACCACTTCATTGCCGAGGTCAATGGCGTCCGCTGCATTGAAGTGGCTGATAGAGGGAGGGCAGCCCCCCCCGACCTCGCGCCGATGGTTGCTATGGCAACCAGGAAGCCGAGCAACGGCTTCCTGGTCGGTCAGGTACGGAAGCCTATTAGGTCCTGCTTAAAGTTGGAAAATGACAGTTAGGGTATGTTCACACGCAAACACAAAATATGTCTGAAATTCCGGAGACGTTTTTCGTGTCTTTTACGGACTAATTGGAGTCAATGAAGTCAATGAAAAATGGCTCCAAAAACATCCCAAGAAGTGTCCTGCACTTCTTTGATGCGGGCGTAATTTTACGCGCCGTCTTCTGACAGCGACGCGTAAAATTACACCTCGTCTGAACAGAACATCATAAGACCCAATGCAAGCAATGGGCAGATGTTTGCAGACGTATTGGAGCCGTCTTTTCAGGCATAATTCGAGGCGTAAAACGCCTGAATTATGTCTGGAAATAGGTCGTGTGCACATACCATATGGCTGGATTCACACGACTGTAATGGACGGTTACGTCCGTAATGGACGGAACGTATTTCGGCCGGAAGTCCCGGACCGAACACACTGCAGGGAGCCGGGCTCCTAGCATCATAGTTATGTGTGTAGTTTCCCAAATGGGTTCACTTTTGGGAGGCTCTTACTGTTTTGGCCCCGCAGGGGCTTTTGAAATGTGACATGGAACCCGAAAACCATTCCAGCTAAATTTTGATCTCCAAATGGCGCTCCTTCCCTTCTGAGCCCTGCAGTGTGTCCAAATAGCAGTTTATGACCACTCATGGGGTATTGCCGTAATCGGGAGAAATTGCTTTTCAAATGTTGGGGTGCTTTTTCTCCTTTATTCCTTGTAAAAATTTAAAATATCCACGTTTTATCGGAAAACATTTCGCTTTTGAATTTCATGGCCTAATTCCACTAAATTCGGCAAAAAACCTGTGGGGTCAAAATGCTCCCTAAACCCCTTAATAAATTCCTTGAGGGGTGTAGTTTCCCAAATGGGGTCACTTTTGGGGGTTTTCCCATTGTTTTGGTCCCACAGGGGCTTTGCAAATGTGACATGGCGCCGCAAAGCATTCCAGCAAAATTTAAGCTAGAGAAGCCAAATGGTACTCCTTCCCTTCTAAGGCCTGCCGTGGGTCCAAACAGCAGTTTATTGCCACATATGGGGTATTGCTGTGCTCAAAAGAGGTTGATTTACAAATTTTGGGGTGCTTTTTCTCCTTTGTGAATATTGAAAAATCTGAGCTGAAATTTTCATTTTCACAGCCTAATTCCACTAAAGTCAGCAAAAAAACCTGTGGGGTCAAAATGCTCGCTATACCCCTTTATAAAGTCCTTGAGGGGTGTAGTTTGCCAAATGGTGTGTTTTTTGGAGTGTTTCCACAGTTTTTGCCCCACAAGACTTCTTCAAACCTGACATGGTGGCTAAAATATATTCTAATAAAAAGAAGGCCCCAAAATCCTCTATGTGCTCCTTTGCTTCTGAGGCCTGTATTTCACTCCATAAGCACACTAGGGCCACATGTGGGATATTTCTAAAAACTGCGGAATCTGGGCAATAAATATTATAGGGTTAAGAAAATGTAGGTGTTTTATGGGGGTTTGCATTGTATGGGCCCCTCAAAACCACTACACAACTGAACTGGTCCCTGAAAAAATATCCTTTTGAAATTTTCTTGAATATGTGAGAAATTGCTGCTAAAGTTCTAAGCCTTGTAACGTCCTAGAAAAAGAGAAAAGAATATTCAACATAAAGTAGACATATGGGAAATGTGAAATAGTAACTATTTTGTGTGGTATTACTATCTATTCTACAAGCAGATAAATTTAAATTTAGAAAAGCACAAATTCTTTCAAATTTTCTCTAGGTTTTAGTGTTTTTCACAAATAAATATTTCATTTATCGACCAAATTTTTTCACTAACATAAAGTACAATATGTCACGAGAAAAGAATCTCAGAATCGTTTGGATAGATAAAAGCATTCCAGAGTTATTACTGCATAAAGTGACACATGTCAGATTTGAAAAAATCGGCTTCGTCTTTAAGGCCGAAACAGGCTGTGTCCTGAAGGGGTTAAAGAGGGATGATATACCCGGTAAATACTAACAGGGTTGCCAAACGTCCGTAAATTCATGGACAGTCTGCAAAAACGGGTGTTTTTTTTCTGCCGTCCGTAGTGTCCAGCAGAAAAAAAACACCGCCTGTGAATTTTTTTTCCTGAAAAGAATGTAAGTGACGCCACTACATTAGAAGACAGAGCGTGGACTCCCCCCCCACCCCACCACCACCGCTAAGACCGCGCTCTGCCTTCTGCCTATTTTCTAATTCCGCTATTTGGCATCCTATTGGTCCACAGCATCCTGCGTCCCCAATGCCCGCATGCCACAGCGAAGGACAGTGCCCATGGATGATGGAGGTAATATACAGAGATGCACGGATTATGGGGGTTATATACAGGTTTGAGTGGTTAATATACAGGGATGCGGGTTATATACACAAGGATGATGGAGGTCCCTGTATATAACCCCATCAACCCTGCATATAACTCCCATCAATCCTATATATAACCCCTATCATTCCTGTATAAAGCAGCCAGCCATTATACCTGTATTTAACCCCCATCATTCCTGTATATAACGCCCATCATTCGTGTATATAACCCCCATCATCCGTGTATATAACCTCCATCCCCCCTGTATATAGGGTTGATGGGGGTGATATACAAGGATGATGGTGGCTATATACTGAAATGATGGGGGTTATACACAGGGATGATAGCGGTTATATGCAGGAATGATGAGGGTTATATACAGGGATCATGGGGGTTATATACATGGATGATGGGGTTATATACATAGAAATTAATGGGTCTGTAATTGCAGACCGTGATTACAGATGAAATCTATGAAAATGTTTTGCCTTTGCCTTTTAACCCAAACAGATGCCTCTTCTGAATTTGATACTAGAGATTGACATGGTCACTTCAACAGTTTCTACTAGGACCTACATGAAGGAGGTTTCTAGGAGTACTGTTATTAACACAAACTCCTGTTATCCACATTATACCATAAAGGCTATTCCTGTTGGGGAGCTGACTAGAGCCAAGAGGAACTGTTTGAACTATAGCGTTTTCCATTTGGAATCCGCCACTGTCTGCAACAGCCTCCACCAGCAGAGGCGGTTGCAGATATTGTGACCCAAAAGGAACACCCTGCACTATTGTCCCCTAAGACCAGCAAAATTTGAAAAGAACCTAAAATACCTGTGATGGTGACACAGTTTTGCCGTGAATTTATCAGATTAAGAATATTGTTTTGAAATCTGTTTTACATCAGGATGTTAGATTATCCCATATTCTAACAGAAGGTTGTTGGATAGGGTCCAGAAAAGCCCCGCATTTCATGATATAGGTAGTACCTCTGGAACTTGGCTGTATTGTATAGGCTTTTTTCCGTTGTGGACACACAATTTGTAAGGTGTGTAAGTTTGCTAAGCAAGGTAGAACTTTTGAATCATATTCTAATTGAAGATCTTGGAACAATAATACAGTTTATAAAGTGTAATATGTCCAATGTTTACACTCTCTGCTGTACTATATGTAAGGTGCAGTATGTGGGGTGTACCACCTGTAGATTAAAAACTCTCATCAGACGACATATGTCTGATACTGCTACTTTTAATGCTACTAATATCTCAGCGGTCTCCCGACATTTCTCTTTGTTGCATAAAGGGGATTTACAGTCATTTTCTTTCCAAGGTACAGAGCTGGTCAGATTACCATCGAGGAGAAGACTTGAAAAGCACTATCCTGAACAGAGAAGCCTATTGGATCTTCACACTGGATTCCAGTATTCCAAACAGCCCCAATCTGAGACAAGATCTTATTTATACCCATAAGGAGGCTCTATACTGTATATACTGAATTGACTATGTAATGTATCCATTGCAGATATATTCTTAATGTAACGTCTATGGCCGCGGTCCGTCGTTCTAACTTAGCCTTTGACGACCGCGGCCATGGACATCCTGCTGCTGTGCTGCGTCGTCCCCTTGTGAGCCGCCGGCACACACTTCCGGGTATCGAGATTGTCTCCCGGAGGGTGCGCGTGCTCGTGCCCTCTCTTAAAGGGCCAGCGCGTGCGCATGAACATCATCATCATCAACTCACATGATTTCCTGGACTATAAGAAGGCCACCGCCCTTCTGATCCTCACCTGAGCATTGTTGTTGTTTCCCAAAGCATGAGAGAATGAAAAAAAATTTTTTTACTTAAAGTTTCGCTCACCTCATAACCACCACGCTATGGTTGCGTTTTCCAATGTGTTTTTCATGATGCTTAACTGATGCAAAAGGATATGTAGTTAATCCAAACACTGTGGGTGCTTGTAGATGCTCCTAGACTAATCCTGTGTCGACTGCAGGCAATTGAAGCAAAAAATGGTGTGTAGAAAAGGCAGATCCAGCACTCGAATATTAAAATGCCAATTTTATTTAAGTCATGTTAAAACCAAGGATAAAACAAAAATCCCGGGACCACGTTTACGCGTTTCAGACCGCTAGGGTCCTTAATCATAGCTTACTTTACTAAAATAAAATTCACATATTTATAGTCAAAGACATTCAATCAGATGACTATCTGGGGCTGGACTTGGGAAATTAACCCTGTGTTGTATGTAACAAAATTTGTGTCGTAATTACACTATAATGTTGTAATTTGCAAGGTTATCATGCTAGAGTAATGTGGACATCGTAAATAGCGTATTTATGAATGACTGTCACATAATAAAAACTATTATGATATAAACCAAGAGGATCTTTTTGTTGTGTTTTTATAACACGAGGCATGTGACTTAGTAAATTGATTCATTAATCTTCAGGTGTGTGCTGCAGTCTAACATGGTTCAAGAGAGACAGTTAATGCATTACGTGTTTGTGGTAATAAAAGAACATTTGAGAGTATATGAGTATCCTTGGTTTTAACATGACTTAAATAAAATTGGAATTTTAATATTCGAGTGCTGGATCTGCCTTTTCTACACACCATTTGTTGTTTCCCAAAGTTTGTCTTGCAAATGGTCTCCTAAGCTTCTTCCAGCTTCCCAGTGTTCCCCGTACCTGTATCCTGTATGCCGTGCTATTCATCCTGGTCTACTGCCATGCTGAGCTGTTGTCGTGCTGTGCTGCATTTCCACGCCTGTTCTGCTACTCCACGCCTGACGTCTACCTGCCGCCTTGTTCCTGCCGAGCCTGCCTTGCTACTGTCTACATTGCCTCAGGTACCCTTTCTGGACTATAGACTCTGTACCATACCTGTTTGGCCAGCTGCCAACCCGCTACGTGGTACGGCCCAGTGGGTCCACACCCCGCATCGTGACACTTAACTACTATGCATGGGTAGTCCTTGAGTTGTAGTAGCTATATAGCTCACATACAGTAGCTATTCTGTTTCTATTACATCTATGCACTTTAGGGTGTCAGTTGTGCTATATGTTTGCACATTGCATTTTGTTTTATGTATATATGCATATCATATTCAGCATATATACATAATGCTCTGTTTTGGCCTTGCTAAATTAAGTGGCTGGTGGATTAAGTGGAGTTACTAAACTGGATTGGCTTGCTGTGTTCCTGTAAAGCTGTGTTTGATATATGAATTGAGTACTTGCTAATAGAAATTTGCAAAACTAACTCAATTTAAAACACTTTTTTCCTTCTTCGCTTCTGTCCTGCTGTGCAGCTGACTAGGGGGAGGGGTTAACTGCTCCTAGGTGATATAAATTAGCCTGCAGGCCACAGTTGAGCTTTTCTCTGTTTTGGCCTTGCTAAATTAAGTGGCTTGTAAAGTAGAGTTACTAAACCGAAGTTAAAAAGAGGAGTTAAAGTCCCTATAAGTACTCTTCTTTTCTTTTACTTTAAAAATTGTTCACTGTTTTTTTGTAATGGGATAATGGACAGCAAGATTGGAGGTTTTCTTCAGTGCACAGTTTGCCATATGTATGCACAACTGGAGCTGGAGTTGCAGGGTGAATACCTCTGTGGCAGATGTGAGCATGTTGTTCACCTGGAAGCTCACATTAGAGATCTGGAGGAGCAAAAAGCAACACTGAGGGCGATAGACAATCTTGAGCAGAGCATGCTGCTCACTGAGCAAGCAGTTAGTGGGGTAGAACTGGAGGGTGAAGACATGGGTCAGCAGGACCAGGCAAGTAGTTGGGTTAATGTAGTTAGGGGCAATAGAAAGGGGTCCAAGAAAAGGAAGGCCAATCCTGTTTCTGATATTCCAAGCAAAATTGCCAAGTTGGGTGATGATGCGAGGGTGTCGGTCTCAGAAATGGCAGCCGTAGTGGATACTGATCTCCCTAACAGCCGGGAGAACAATCCAGCTTGTAGTTGGCGGGATGGTAATGCAAGTAAGGCAAGACAATTGGTAGTTGTAGGGGATTCTATAATCAGGAAGACGAATAGAATAATTTGTCACCAAGACTGCCTCAACCGAATGGTTTGCTGTCTCCCTGGTGCCAGGGTTCAGCATGTGGTGGAACAGGTGGATAAATTACTGGGAGGGGCTGGTGATGATCCAGCTGTCGTGGTCCATGTGGGAACCAAGGATAGAATACATGGTTGTTGGAGGAGCCTTAAGAATAATTTTAAAGAACTAGGCTACAAGCTGAAGCGAAGGACCTCCAAGGTTGTATTCTCAGGAATACTGCCTGTGCCATGCACATCTCAGGAAAGACAGCGGGAGCTCAAGGAGTTAAATGCATGGCTGAAGTCTTGGTGTAGAGGAGAAGGCTTTGGGTTCCTAGAGAACTGGGCTGACTTTTCATTGGCATATAAACTTTATTCTGCAGATGATTTGCACCTAAATGGAAGGGGGTACGCTGTGCTGGCGGAGAGAATTGTAGCTGGGGTGGCGGAGTATTTAAACTAGGGCTAAGGAGGGTGGTCAATGTAGAAAATAAATGGGTAGTTAGGTTAGAGAGGGGTCAGACTATATTGGTGGGGGGGAGAAATAGACTGTGGGGAGAGGACAACACAACAGGATAAGGAGATCCTTTTGTTACAAAACAGCAATGAAAACAAAAATGCCCAAATAATGTAAAATAATCACATTTCTGATACTGAAAGTGAAACATTTAAAGGCATGTTAAAGTGTACATTCACAAATGCCAGAAGTCTAGCAAGAAAAATGGGGGAGCCTTGGTACTGGAGAAACATATAGATATAGTATATAGCAGACAAAAAATGGCGACAGCACCCTGCGACACTAATGCCACCTAAACCACTAAATATAAATAAATATGCACTAAAGCTAAATCTACTTACAAATAGGGAGGTTCTTAGTGCACATTTTGATCAAAAAGTGTTAGCCCACCTGCCACGACAAGGCGACCTCTGTAAGGTGGGAACCTACGCTGCACATACACCCAGAACTGGGACTAAGCCTACATATATACCTGGGGATGGTAGGATCCAGCATTGAACTGATTAAAATCACCCAGGGCAGAGTGGGAGGAGTGCAAGAACAACAAGTGGAGGCAGTCACTAACCCCACATATATGGATCACATAAACACAACAAAAATTGATCAGCACAATCCAACTAAATGATACAAAATGTATGCAGGTGCAAGAACACCTATGACTGCAGATATACAGCAGACAAAAAATGGCGACAGCACCCTGCGACACTAATGCCACCTAAACCACTAAATATAAATAAATATGCACTAAAGCTAAATCTACTTACAAATAGGGAGGTTCTTAGTGCACATTTTGATCAAAAAATGTTAGCCCACCTGCCACGACAAGGCGACCTCTGTAAGGTGGGAACCTACGCTGCACATACACCCAGAACTGGGACTAAGCCTACATATATACCTGGGGATGGTAGGATCCAGCATTGAACTGATTAAAATCACCCAGGGCAGAATGGGAGGAGTGCAAGAACAACAAGTGGAGGCAGTCACTAACCCCACATATATGGATCCCATAAACACAACAAAAATTGAACAGCACAATCCAACTAAATGATACAAAATGTATGCAGGTGCAAGAACACCTATGACTGCAGATATACAGCAGACAAAAAATGGCGACAGCACCCTGCGACACTAATGCCACCTAAACCACTAAATATAAATAAATATGCACTAAAGCTAAATCTACTTACAAATAGGGAGGTTCTTAGTGCACATTTTGATCAAAAAGTGTTAGCCCACCTGCCACGACAAGGCGACCTCTGTAAGGTGGGAACCTACGCTGCACATACACCCAGAACTGGGACTAAGCCTACATATATACCTGGGGATGGTAGGATCCAGCATTGAACTGATTAAAATCACCCAGGGCAGAATGGGAGGAGTGCAAGAACAACAAGTGGAGGCAGTCACTAACCCCACATATATGGATCCCATAAACACAACAAAAATTGAACAGCACAATCCAACTAAATGATACAAAATGTATGCAGGTGCAAGAACACCCATGACTGCAGATATACAGCAGACAAAAAATGGCGACAGCACCCTGCGACACTAATGCCACCTAAACCACTAAATATAAATAAATATGCACTAAAGCTAAATCTACTTACAAATAGGGAGGTTCTTAGTGCACATTTTGATCAAAAAGTGTTAGCCCACCTGCCACGACAAAGCGACCTCTGTAAGGTGGGAACCTACGCTGCACATACACCCAGAACTGGGACTAAGCCTACATATATACCTATATAGATATAGTATATAGATATAGTTGGTGTTGCTGAAACATGGCTAGACTCTTCAAATGACTGGGATGTAAATCTACGGGGTTTAACACTGTTTCGAAAGACAGAACAAATGGGAAAGGCGGTGGTGTATGTTTGTATGTGAGAAGTGATATGAAGGCGAGCGTGAAAGAGACAATAGTGGGTGAAGATAATGAGGAGATTGAAACCTTGTAGGTGGAATTACAAAGGGAGGTAAACACTGAAAAAATTACTTTTGGTGTAATCTATAGACCCCCCCAATATAATTGAGGAGATGGAAGGTCAGCTATATAAACAGATGGAGCGGGCATCACAGGAGGGTGCTGTAGTGATAATGGAAGATTTTAATTACCGGGATATTAATTGGTGTCATGGTTCAGCTTCAACTGCAAAGGGAAGACATTTCCCCAACCTGTTGCAGGAAAATTTTATGGGCCAGTTTGTGGAAGACCCGACTAGAGGTGAAGCTCTGTTGGATCTGGGCATTTCTAATAATGCAGAACTTGTTGGGAATGTCAATGTTCGTTAAAACCTCGGTAACAGTGATCACAATATAGTTGCATTTTACCTATACTGTAAAAAACAAACACAGGCTGAGAGGGCAAAAACACTTCATTTTAAGAAGGCCAATTTCCCCAGGATGAGGGCTGCAATTCAGGATATAGACTGGGAAGAAATAATGTCAAATAATGGTACAAATGTTAAATGGGAGATTTTAAAATCTACTTTGGCTAATTATAGTGCAAAATGTATTCTTATAGGTAACAATTCAAAACGACTATAGTTAAACCCCATGTCACGGACACAGGGTATGTGGACCCACTAGGCCGCTCTGCCGTAGCGGGGAAGACAGCTGACCAGGTCACAGTCTATGCGAAAGTCAATGACAGACAGTAACGCTTGGGTACCTGAAATGGTCCGGACGGTGGCTGTGGCTTCAGCACGGATGGAGGCTGGTGTGGCAAGTGGCGCAAGACGTGGCGGGCAGTATCCGATGAAGCAGAAGACACTGGACGTGGCAGAAGACACTGGACGTGGCAAACGACACTGGACGTGGCAGAAGACACGACTCCAACACTGGTAGGCACAGAGACTAGAACAATACGGAACACAGGAACGGGTAACAGGGCACGGGTAACAGCTGGAACGGGGAAACACTAAGGGACCATTTGCGAGACAGACTGGCATAGACTAACAACGCTCAGGCAAGGATCAGAAGGCCTGGGGCCTTCTTATAGACCAGGAAATCAGGGCAGTTGATGATGATGATCCCTTTCTGCGAGCGCTGGCCCTTTAAGGCCGTGCAAGAGCGAGCGCGCGCACCCTATGGGACACAGCAGGACACAGCGCTCACGGATCCATGGCTCCGGGCGTCGCGGGGTGAGTAAACCCGACGGCCCGCGGCCATGGACGTTACACCCCACATGGCTTACACCTTCTGTAAAAAGGGCAATATATGACAAAAAAAAGGGCATTTGAAGAATACAAATCTGAGGGTACAGCTGTAACCTTTGTAAATTATAAAGAGCTTAATAAAATCTGTTATCACCAAAAATTCTTCAAGTATGTAAATGCAAAAAAGCCAAGGTCTGAACATGTAGGACCCCTAAATATTGGTAATGGGGAGTTGGTCACAGGGGATCAAGAGAAAGCAGAGTTACTAAATGGGTTCTTTAGCTCTGTATATATAACTGAATAAAGAGCAGCTGATGTAGCCGGTGCCTGTGCTGTTAATATATCAGTTAATATACTGAATTGGCTGAATGTAGATATGGTCCAAGCTAAGTTATATAAAATAAATGTACATAAGTTCCTGGGACAAGATGGGTTACACCCCAGAGCTTAGTTCAGTTATTTCTGTCCCCCTCTTCATAATATTTAGAGATTCTCTAGTGACTGGTATAGTGCCAAGGGACTGGCGCAGGGCAAATGTGGTGACTATTTTCAAAAAGAGCTCTAGGTCTTCCCCGGGTAATTATAGACCAGTAAGCTTAACATCCATCGTGGGGAAAATGTTTGAGGGGGCTATTGATGGACTATATACAGGATTATGTGACAAAAAATAGTATTATAAGTGACAGACAGCATGGTTTTACTAAGGAGAGAAGTTGTCAAACCAACCTTATTAGTTTTTTATGAAGAGGTGAGCAGAAGCCTAGACAGAGTGGCCGCTGTGGATATAGTGTTTTTGGACTTTGCAAAGGCATTTGACACTGTCCTTCACAGACGTCTTATGGGTAAATTAAGGACTATAGGTTTAGAAAGTATAGTTTGTAATTGGGTTGAGAATTGGCTCAAGGACCATATCCAGAGAGTTGTGGTCAATGATTCCTACTCTGAATGGTCCCCGGTTATAATTGGTGTACCCCAGGGTTCCGTGCTGGGACCACTATTTTCAATTTATTTATTAATGATATAAAGGATGGGATTATTAGCACTATTTCGATTTTTGCAGATGAAACCAAGCTATGTAGTATTGTTCAGTCTATGGAAGATGTTCAGAAATTGCAAGCTGATTTAAACACACTAAGTGTTTGGACATCCACTTGGCAAATGAAGTTTAATGTAGATAAATGTAAACTTATGCATCTGGGTACCAACAATCTGCATGCATCATGTGTCCTAGGGGGAGATATACTGGGGGTGTCACTTGTTGAGTAGGATCTGGGTGTACTTGTAGATCATAAACTAAATAACAGCATGCAATGTCAATCAGCTGCTTCAAAGGCCAGCAAGATATTTTCGTGTATTAAAAGAGGCATAGACTCGCGGGACAGGGATATAATATTACCACTTTACAAAGCATTAGTGAGGCCTCATCTAGAATATGCAGTTCAGTTCTGGGCTCCAGTTCATAGAAAGGATGCCCTGGAGTTGGAAAAAATACAAAGAAGAGCAACTAAACTAATAAGGGGCATGAAGAATCTAAGTTATGAGGAAAGATTAAAAGAATTAAACCTATTTAGCCTTGAAAAGAGATGACTAAGGGGGGACATGATTTCTCCGTCTGGAAAAAAAAAAAGTTCAATCTGCAGAGGCAACAAGCCGTCTTTACTATGAGAACTGTGAATCTATGGAATAGTCTACCGCAGGAGCCGTCACAGCAGGGACAGTAGATGGCTTTAAAAAAGGCTTAGATAATTTCCTAGAACAAAAAAATATTAGCTCCTATGTGTAGAAATTTCTTCCTACCCTTTTACCATCCCTTGGTTGAACTTGATGGACGTGTCTTGTTTCAACCGTACTATGTATGTAACTATATCACGCGGTTGGCAAACTGTCTGGCTGCGTGATATACCTGCACACTGCACTTTATTTTGCCTAGACATATATTTTGTGCTGTAGTATTATTTTTACATACATCTGCATGTTTGATCTAATATTGGTAATATAGATTTGACTGGATAGGTACAGATTGTGAAGGATGGTTTATTTGCTTATATTCTCTGTATGAAATTACATTGTGAATTATCAAGCAGGATGCCAAATTACTAAGATATGTATTATGTGAAAGTGATTATAATAATGTTTAAATGATTTCGTTTCGTGCAGCAGCCATCTTGTCTGGAGTTCCCATCTTGGTTCTTTTGTAGTGAATAGGAAAGTCATTATTCCTTTAATACAAGTAATGCTGATTTCATATGTTTTATCTTCGACCTTGGTTCCCATGTGAAGTTTGTAGAGAATGGACAGGGAGTGAGATGGGAGGGTGGCAAGTATGCGAGAGGGAAGGTCTCCCCCATCTCCACGAGAATATTCTGTCCAAGAGAAATAAGGCCACCTGAAAACCTAATGTGTGAAGAATTATAATGATGTATCTGGGATGTATTTTATTGTATGCTTTTTACTGAATGGCAAATATTGTCACATTGTTTCTGATTGGTTAACCTCAAGCCTACACCCCTTCTGAATTTCAGTCTAACAGTTTGAGCCTGGTAATAAATCCTTCAGAGGAGCATTTTGAGCATATCAGCAGCGTATGTGTATTTTCTTCTCCTCTCTCGATATATATCGGTGAAATATCCTAATTAGGATACTGGATAATGGGGCCTGGCCTTGAGAGTCTGTTTGGACTCGTATAAATTTCAGTCTAATATATTTTGAGCCATTGATTTCCACGACAGTAATGGTGCCGATAAACCTGGGAGATTGCACGTCTGGTAAGCTGTCACTGGAGGGGTCTGGCTTTGCATCTGTGAATTACAAAAAAAGCGCGGTAGGTAAAGAGCTTATTCTTACACCATTCACACATGTATTGCGTAAGCCTTGGAATCTAGCTGTCAGACGTCACATCTTTTGGACGAGGCCCCCTTAATCAGCAGTGGGTTGAACGATGGATCCGAAAAGGTATGTTGAAGCTTTTTGTGTGATGAAGGATTGCAGGTGTGTACGTGATTTTAAACTGTTGATATGAAAGACATGAGAGAATTTTTGCCAGCAATTACATTGTTGACCAGAAAAAAATTGTGAGAAGTGTAAGACCTCCGCCTTTGGAATGCAGTGACGTAGCGCATGGCGGAGAGAAGTCGTAACTCGCATGTGAAGTATTTGAAATTAAAAGATTGTAGTCTGGACTGTGAGGAAAAAAAACTTGTACATTCTGCCCTGTTGTAGTGTTATTTGTTATTTAGTTGTGTAAAATTGTTGAGGATTAATAGTTGTTCTGTTACCCGTTTGTCTGGGATTATAGTTGGGAGGTATTGACTGTTTGTAGGTGAGAGAAAAGTTGGATAGTTGTGAGTAATACCCTGTAATACCACAGGGGCTTCTATGGTTAAGTCCTGATAATGTAGAATCCAGTGCAACAGGGAAAACTTTGAATACTGTAGTGAAATCATTTATATTTTCCTAACTCATTGCCAGACAGTGATATTGTGTACTAAAATAGAGAAAAAAACACAGCGCCACATGTGCGTATCAAATGTGATATAAATGAGCAAAAATTACCATAAATGCTCACCTATAAGGATATAAATTGCCAGCAAGAAGTTGCGAATAAAAGCTGCTGCCGATCCCAACGCAACACTCCAAGGAGATGCCAAAAGTATTACTAAGAGATTAAAAAACGGGATATTGAGGCGCTGCTTAAATGAATGAAAAATAATAAATTTATTCCAATAGTATAGAACAGTTGCTACGCGTTTCAACGCCGGACCGGCGTCTTTCTCAGGCAAGATACAATGACAACAGAATGGCACGTATAAATACAGAGAGGTTACAAATCTTAATTGGGTTAAATTCAGACCTGGGATGAGGTAAAAAAAAAAAACGCCAAAACAGCAGTTCAGAGTTCAGCCCAAACGTGTTGGCTAAAACACTGAATTCTCATAATATGTTCATATCAATAGCATAATTAGAAAGAAAAAACGGTACATAGTTATGTGATCGCTAAAATTGGAACAGTTAAACATAATGATATAAAAATATTGGAAGGAACAATAAGACACTACAAGTCACAGACGGATGAAATATATGAAGAAAACCAAAAGAAATAGGGGAATTCGAGTGTACTAAAAGGATTCAAATGTATTTAAAACCGCTACAGAGCGATATAAATATATAATAAATAAGAACTATATAAACATTGGCATGTGTTGTCATGGAGAACTCAAACAGTACGGTAGGGATGAGGTCAAAGGAGCAATGGAACGCATGATGAACCGCATCGCTAGAAATTACACCGAGCGCTAGGAAGAAATGCAGAAGGACAGTAGAGGGGTAAAAAACTTTGTTGGGATAAATTTGGGCGGTTCAATTGATTAGTATTAATATTATAGAGGCATTACATCATATTTCACATATTTAACAATAATACATTATATTCAGTTTTCTATTTTTTGTATTGTATCATCTATATTTTATAAGTAGGAAAGAGGGCAAAAATATATACGAAAAACTAAAGATATTATATATACGGAAGAATCGGTGGTTACTTAAAACAGAAATGGTGAACGTTTAAAGAACAGGACATCGGTTACATTAAATTTAAATTTAAAAGTATCATATCTATAAAAAAAGGTGATAAGGATTAATTAAATAGATTCATTGAGATAGAATTGTTTATTCCCAAACATTATTATGTAAGCTGGACGGATCAAATGTGTGTTATAACATAGACCGGTAGTCATGGTGATCGTTGGTTAGGGAGATACGGTGGCCGAGAAGGTCCAATTTACCGCTGGAGCGCATGATGACACGCAGATTCGCGCACCACTGGGCAGAAGATACACAGCGGACACGAAGAAAGAAGAAACTTAAAACAGTAAGTGGAAAGATACTGGACTAAGTTTAGATGTTACACAAATAGTGATATATGACATAAAAAGTTAATGCAGACAATACTTAATTATTAAATCAAGAAACATTAATGCGATAATTGTACATCGGAGATAAATGTATATTAGACATACAACTAATATCTGGATAAAAGCTCTATATAGAAATGAAAATAAAAGTATATATATAATGATAAAAAAAGTCAAAATATACAAGCACAGGTATAAGTGATTAATCCAATGCAGATTCTGCAATGTCATTGAGGCCATTTGGATATAAAGTCCCCAGTTTGTAGATCCAGAAGTTCTCCCTTTGCTTTAGTCTAATGAACCTATTGGATATATCTACAGGGATGCTTTCAATAGGGGTAACTGTGATCGTATCAAAATTACACTTATGTTCTATAGCGCAATGTCGTGATACACTGTGTTTGGTATACCCACTTTTAACATTGAACCTATGTTTGTTAATCCTGTTTCTGAGGGTTTGAGTAGTACGGCCCACATATTGTCGATTGCATGTACATTGGAGAAGATAGATAACATAGTCGCTTCCGCAATTCAAAAAACTTTTTATCTGAAAGCTTTCATTAGTTGACACAGAGGTAAAGTGCGTTTTTTTATTTGCAATGTTCTGGCAACAAAAACATCTCGTTTTGCCGCAGCAATAGGAACCATTTGTGATAACTGATGTTTTAATGGGTGTCTGAGAAATTTTCTGGAGTGTACTAGGTGCAATTAAGTTCCTTAAAGTTTTAGCCCTCCTATAAGTAATTTTGGGCTTTACCGGAAGGATGGCTTTCATAAACTGGTCATTCCTAAGGACATGCCAATATTTATGAAGTGTGGAGCTAATAAACTTACTGCCTTTGTTGTAGGTAGTAATAAAATTACAGCTGAAATCAATCGATTTCTTGGTGTCCTGGGCCACAGGATTAATGCACTCAAATTGTGTTCGAGTTTTTGCCCTAGTTTCCGCACCCTTAATCAGACTTATTGGAAAGTTTTTTTCTTTGAACCTCTTTTTTTCAACAATTTACATTCAGCAGAGAAATCTTTATTATTAGTACAATTCTTTCTTATTCTTTTAAATTGGCCATAGGGTAAATTTTTCAGCCATGGTGGGTAGTGAGCGCTCCTGATTGATTTTTTAGATCTCACGATCGAAAAGCATGGACATTCAGTGACCACTAAAAGACATTTCAAAGGGGTAGATGTTAATAGCTATCTTAAAGGGAATGTGTTGCCAGCAAAACATGTTGTTTTTTTTTTAGTTAAACAATTAGTGTGTAGGTGATTAAACATTGTTCTAATTTTTTTTATTTTTTTCACGAGTCAGGAAATATTATAAATTGGATTCAATTTATAATATTTCCCAGCACTGGTCACTAGATGGAGCAATTCCCAAAATTGCAGCATTGCATGTGGTAAAGCAACCACATTGCTTTATGCTGCAAAATTGGGAAAAAATCCCTCGCTCTAGTGAGCTCTCAGAATCCCCCCCCCCCTCCTTTATCCTGGCTAGTGCCGGGAGAAACGAGGGGTTTGAACGGTCTAACCTCCTACACTGTGTGTCGCCATTTTTTGAGCTAACACACAGTGTAGAAGGTTTACATACACTAGTAAAACACACTGAAACACGAACATACATAGAAATCACTTACCTGCTCCAGTCGCCGCCGCTCCCTCCGGTCCGTCCGCTCCGTCTGCTGCCGCTGCTCCATTATGAATATACAAAACAACTCATACAGCACGTATGGGGCTAGATGCTTGCGGTATAGCATACTACCCTGGTACAGAAAGGAGGCAACTCCCATAATACTGATATACACTAGAGACACAAAGGAGCATAATAGCCAATAATAAAAGAAAAGAAACTTTATTGGACATATAGAAACATATATGGAGAATAAAAAGGTACAAAGCTGGACATGAAGACTCTGAATAATTTCACTGTAGCACAGCTAACAAGACTCTCTCTATAATACAGATATAGGGTAGTATACAATACATAGACTCGGGTGGATGGACTGATGATATCATGAAGCAAGTCGATTTACATCAACACTGTGAGACAGCAATATAGTAGCTATGCTCGTAAAGGTAAGTGTCATAAAAACAGGTAGTGTAAGACCTACAAGCAACGCAAACATCTGGAAAAAATACACAGACCATCAGTCATGTAAGAAAAGTAAGTGTGGGGACTGCAACCTAAGTAAGCCAAAAGTCCACCCACTCATACGATAACTTACCCATAGTAGACGATAAATGAGAGAGTCAGGCTAGTGTGAGACGAAACCCCAACGCGCGTTTCGCGATGTGCTTCCTCAAGGGGTGGTGCCGCTGCTCCATGTGCACAAGTCCGGAAGCCGCGACCGGAAGTAGTAATCTTACTGCCCGGCCGCGACTTCCGGTCCACAGGAAAATGGCGCCGGACGGCGCACATTTCAAATCGGACTGTGTGGGAGCAGCGCATGCGCCATTCCCACACACATGGCGTACACCATAGTGGATGGAACGGGCCCCGTTCGCAGTCCCTATGGGACTGGAGCTGCCGTATTCCATGTCTGTATGTGTCGTTAATCGACACATACAGAAATGGAAAAAAAAATGGCAGCCCCCATAGGGAAGAAAAAGTGTAAAAATAGAAAAAAGTAACACACAAACACACAAATAAATATAAACGTTTTTAATAAAACCCTAACATAAAACTGATATAAAAAAAAAAATGTTGGTGACACTTTTCCTTTAATTTTAGGAGCGCTCACTACCCACCATGGCTGAAAAATGTACCCTTTGGCCAATTTAAAAGAATGTGTATGAATGTGTATGAGACCCCAATGAGTAACCCAGATTAAATGTGTATGACAGTAACCTACATTTTGAGGTATTTCTGTATAGATGGTTCCAGATCTTTCCAGAACGGTGAATATGGCACTGGGTATACTGTGCTGTAGGCTCCACCCAATATGAGGTATTATGTAATAGACCATCCCCCTCCAGCAAATTTACACAGGAGGCAGAGGTGACGTCACCCACAGATGAATCTTTATAGATTTAGATGGGGGAGAAGGCAAAACAACAAAAAATTGTCTGAATATTGTTTATTTTATGCCAGATTTCAGTGACATATTTTGTTTGTTTTTGTATTAATCAGGTATTTACAGGACCTGGTGGGTGGGATTTACAAGTGTCCTGGATTATCAGATGAATGTGGAACAATAACTCCACCCTTTTGAAATGTTCTATCTATATGTGACATGGGTTTCCAATGTAAATTTGTAATGAAGAGATATTTTATTATACAGTATGTACAAGACAGGATACGAGGCACAAGGTAAATTATCCAGAAACCACTCTCACCTTCTTGTTCATCTCAAGGAGCAGAGCTGAAGGTGTTCGCTGAGGCTGTAACCTGGCAGAAGGTAAGACGGCCGACATTTACACTGACTCTAGGTACGCTTTTGGCATCGCCCACAATTATGGGCCCATTGGTAGTAGGAATTTTATTGGATAATCGGGTAAGCCAATTGAGAGAGCAAGAGAAGACAGAACTGACAACAAGGGTATGTGCAGCCAGGTGTCAGTAAATTGGCTTGTCCCTGGATACAATAATGCAACCACGAGGTTTGTAGCAGCCAGCATGATGTGCGCACGGCATGACATAGGTAAAACAGCAAAAGGTACCTGTGAAAAGTGCAGCCCGGCCAGATTACCCGTCCCACCGACTGCAGAACATACAACTACCCGAGGTAGAAGTGTATGACAATGTGCTCGTATGTGAAGACCTGTTCTCAGGGGGGCCTGAAGCCCGGCCGGTATCTTCCCCACTGCAGACGTTGTGTGTAAGTGACAGGGGAACAGTGTTATCCCAAGTATTGAACTGATGTTTGTACAATGATAAGATGTCAGCAGTTCTCCAGTGTTATCCCAAAGTTAATTTGTTTAATAACTGTATTTAAGAAGTGTTGTGGGAATGTTAAATACTGAGGTTAAGTTTTATGTAAAGTTCTGCATCAGCCTTAGCATTAGACTATTGGAGGCGTCAGATAAAGGTACAGAAGTGGAATATTCCCATTTGAAAACATTTTTAGTTATTTGTTGTTTTTTTTTGTTGTTATTGTGAAAGTAAAATTTTGTGCAGTGTTTGCGTGTGTGTATATATGATTCGTTTCAGTTAGAGTTGGATGTACATAGATTTATTAGATCTATTAAATTAAAGGTATGGTTTGAGACACAACCTATTAATGCAGTAGTTCATGATACTCTCCCAATGTTGTCACTTAACAAACTGGGATTATTCAATAAAAGCTTATTTCAACCTCCTGTAACATCACATGCGATAGAAACTTTTAGAGAACTTGTGCAGAAAGATATTACCACACTTAGGACCCAAACATGTGATCATAGGTTCAAACAGCCAAACATGACTACTCTTGATATTGTGGCATTAGTTGATCCATAACCATGAACTCATAATAAAACCTGCTGATAAGGGCGGAGCAATCGTAGTTATGGATTCAGACATGTACATGAGAGAATGCTATAGACAACTATCAGACACCAATGTATATAGAATATTAAAATGTGATCCTAGACAAGATATTACAAATAAAATCACTTCACTTATTAAGTCAGCATTGGATGAAGATATTATTGATCAGATGCTATATAAATTTCTCATTGTAGAATTTCCTGTCACTCCTTGTTTGTACTTATTGCCAAAAATCCACAAAAATTTAACAAACCCCCCAGGTCGCCCCATTGTGTCTGGTCGGGGTTTATTAATGAGTAACATCTCCATCTTTGTAGACAAAGTGTTAAGAAATTTTGCTATTAATTCTAAATCTTATATTAGAGACACCACTGATTTTTTGCAAAAACTAAGATCGGTAGATTTACCAGAGGGATCTATCTTGGTCTCCTTTGATGTCACTTCCCTTTATACATCCATTAGTCATAACAAAGGACTTGAGGCTGTAAGACGTAAATTAATGACTTCAAATTAGGACATCACTTCATGCGAGTTTATTATGTCTTTGGTGGAACTCATTTTGACTTCTAACTATTTTTTATTTAATGATAGTTATTATATTCAACTAAAAGGAACGGCCATGGGGTCCAACATGGCTTCAACTTATGCCAATATTTTTATGGACACTATGGAGGAGATGTCGATCTATGTGTCCCACCACTTCTCACATGTTTTGAGGTGGTGGCGATACATAGATGACATCTTCCTCATTTGGACAGATACTGTTACTACACTAATCGACTTTCACCAATTCCTTAACTCCTTGGATGAGGACATCCAGTTTACTATGACACATTCTATGGACAACATCCAATTTTTGGATGTTACAGTACTGATTGACAACAATACACTTATAACTAAAATGTATACTAAAGAGACCGACTGGAACACCTTATTAAGATTTGACAGTTGTCATCCGAAGAATATGGTCAAATCTTTGCCATATAGTCAAATGATTAGGGCCAAACGTAACACTGACAGACAGGAAGATTTGGACATATCATTAGACATCATGACTGGGAATTTTCTGCAGAGAGGTTACCCTAAATCACTATTGCTGACACATAAGAAGAAGATTTTTAATACAGTGAGGGACAGTTTGCTACAGCCTGTAAAATCTTCCACACATAGAAAGCAAAAACATATTCCTTTTATTTCGACTTACAATGATATAAGTGGAGATCTTTCCAAAATTGTGAATAGACATTGGCCAATAATCAGTAATAGTTTTGGTCACATTGATGAATTGAACAACAATCCGCTTATGTCCTATAGACGTTCACAAAATCTTCGTGACAGACTGGTGAGAACTAGAATGCCAGAACAAAAAAAAGGGTCACAATCCATTCTTAAGCCTCTAAAACCTGGTAATATTCCGTGCTATAGATGCGTTAATTGCTCTTTGATGTGTAGAGGTGATACCTTTAGACATCCAGTTACTGGTCAACAGTTTAAAATTAGACACAATTTCAGCTGTGACTCAGACTGGGTCATTTATGTTTTATGGTGTCCCTGCGGCCTCCTATATGTGGGGGAGACCACCTGTGCCTTCAAAACTCATTTAAATAATCATCGCTTCTCGATACTTAAAAAGAAACTTGACTTGCCTGTAGCTAAGCATTTCTCGGAATACGGTCATAATGAAAGGGACCTAACATTCATGATCTTGGATCATATCCCACCATTACAATTTGGCGGTGACCGACATATGGTTCTACATAAAAAAGAATTGAGGTGGATATTCCTATTAAACACATTGAAACCCTTTGGCCTCAACGTAGAATTTGCTGTAGATAGGATAGCCATATGATGCTTTCATGTATTTTTTCCTTCTTTTAGGTTCTCTGATGTTCTCTTCTTTATAATGATTGATGACACATTAATGTTTACATTCTTTTAATAATGATTTATTTGTCAATGTTTGATGAATACTAATGTTTACACATTTTTTTTATTCTTTCAGATCTGAATACCACTCCCAACAGAACTTCGGAATCTCTTCCACTATTTTCAATAATAAAGTTATTGTGAAATTGATACTTGGCATGGCTATGTTATGTTCTTTTGGTCCTAATTATATTAATAAAATATGTATATTATTTAACTGAGTTTTTTCTAGTCTCCTATTCTTGGTTTTAAGTGATGTTGAGATATTATAGTATTAAGTATATATTCTTCATTGCGATACGATGTCGCTGATGTGACACTTTTTGGTCCGTTACACGGGTGAGGTTGACGGGACATCCTGTGCACGTGAAGACGTTGCCAAGGGATTCTGGAAACCTTGGGAATAAGTTCGTTCTGGACACGTGATAGTGGACAGAGATCTTTGTACCCACGTGTGGATCACTAACAATAAGTTGTCATAATACTTTAAACATAATACTATAAATGTTATTCTTTAGTACTTTTTTGATATCTCCATTACTTACCACGAGGAGCATTCATTAGTGTATATGCCTCTCTTGCATTTGGACCTTTTTGACTGATATAGCCGTGTTATCTGTGGTAGTTGTATACAATAACGCTACCCGATATTGTTATCAATGATCCGTGATATATTTGTATCAGTTGCCTAGCAACTTGGGATGCCGCTGCAAACATGATCTTACCAGTGGAACGCATTGATACGCATTACATCACTATGATGCGCTCGATGCGTCCTGCTGCTGAGCAACGATACACTTCCGCCTCTGGGGATTACACGGACGCACTACATCCTAATTGCCACGAGTTGTGCAGCTGACTGCTACTATGTATTCCTATGGCTTTACATGCTAACGATTTACCTGATACATCTGAAGTTCTGATTGGTGAGTGGTTTCATGATGATGTATCTCAACACCACTGAGGCATAAATGATTATGTTTTAATCAGTTGTTTTTAACGATTGGTGTATTATGTACTGTTGTTCACGCTATTGTATATGCACATGTGCACTTTCTGTATCATATTTATTATGTACAATGATACCTTAAACCATGTATTAACCAAGTTTTTAAGCACTTAACACTTTATTATATTGTAATGAGACCAATTATGCAAAGTGGTCTCAACCCTATATATGTTTGCAGTATTAGATGTGTCACTAGCTTGATAAAGATCCTATTGTAGGATTGAAACGTTGCTGTTGTATCTGGAGTGAATAAACCACTATTTTTTTCATATTGGAGTGCTGCAAATTTTTCTTTTGCTATACCTTACATTCAGTCCGAGGATCAGGACGTTTTGCTGGGCACCTGGTCATTGATTTCTGTGTGAGTGCTGCTGCCTTCTCTTTCGCTATATATATATATATATATATATATATATATATATATATATATATATATATATATAGAAGAAAAATGAGTTTGCATGTATCATTTCTAGTTATTGCTCAATGTGAAGAACGTTTGATGTAAAGATGTTATTTGTTAATGTTTTTCTTCAAATTAATTATTTGATTAGTATCAATTAATGATTATACAATGAAAAAGCTTGTTCTCCACAGGAAGAGTCCAACTGGGAGCGGAAGGCGTGAGAACCAGATTCTAACAGAATGTGGACGTATAAGGGAAGGTGAACCGGTAACACCCAAGGCACTCTTGATAGCACTTGTATTGATGGTGTATGACCTCACATATGCCCCAAGACTGCAAGGATCGATTTGGTAAGATCTAATTGGTATGTCCCAGGCTTTACAGCTGTTGCTGCTAAATTCTGTTAGAGCTGTTTGATTTGCCTACAGAACAGTCCTGGCAGACGGGTGCCAACCTTATCATACCCGCCTCACACGAAGAGAACAGACCTTGAGAGGCCTTCCAATGCAATACAAATTAGAGTAAGACAAATTGGTTTGCGACATTTGTCAGATAAACATGTGGAATCTGTGTATATTTCTGTGGGTAGGAGATGTTCCAGGCAATCAGCTCAGATCAAGGTACAAATCCTGCTGGAAAGTGTGACACCAAGTGCAAATGAAATGTACCCAATAATTACACATCTTCTAGGTGCCATGTCCATTGGAACAGAGAAGTTTTTTTTTTATATAAAGGTGTTTGTTTGATTTAGTTTAAGGGCCTGACATTGTTATTGTATGTACTTAGAACAACTTTTATAGTACGTAGATGTTATCACCAGATTAGCATTTATTTTGACAATTGACAAGGGTTGGGGGTCCCTGGCAAGTGCCAGTAAATATGAACTAAAAGACTTTTAATACGATGAACTCCATCACTGAGATGCGGCAGGCGCAGCCAAAGCCAATACAACGCGTTTGTCATGAACTGACGGCAGTGTCACAATTCCAAGCAGCCACCCAGACAAGTAACTTACCGGAGGAAGAAGACAGATGCGGAGGGTTTGTGGTAGTCACAATAAAACTTCACTAATCCGCCTACGTGGGATCTCACACCAGGCTCACAGCATGAGGTGCTATGTACAGCCTGGTGACGTATACTAAAAGAGACGGTGTCGGACAGATGAGAAGGACCAAACCAAGTCCTGATGACATCAGCAAAGTAAAGTAAAGACCAAAGACCTGAGTGAATCTGTCAGCAGTATCCAGTGTTTTAATCAGAAGACAGGAGAAGAAGAGGACGATGATGTACTGGACTTGTCAATACACTGGTGGGACCCCATACCCAAACCGGACATTGTGATGGCATCATATTAGTTGTGGCCCTATTGATATATTGTTTGAGCTTTATAATCATAATATATAATTTCTGTAATTTAATATGAGAAAAAGGGGGGTTTGTGAAGGATGGTTTATTTGCTTATATTCCCCTTCTGAATTTCAGTCTAACAGTTTGAGCCTGGTATTAAATCCTTCAGAGGAGCATTTTGAGCATATCAGCAGCGTCTGTGTGTTTTCTTCTCCTCTCTCGATATATATCGGTGAAATATCCTAATTAGGATACTGGATAATGGGGCCTGGCCTTGAGAGTCTGTTTGGACTCGTATAAATTTCAGTCTAATATATTTTGAGCCATTGATTTCCACGACAGTAAGTATCCAAGTTTATCTTGACTTATAATTTGCTGCAGCGTGATATCACACCACAAAAGCCATTGAAAACCAATTGCAAAAGTCAAGTTAAAGTTTCTTGACACTGTGTATTTAATCAATAAATGTACTCGAGTGGCATTAGTACTGTGGGCTAGGTACGTTTCAAAGAAAGAAAGATCCCCCCATGAAATTATCGAATAGGCAACTCCAAAATATATATCAACAACGCAAAAGAAAGAGTTTATAGCCAAACGTATATATAAAAAAATGTAATATTTTATTGACATATATTAACAAACAAATAAAAAAGAATTAATGAAAGGACAGGACCCTAGTAAAAAGGTTAGGAGCAATTACTAATATTTCCAATAGAAACTGAGTAGTAGCAATGCTGTCCACTAATCTGATCCCATAATAACTTTAAATACAAAAATTCCCCTTTAAAGTATAGACAAGTCAATTTGATAGAGAAAATACTACCAAATATGAGTTTAACATTGAAGTAATCAGGAGGAAATTCTTAATAAAGTGCTAGTGCAGTTAATTAGCAGAGACAGATGGCAGCAGCTTACCCATGGTGAAGATAGTAAAGATCAGTGTTCGCTCCAACACATTAGCCCCAGCGCGCGTTTCGCTGTTAAATTGCTGCCTCAGGGGGAGATGTGCATATGCCTGTACCGTGTCTAGCTGCCCTTTTATATTGTGATGTATCTATGGATAAGTGGCAATGATTTTCGGCGCATGCGCCGTGACGCGACCGGAAGCGAGGACTGCCCCACTTCCGCCTCCAGACGCTGGAGCGCATATCCGGATTCCCGACGCGTAACGGGAGTTCCGGACATGCGCAGTGCACCAAAGGAGACGGAGCGGAGACTGCGTCACACCAGCAGCTGACACAGGCATGTGCACTCATCGCATAGGAGGACTTCAAATATGTGAGTAGGATCGTGTGTGTTTAAATGTAGTTAATTGTATATGTATACCGAACCAGTGCCCCACTAAAATAACAAGGACACAAAAAGAATCTAAGTGTGTATGTAAATCCAGTGCTGAAAATGTGAATATAAAAAGGGAGAGAAATATCTAATCTCCCAAAATATATGCTACCATGAATAAATGGATGTGAAGAAGAAAAAATGTGAAAATTTAAATGCAAAACATTAATAAAGAATCTATACAAAAAAGAGAATAAAGAGAAAAAAGGGGAGGAAAAATAAAAAATTATAAAAACAGAAGAAGAGTGATAAGACAATAACGAACGCTATTGATGTACCAAAGTGACAATAGTGCAAATTATGATATATCTGACCAAAACAAAAACAGATATAAAAGAAATATATATATATTCAAGACATACAGAGAATAATACATAGTGTTACAGTACAATAAAGGATAATACATAATACACTCGAAAGCTGGTAAGAATACACATAGATGTACATGTATATATCTAGTTGCATAAACCTCTATACCTCAATTTATAAACAGCAACAAATATCTCGAGGGTAACTAGGTTACCCATATGTATGAGAGGGATCATAAATACATCAATGGTTCAATCTAAAGTTACTAAGACCATACATCAATATTTAATACAAGTACATACACATTTATCTCAAGATCGCATATATATCTCTTATACACTAATTACGACTAGTGTCAAATATATTTAAAATCCCAGTGTTCAATAAAATAATAATGAAGAATATGCATATAAATATAAAAGCTCATTTACGCAATATACAGGCATTTACAAAAATAACTGAAGATACAAATGTAGTAGACATTATATAAATAACAATCATATTTGAAGATCCAAAAATATTCAATGCCACGATTCAAATTTGTTATTATTTTGTCTTGTTAACCCCTTTAGGACACAGCCTGTTTTGGCCTTGTGGACACAGATGATTTTTTCAAATCTGACATGTCAATTTATGTGGTAATAACTCCGGAACGCTTTTACCTATACAAGCGATTCTGAGATTGTTTTCTTGTGACATATTGTACTTTAGGTTAGTGAAAAAATTTGGTCGATAAATTCAATATTTATTTGTGAAAAACTTCAAATTTTAGCAAAAATTTGCAAAAATTAGCATTTTTCTAAATTTAAATGTATTTGCTTGTAAAACAGATAGTAATACCACACAAAATAGTTACTAGTTAACATCCCTCATATGTCTACTTTATGTTTGCATCATTTTTTTCACATACTTTTATTTTTCTAGGACGTTACGAGGCTTAGAACTTTAGCAGCAATTTCTCATATTTTCAATAAAATTTCAATAGGCCATTTTTTCACGGACCAGTTCAGTTCTGAAGTGGCTTTGAGGGCCTTATATATTAGAAAGTCCCCATAAATCACCCCATTTTGAAAACTGCACCCCTCAAGGTATTCAAAACCACATTCAGAAAGTATTTGAACCCTTTAGGCGTTTCACAGGAATTAAGGCAAAGTAGAGGTGAAATTTACAAATGTCATTTTTTTTGCCAAAATTCATTTGTAATAAAAAAAATCTGTAACACAGAATGTTTTACCAGAGAAACGCAACTCAATATTTATTGCCCAGATTCTGCAGATTTTAGAAATATCCAACATGTGGCCCTAGTGTCCTAATGGACTGAAACACAGGCCGCAGAAGCAAAGGAGCACCTAGAGGATTTTGGGGCCTCCTTTTTTTAGGAATGTATTTTTTGGCACCATGTCAGGTTTGAGGAGGTCTTGTGGTACCTAAACAGTCGAAACCCCATTTTGAAAACTACACCCCTCAAGGCATTTTTCTAGGGGTATACTTAGCATTTTGACACCACAGTTTTTTTTCAGAATTTAGTGGAATTAGTCTGTGAAGATGAAAATCACCTATTTTTCTGTGGAAACATAGAATTTTTTCATTTTTACAAGGAATAAAGGAGAAAAAGCCACCCAACATTTATAAAGCAATTTCTCCCGATTACGGCAATACCCCATATGTGGTCGTAAACTGATGTTTGGACCCACAGCAGGGCTCAGGAGGGAACGAGGGCCCTTTGGATTTTGGAGCGCAGATTTTGCTGAATTGGTTTTCAGTGCCATGTCGGGTTTGCAACGCTCCGGAGGGACCAAAACAGTGGAAACCCCCCAAAAGTGACCCTATTTTGGAATCTACACCCCTCAAGGAATTTTTCTAGGGGTATAGTGAGCATTTTGGCCCCTCAGGATCTTTTTTAGAGCTAAGGTGACCAAAAAACAGCGATTTTGGCGCTTTAAATTCTTTATTTATTACAGCGTTCACCGTGCGCAATAAATTACGTTTTAATTTATTCTGCCGGTCGGTACGATTATGCCGATACCATATGTGTATAGTTTTTTTAAAGTTTTGCAGCGTTTGCACAATAAAATTACGTTTCTATAAAATTATTTCTTTTCTGAGACACGCTATTCTGAGCCGTAACTTTTTTATTTTTCGTCAAAAAAGCTGAGGGAGGTCTTGTTTTTTGCGGGACGGGTTGTAGTTTTTATTGGTACCATTTTAGGGTAAATGCGACTTTTTGATCACTTTTTATTCTATATCTTGGGAGGGGTGGTGACCAAAAAATAGCGATGCTGACAGTTTTCCGTTTATTTTGTTTGCGGCGTTCACCGTGCGGAAAAATTAACATTATAGTTTCATAGTTTGGGTCGTTACGAAAACGGTGATACCAAATATGTGTACTTTTTTTAACGGTTTCATTTTTTCCCTATAATAAATGACTTATTATAGGAAAACAAAACCTTTTATTTTTACACTTTTATAAAACATTTTTATTAACTTTTTTTAACTTTTTACACTTTATATTTTTGTTTATTAACTTTTCTTGTACTTTTCACACTTTCATTTTTTGACCTGCAGCTCTGATCGCTGCTAGAATACATTACACTACCTAGGTAGTGTAATGTATTCCAACTGTCAGTGTGACGTCACAGTCACTCTGACAGTTGGTCTACGAGGATCAGCAGAGGCTGATCCTCATAGGCTGACATACATGGCAGACTTGGGGGCCGTTGTTTGGCCCCCGGGTGCCATCACAAGCATCAGAAGCCCCCACGATTGCATGGGGGCTGCTGATGCGCTACAAACCCGCTACATGCGGAGATCGCAATCGAGCCCCGAATGTAACGGGTTAATTGCCGAAAACAGAGGCGATGAGCCGCTAATCGGCAACACTAGAGTGTCAGCTGTCGGGGACAGCTGATCTACAAGTTCCCGATGCACACTGTCGCCGACAGTGTGCCATCGGGAACGACACAGTGACTTCCTGTCACTCTGACAGGAAGCCTATCAGGACCAGCCGAAGGTTGGTCCTGATGGGCTACCGTCCATGGCAGACCCGGAAGCCATTGTTTGGCTTCCGTTTGCCATAGTAACTATAGGCAAACCCCGCGATTTCGGACCGGGGTCTGCCGATATGTTAGAAACCCCCAAAATTCGGCGATTGCACCCGATCGCCGAATTTAAGGTGTTAATTCGCTGAAATCAGCGGCAAAGGACCACTGGCCGGCAAGAGGGGAGTGTCAGCTGTCGGTGACAGCTGACCTCCCGGTTCCCATTGCACACTGTCGCCGACAGTGTGCACCGGGAAAAACTCAGTAACTGTACGTCCTCGTGCGGGAAGTAACCTCCCGCAACGACGGACAGTTACGTCCTGGTGCGGGTAGGGGTTAAATCTGAGAGGAAAAGGATAGAAGATTCCCTCAATCCACAGTCGGGCAGCAAACATATAGGAGCACTATACAGAAACCTAAATATAAAACAAATAAAAGACGAAACAGACTTAAAAAGTAGTAAGGGATAGAGATTATAAAAATGGAACAAACCTCAAATTTTCATTCAGGCCGTGGCGTCTCATGGATCCAATCATCACAATCCATTTACAATCCCTCTGTGCTAAGAGTCTCTTCACATTGCCCCCTCTGATGCCACAATGTATTTTATCAATACCACGTACCAGCAATGTTTTTGGGTTGCAGTCATGGTACTTTTTAAAGTGTCTGGGTAATGTTTTTAAACTTGACAAGTCCTCTACTTCATTTGCTTTGATGATGTCTCGTACATGCTCTCTCGTGCGCATTCTTAATTCCCTAGACGTGAGCCCTATATATATATATATATATATCTTCTGACAACCACATGTGGCATAATATACCACATGTGTGGTACTGCACGAAATGTACTCCCTAATTTCAAATTGTCTTAAATCGTCGGCTGACAAAAAATTGGTCGCCCGGCATATATTAGTGCAGGCTTTACAGTCACCACAGGGATAGCAGCCCTTTCTAGGTCCTCGGGAACCAAATGGGCACGCATTGCGAGGTATGTAGTGGCTTTTAACCAAAAAATCTTTCAAGTTCATGGCGCTTCTCCCCATCATCAAAGGTCTTTCTGATAGGTTCTGAGCTAATTGTGGCTCAGACCTCAGAATCGGCCAATGTTTCTCTAGAATGGCTCTCATTTGGTTCCACTGTCCGTTAAAGATAGATATAAAGCGTATCTCTGAATTGCTTGATCGTTGTGGCTTAGGCCTCAAGAGCCCTTCACGTGGGGTGGCTCTAGCTCTCCCATACCCTGATTTAATCATTCTGTTACTGTACCCTCTGTCCTTAAATCTAGATCTTAAATCCTCAGATTGCTGTTCAAATAAGGTGTTGGAGGAACAGATCCGCCTGATCCTGAGGAATTGTCCAACCGGGATGGCCCTAATGGTGGATGGAGTGGGGGCTGACGAAGCATGCAGCAAAGAGTTAACTGCTGTAGGTTTACGAAAACATCAGTTTGTAAGAAACCAGAATTGTCCGTAAATATCTGTATATCCAAAAATTCAACATTCTGTTGATGATATTTATATGTCAATTTGATGTTGAAAGGGTTTACATTGAGTTGCTGCATAAAATTTGTCAGCCCAGACTCCGATCCTTGCCAAATAAAGAAAATATCATCTATATAACGTAACCATAAATGCACATGGTCCGCGGCACATGTGCCTTCCCCATGGAAAATCTGCCTCTCCCAAAAGCCGAGAAACAGATTTGCATAGGACGGCGCACATGCCGCGCCCATGGCCGTGCCTTGTTTCTGTAAATAATAACAATCTTTAAATACATAAAAATTGTGAGTAAGAATACATTTTAACAGATCCAAAATCAAATCACATAAAGCGCCATCCCGGTTACCAGTCCCCAGGAAAAAGCGGACCGCCTCCATTCCATCATGATGTCTAATATTTGTGTAGAGTGATTCTACATCGGCTGTAACCAAGTACATGTCCGATTCAAATTGGATCCCATTGATCCTGCACAAGACGTCCATCGTGTCCCTTACGAAAGAGGGTAAATCATTTACCAAAGTTTTTAAGTAATAGTCAACAAATTTACAGATCGGATCACATAGTCCGTCAATCCCGGACTCGATTGGACGTCCCGGGGGGTCAATGGGATCTTTGTGGATTTTTGGCAAGAGGTATAGAGTAGGGATTTTGGGATCGCTAATCATCATACCATCATAGATTTTTTTCGGAATGATACCTCGCTCAAGAGCTGAGTCCAGGATTGTCCGTAGCTCCTGGGCAAAATGGCTCAAAGGGCTAGAGGACAATTTCGAATACGTTTGTCTATCACGCAATTGCCTGAAAATTTATTTTTCGTATTTGACCGTAGGCCAGATCACTACGTTTCCCCCCTTGTCAGCCGCTTTGAAAACAACATCATTCCATGTTTGGAGTTCTTTCAGAGCACTTCTTTGATCTTTAGTTATATTATCATTTGTCCTAAATGTGGACAATCTCCTGAAGTCCTCAACAACCATTTTCGTGAAAATTTCAATCTGTGGGCATAACGACAAGGGAGGAAACCTAGTTGATCTGGACACAACGGTAGATGGAAACGTACCTGGCAATTCCGTGTTTTGTTCGCGCAAGAGATCTTCAAGTGCTAATAAGGCTTCTCTCTCTAGATGACTGGTAAATTCTGGTGATGTATTGCTGTGTGATTTCTTTAGGACCAATTTTCTAGAGAAAAGATGTAAATCTTTCAAAGCTGTAAAAAAGTTGAAAGAGTTGGTCGGTGAAAAGGTTAAACCCTTCCCCAGAACATCTCGTTGGGCATCAGAGAGGGCATGTGTGGAGAGATTGATTACCTTTAAATTGGTCCTTGGTTTTTTGTCCCGTTAATGATTAGATTGTCCGGATATGCGCTCCAGCGCCTGGAGGCGGAAGTGGGGCAGTCCTCGCTTCCGGTCGCGTCACGGCTCATGCGCCGAAAATCATTGCCACTTATCCATAGATGCATCACAATATAAAAGGGCAGCTAGACACGGTACAGGCATATGCACATCTCCCCCTGAGGAAGCAATTTAACAGCGAAACGCGCGTTGGGGCTAATGTGTTGGAGCGAACACTGATCTTTACTATCTTCACCATGGGTAAGCTGCTGCCATCTGTCTCTGCTAATTAACTGCAGTAGCACTTTATTAAGAATTTCCTCCTGATTACTTCAATGTTAAACTCATATTTGGTAGTATTTTCTCTATCAAATTGACTTGTCTATACTTTAAAGGGGAATTTTTGTATTTAAAGTTATTATGGGATCAGATTAGTGTACAGCATTGCTACTACTCAGTTTCTATTGGAAATATTAGTAATTGCTCCTAACCTTTTTACTAGGGTCCTGTCCTTTCATTAATTATTTTTTATTTATTTGTTAATATATGCCAATAAAATATTACATTTTTTTATATATACGTTTGGCTATAAACTCTTTATTTTGCGTTGTTGAACTGTGTATTTAATGCTTAAAAGTCAAGATAAAGATGGCGACATCTGTACCTATTCGTATTAGGTTGCGGTTTTTGTATAGCCATTGTTGTTTTTTACAGTGATCGGTGCATATGCAGTTAATAGGTCTGTCAATCACAAGTCGCCTGTCATGATCACATGTTCTATGCTATGAGTAAGGGTTAGTGTAACCTGAAATGTGTAAGCAATGTCTTTTTTTCGTCTGTCTGCAAGCATGTTTTCTGTCTGTATATTTTTTAAATAAGGAAGGATTTTTTTTTATCACTTGGAGTTGCTGGACATTCCTCTCTTTTACTTGGACAGGTATTAATATTTCAGAGTTATGCCCGAAACACTGTCTTATAAGAGATTGGTGCAGTATGGAATGGGTCCAGATCTATATGTACTACACAGCAAAATCCACAGCGCACTCAATGATTAATGCTTAATAAAGTGTATGTGTAATGACGGGGTAGGGAGGAGGACAAGTGAGCCCTAATCTACCCGCAACCCAGTCCCTGCCTACTTGCACGGCCCGTCCTAGGCGACGGCGTACAACTGGGCGATGGTCCCTACACTAAATATGTGCACGACAGACAACACAAGACAGAGTACACAGAAGAAAGGGAAGTGGGGCAGTTGCCCACGGCAACACCCTGAGCAACAGGAGTAGTGAACGAGCCGAGTCAAACCAGGAGACTACGTGGTAACAAAAGCAGAGCACAAGAATAGTAGTCAATCAAGCCTGGGTCAATATGAAGCAGGTCAATAGTAAATCGCAGGTACAGCAGAGCCAGGAAACCAAGAGAATCACAGGCAGAGGACAAGCAGCAAATGAAGGTATACATAGACCAAGGGCGGGACCTAGAACCGTCTGGCCAGGCTGTGATAGGTTCTCCCACTCCTCAGCCTACCAGCCTGAGTGGTAGCAGATCGAGTCACTCTAGCAGAGCTAGGCACAGATGCAGGCTGATTAACCACGGGCGTCGACACAGAAGCTGTGCCAGGCAGTATGTTTATTTCCACATGTAAAGAGACCACGTATATCAATATTAACCTTTCATTCCAGATGGCATCTTTTTCTAAGGATATCTGTGTGGTGAGTCAGCAGGAATATAAGCGGGGTGTGGCGGCATAAATCGCTAACTATGTCGCAGGTATTACACGCAACACTTTTGGTTTAGATACCCAGAAGAAATTGAAGAAGACTATAATTGACATCATATGAAGGAAATAACCACTTTTACAGTGCAGAATGTATTAATTAGAGAAATTTTACAATTATTGTTCTATGTTAGGACTTCTCTTTTTTTTTTTCTTTTGGGACCCATACCAACCAAAACATGGTGATAACAGGGTCTCACCAGCAGTCAATATACATGCCAAAAGAGGCATATGTAGATGTGGAGTATAATGCAACAAATTCCTTACGTCTCACAGTGACCCCATAACAGTCTAGTAACTGCAACTGTGCCTTCAATCAGCACAAAATTCCTGCAGGAAGAAGTTGCAAATTCTGCTACTGTGTGTACACTGTAACTTTCTGTTCCTGTGTAAATCTGAACAGGAAAATATCTTCCCTGAGGAAGCAATTTGTAATAGATTTTCTCTACTGGGACCAAAGCACCCTGTCCTGGGACAACAGGACTGTCCTACTGAATGCGGGTTGCTGGGGAGGCATGATGCCGCATCTTATCAAGAAGTGTGGGTGCCTCACCAGTAAAGCACGTCCCAAAGTTTGAGAAACACTGATCTAGATGATAGTTAAATGTGCAAGAAAAAACCTGAGAACCATACAATGCATGTTAAGATTAACATTTGTCTATGAAGAAAACCACGTAACTTCCCACTTTTATGTGCCTACAGTTTATCAGCAAGGTTTTCTTATTCCCCTTGACTCATGTTTTCAATAAAATAAAACTAAGTAAGTGAGCACAGATATAAAATACTTGTGTGAATGAGCCAAATGAAAAAAATTATGAAATTGCTTGAAATAACCTTAAGTAGCGTTCTCTGGAGATTTTAATTGATGCTGCATCTAAATAACAAACCATTCAAGTTTCCTAATGTTTATAGCTTTTCATGTTATTTTCCAGTAAACCTTGTAGTTTAGCACCAGGACATGGTTTATGTGGGAAAGTAAATTATATGTTTACATTTTGTTGTGAAGTTTTACTTTTGCCACAATAAATAACATTTATTTTAATTCTCTATTTTAATAAAGTGAAGAATCTTACAAATAGTGTTTATAAAAATTAAGCTCCGCCAGTCAGTAAATGTAAAATCTAGCATCTATTTTAACCCCTTCGTGACCAGCCTATTTTAAACCTTGATGACCAAGCCATTTTTTATGTTTTTCATCATTTCATTCCAAGAGTTATTTATTTTTATAGCTGTATATGGACTTGTCTATTGCGGGACAAGTTGTATTTTTTAATAGCACCATTTTGGGGTAAGTATCATTTATTGATTAACTTTTTTTGGGGCGTAAAATAAAAAAAAACCTCAATTTTGCCACTTTTTTTGCATCTTTAATTGATGCCGTTTATAGTTGGGGTCGTTACAGACGTGGCGATACCAAATATGTGTAACTTTTTTACTTTTCTTTTTTCATAATAAAGCATTTTGTAAGGGGAAAAAGTGGGTTTTATATTTTTTTCACTTATTTATTTATTAATAACTTTATTAAACTTTTTTTGTACTTTTTTACTATTCCTACTAGGGGACTTCACTATGCGATCACTTTTATAATACACTGCAATACTTCTGTATTGCAGTTTATTACTGCCTGTCCGTTTGCAATGGACAGGCATCTGCTAGGCCATCCAATACAGGCAGACCAAGGGGCCTTTATTAGGCCCCCGGCAGCCATAGAAGACACTGCGATCTCACAGTGTGCCAGGGTGCCAGTCTCTCCAAAACCACTTAGATGCGGCGCTCGCAATAGAGCGCCGCATCGAAGTGGTTAAGCAGGTGGATTTCGATCCGCCCGCTCGAGCAGTAATACCCCAAGTTCTCAGCTACCGGAGGTAGCTGAGAACAGGGAGTTTTAACTGCTCCCGGAGCAGCAGATTTATACTGAAAAGGCGTATGCATCAGAATAAAGCCCGTTAGTGGCCGTTGTGAAAAGGCGTATTGGTGCCCTTTTTTTAATGGAATTTCCGCTGCGGAAAGCGGCGCTGGGAAAAAAAATCATTCTTACCCCCTCCCACCTTTTCCCTGTGCGTAGTCCAGCCTCCTAAGATGAGGTTGCAGGTCATGTGACACTGCAGCCTGTGATTGGCTGTAGTGGTCACATGGGATGCAAAGTCATCCCAGGAGGCTGAACTGCAGGAAGAAGAAGAGAGTTCTGGGTAAGTATGATTTTTTTTTCCTGAGTTGCGATTTTTGCGGCGGAATCACTGCAAATCCGCCGCAAAACTCGCCACACTTGGCTTTCTGTTGTGGGTTTTGCATCCCCATTGAATTCAATGGGGAAATCCCGCAACAGAAAATCAATGAAAGCGCAGCATAAATTGACATGCTGCGGATTTAAATTCCGCACCGCAGGTCAATTTATTAACGTTTACATTGCATTTATTCTACACCGTGGTCATGAGATTTTCTAAATCTCACCCACTTTGTTGCTACTATAAATGCTGTGGAATTTCCGCATAGAATTCCGTTGTGTTTACCCAGCCTAAGGATTGGGTACCCGTCCTAATTTTCACACGCAGCAGATGTTCCATCTGAATGTCATTGTTCCTGCAGCATGTGCATGGATTTCTTCAAGGCCCACTCAGATATATGGGACAGTCCCAGAAATGTTGGCAACAAATTTACCACATGTGAACATACCCGAAGTCTTTCCTTTTTATAATTTTTCCTTTTAAAAATGAAACTTGGCAAGAAAACACATACAAAACTCAGGGGCGTAGCCAGGGGGGGGCAGACAGGGCATGTGCCCTGTGCGCAACTTAGAGGGGAGCGCCAATGATCAGTGTCGGCGGCCTGCCTTCTAGGTGAGCTTCTGGCCTCAGGCGCAGGGCACAGCAGCTAAGAACTGCCGCCCGACTGTAACAGCAGCTGTAGTCAGCCCCCCTCCCAACTCTTTATACCTCTCCTCGGGCTGCTTCTGTTATCATTTGGGACTTGAGGGAGGGGAGGGGAGACTGTCTGCAGCACTGTGTCGGGCAATCAAGCTGCAGAACTCCCTTCACAATGATCCTACATAAAAGGTAAGTGTATGTGTGTTTACAATGTGTACTTTATATGTGTATAATGTGTGTATGTAATGTGCATATTTGTGATGTGTACGTGTGTGTGTGTGTGTGTGTGTATATATAGTGTATGTGATATGTACATGTGTATATATAGTGTGTGATGTGTTCATGTGTATATATAGTTTATGTGATGTGTACATGTGTATATAGTGTGTGATGTGTTCATGTGTATATATAGTATATGTGATGTGTACGTGTGTGTGTGTGTGTGTGTGTGTGTGTGTGTGTGTGTGTGTAGTGTATGTGATGTGTACATGTGTGTGTGTGTGTGTGTGTGTGTGTGTATATATAGTGTATGTGATGTGTGTGTGTGTGTATATAGTGTATGTGATATGTACATGTGTATATATAGTGTGTGATGTGTTCATGTGTATATATAGTGTGTGATGTGTTCATGTGTGTATATATAGTGTGTGATGTGTTCATGTGTGTGTATATATAGTGTGTGATGTGTACGTGTTCATGTGTGTCTATGACTTTCAACAGAATTGCTGCAGAAATTTTATGCAGCCATTCTGTTGTGTGTGTGTGTGTGTGGACAAACCCTAAATCCGCAGTATAAGGGCTTCTCCACACGTATTGGAATTGCTACAGAAAATTTCTGCAGCAACTAGCAGAAATTCTGCCGTGGAAAAACATCACCATTTCTTGGGTTTTTTGCTGCATAAAATGGTGTGGATTTTGCTGCGTTTTTCACAATGCTGGGGGATGGTGACATCTCTGAAAAACACAGCAATTCAGTCCACTTTCCGCAGCAGGAATTGACATGCTGCAGTACGAAAAATACGTACCGCAGCTCAATTTCTGGTCAGACATTTTACGCAGCATGTGGATGGGATTTGATAAGTATCACCCACTTTGATGCTACTGTATTTTGCTGCGTATTTAAATACGCAGCAATTCTGTTACGTGTGGACAAGCCCAAATGCAGTAGCAACAGAGTGGGTGAGATTTGAACAAATCTCACCCACACGATGAGTGGGAAAAAGGCTCAGTAATTGACCTGCGGTCCGTTTTTTTAATCCGCAGCATGTTAATTCTATTTGCGTAAATGCTGCTTATTTGTTTTGGCATTTAAATCAATGGGGAAGTAAAACTCGCAACAAATAGCAGAAGTTGTGGTTTTTTTCGGCGGAAATGCAGCGACTCAGGAAAAAATGTAATCTTATACTTACCTAGTATTCTGTTTCTTTTTCCGGGCTGGCCTCCAGGGACGACGTTTCATCCCATGTGACTGCTGCAGTCAATCGCAGGATGCAGCGGTCACATGGGAGGAAACATCATCTCAGTGCTGCAGGATGTAGGAGGGAGACGTCGCCATGGTAAGTATCCATTTTTTTTCTGCTCAGTTTTCCGCAGCGGCCACTTCTGGCCGAAAAACTGCACCACAGGGCAGTGCTTTTACACAGCGTATCTGCCCTGTGTGAACATACCCGTACAGTATAAACATATAGTAGCTGCTGTCTTAAAACGATACAGCTGCAAACCACGTCAACATGCTGCATTCCCACGAGTCAGCGCAGTTTTCAAGTGATTGTTAATGTCCATGGAGTTTTTTGCAGACATTAACATTCATTTAAAAACTGAACCGACATTTGGTAAAACTGCATGTGCTGCGTGTTTTACTGGACAATGGTTGTTAAGATCTGATTGTTTGTATTAAAGGTTATGTGCACCTTTGAAAGGGATTTTTACTTTTTGAGATACAGCTGCTCTGTATCCTGTATACAGAGCAGATGTATCTTACGCTGAATCCTGAACTTGTCAGGTCTGTGGGACTGATGGGTTCAGTGTCAGCGGATCCTATGTGTCTCTGACACACTGGATACACCTGTAATACATCACATCTAAGTTAGATGTGATAGATTACAGGTGGATACAGTTGACTACTCTATTGATACCGCCAATAAAACGGAAACCTTGTGAAACAGAGACAAACAGAAACCATTAGCAACGGAAGCGTTACCATTGAAATGGTAACGGAAATCTATGGTTTCCGTTTGGTTTCCGTTCGTAGGTTCCCCTGACGGAAAGGTCTGACAGAACCCATGAATGGAACCACGACGGAGGTGAGAACGAAGCCTAATTATTACTATATGATCTTTACAGATGGTAGAGGGTACTATTTTTTGGGGTATAAGCAACACCCAGTATATAATTACCATTATTCAGGTCATACTGGAAGCTGCTAACCTGACTTTGCAAATGATCTCTGTACTGAAATTTATTTGTACTGAGCTTTGTTCTGGTGTTGTATTCATGTACTGAGCTTGGTTCTGGTGCTGTATATATATATAATTAGCTTTGTTCTGGCACTGTATATATGTAATGATCTTGTTTCTGATGTTGTATATATGCACTGAGCTTGGTTTTGGTACTGTATATGTGTACTGAGCTTTGTTCTGGTGTTGTATATATGTAATTAGCTTTTTTCTGGTGCTGCATATATGTAATGAGCTTGGTTCTGGTGTTGTGTATAGAACTATATTGCTTGTAAAATTTACAAATGTTTTTATGCTCGAGTTACATAAAAAAAATGTGGAAAAGAAATGACACGTCATTGATTGGTAGAGAAAACAAACATGGCGAGGGGGAAGGAGCTGTCGGGAAAGAGGTTGGGGGGGTGCCAAACTGAATCTTTGCCCGGGTGCTGGAGAACCTATCTACGCCTCTGCAAAACTGCCCCAAAACGTTGTCTAAGGCCCTTCACTTATTTAAGTTTGTTTTTTGTGAAGTGTAGAAAAAGAAAACTCCTATTGCTACCTGCACACAGTCCATAAGCCGCTGATGAGGGATGCAGGGTTCTTAGTGTCTCTTTTTAGTATTTGATGTTCTGATCTTGAGGGTATGTTCACACGGCCTATTTTCGGCCGTTTTTTGGGCTGTAAACGGCCGAAAAACGGCAGAAAAATCGAAAGCAGAACGCCTCGAAACATCTGCCCATTGATTTCAATGGGAAAAACGGCGTTCTGTTCCGATGGAACGTTTTTTTACGCGGTCGTTTTGAAAAGCGGCCGAGTAAAAAAAACGCCACGAAAAAGAAGTGCAGGACACTTGTTGGGACGTTTTTGGAGCTGTTTTTCATTGACTCTATAGAAAACAGCTCCAAAAACTGCTGAAAAAACGCTGCGAAAAACTCTTAAATAACGTCTCAAAATCAGGAGCTGTTTTCCCTTGAAAACAGCTCCATATTTTGAGATGTTTTTGAGTTTGTGTGTGAATATACGCTAAGCCCTCCACGACTGAGCCTGTTTTGGCCTTGAGGACACAGACGATTTTTTATTTATGAAAAATAGCAACATTTTTAGAAAATGTGCAAAAATTAGCATTTTTCTAAATTGAAATGTATCTGCTTGTAAGACAGATAGAAATACCACACAAAATAGTCGCTAGTTAACATTTCCCATATGTCTACTTTACGTTTGCATCGTTTTTTGAACATCCTTTTATTTTTCTAGGGCGTTACAAGGCTTAGAACTTTAGCAGCCAATTTTTTCAGGGACCAGTTCAGTTCTGAAGTGGCTTTAAGGGGCCTCTATATTAGAAACCCCCATAACTCGCCCCATTTTAAAAACTTCACCCCTGAAGGTATTCAAAACAGAATTCAGAGAGTTTCTTAACCCTTTAGGTGTTTCACAGGAATTAAAGCAAAGTAGAGGTGAAATTTACAAATTTCATTTTTCTTTGCCGAAATTAATTTGTAATACAATTTTTTGTGTAACACAGAAAGTTCTACCAGAGAAAAGCAACTCAATATTTATTGCCCGGATTCTGCAGTTTTTAGAAGTAACATGTGGCCTTAGTGTCCTAATGGACAGAAGCACAGGCCTCAGAAGCAAAGGAGCACTTAGTGGATTTTCAGGCCTCCTTTTTTTTTTTGAATATATTTTAGACACCATGTCAGGTTTGAAGAGGTCATGTGATGCCAAAACAAGGAAGCACCCCAAAAAATACCCCATTTTGGAAACTACACCTCTCAAGGAATTTTTCAAGAGGTATAGTTAGCATTTTGACCCCACAGATTTGTTGCAGAATTTAGTGGAATTAGGCCGTGAAAATGAATATCAACATATTTAAAATTTTCAGTTTCACAAAGGATAAAGGAGAAAAAGCACCCCAATAGTTTGTAAAGCAATTTCTCTCGACTATGGCAATACCCCACATGTGGTCATAAATGTTTTTCATTAGAAATTAATGAACCCTTTCAGGACTGATCCTTTTTTGCTTTTCCATTTTAGTCTTTCACTCCAAGCCTTCCAAGTGACATAAAGATTTTTCTTTTTCCGTCAATAGAGTGGTATGAAGGCTTATATTTTGTGGGAGGAGTTGTATTTTCTATTGACTCCGTTTAAAGTACCATATAATATACTGGGCAACTGAATACAAAATTATTTGCGGGCTGAAACTGGAGAAAACTATGATTCCTCCATTGTTTTCTGTGTTTTGTTTTTACGGCTTTCCCCGTGTGGTAAAAACGACAACTTAACTTTGTTCTACGGCTAAATACGATTACTGTGATACCAAATTTATATAGTTTTTTTATATATTTTACTACTTTTACAGAGAAAAAACTATTTGTTAAAAAAATAATTTTGTTTCTGATTCACATTCTGAGAGCTATAACTTTTTTATTTTTTAGTTGATTGAGCGTTGTGAAGGCTTATTTTTGGCCGGACGAGATGTAGTTTTTATTGGTACCAATTTTTGGTCCATACAACATTTTGAAAACGTATTAAATTTTTTTTCAGAGCTAAGGTGACCAAAAAAACAGAGATTTTGGTGTGTTATTCTTTACGGCATTCACCGGGCGCAATAAATTACAATTTCACTTTATTGTGCGGAATGATATGATTACGATTACCATAACTTTTATATTTTTCAGTTAAAAAAGCTGTGTAAGAGGTTGTTTTTTGCAGGACAGGTTGTTGTTTATATTTGTACTATTTCAGGGGAAATGGGACTTTTTGATCATTTTGTATTATATATTTTGTGAGGGGTGGTGACCAAAAAATAGCGATTCTGGTATTGTTTTTGTTTTTCTGCAGTGTTCACCGTGCGGGAAAAATAACATTATAGTTTCATAGTTTGGGTCTTTACAAACGCGGTGATACCAAATATGTGTACTTTTTTTTTACGTTTCATTTTTTCCCTATAATAAAACATGTATTATAGGAAAAAAGCCAGTTTTTGTTTTTTTAACTTATAACTTTCAGTTTTACACTTTTATAAAACATTTTTTCTTACTTTTTTTTTGTACCACTAGGGGACTTGAACACTTGCAACACTGATCGCTGCTATAATACATTACACTATCCAGGTAGTGTAATGTATTATAACTGTCAGTGTGACACTGATAGTCACTCTGACAGGAAGCCTATCCGGACCAGCCACAGGCTAATTCTCATAGGCTTCCATGCTTGGCCTCCGGTTGCCATGACAACCAGCGGAAACACCCGCGATTGATTCCGGGAAAGTTTGTTGCTACAACAAACTTTCCCTACAATGTCACATGATCGGGACCTGAACCAATCAGGTCCCTATCATGTCTCCAGGACCAGAGGCAGGTTTCAACAGCACGATCCGGGTGTTAGCGCCGCTCTTAGTCACCCGATCGCTCTGTTAACACCCATGATTAATTCACATCAGCGCTGCACAGAGCCCAGCAAGCGCCGACATGAATTTACAGTGAGCGGTTGGGAAGGGGTTAATCAGTTTTTCACACCTTTTATGCCTACCTTGACAGTTTTGGAAAGTCGAAAAAAAAAGGCATGTCTAAAAGTACTGGAATTGCACAAAATGTATTAAATACCTGCACCATCTTTGCGACATAAGGGAGAGAAATGTGTAAATGCCTAGAAAATTGTGCCAAATATTTTAAGGATCATGCCGCATTTTGATAAATAAATTTGTGCCTTTCTCTCCAACACATAAATTCTGGCATCATCGGACACTATTGATAAATCTCATCCATTATATCCCCTGTCATTTTCTCCTCTGAAACTGGAATATTTACCATATACTTCCTTCTTCAGTACCACAGAACTGCGTCCATCTGCTCCCGCAGCTTGGAAAATGTTGGTGGTGAAACAATATGCACTACCAGTGATTTTGGCAAATAGAAGATGACCATACTCTCTTCTTGTATGCACAGTGAGGAAAATGGTACTGCTAAGTGTGGAAAAGTGGCAGAAATATTTTGTAAATGGGTGGCACAGTGTGTCAGAAAAAGTGACTGTGGGCTTGATAAAAATTCTGCTCAGTATGAGTATTATTCTTTTCAATGCAATTATACCAGAAAACGTGATTAATTGCATTACTAAATATATACCCATATGTGCAGCGGTAATTGAATTTCAAAGATATACGGGCCACAGAAAATTATTCAGAATCTAATAATCAATTAAAACAATTACAATATTCCAACTACACTAGATATTAATGTGGACTCAAAATAAATATTACATTAAACTCACTCATTATGTATAGAGCTATATGTGAAGTACTCTAAGCGTACTCAGCCTATTTGGTTAGACTGTGCACTGTGAGAAGGGTGGAGAACAGTGTGGCGTGCTCAGCGTGCCTCAGCAAATCTCCCGGCTATTTGCCAGAATTCCGAAATATAAGTTTAGTGTACAAACACAGTATTAGATTCAAGCCTAATGCACAGATTTCAGAACCAAGCTCAGTACATAGATACAGGGTCAGAACAAGCTCAGTACTTTGCTACAGTACTAGTACAAGGCTCATAACATAAGTATAGTACCAGAACTAAGCTCAGTACTTAAATACAGGACAAGAACTAAGCTAAATACATAAATACAGTACCAAAACAAAGCTCAGTACATAAATACAGGAGAAGAACCGAGCTCAGTACATAAATACAGTGGCAGAACCAAGCCCAGTAAATAAATAAAGGCAAAAAGAAGCATGCCCAATACATAAATATGGTGCCAGAACCAAACTCAGTACAAATATACAGCACCAGAACCAAGCTAAGTAAATACATTATATACACCGCATTCCAAATTATTATGCAAATGTTATTTTTCGCTGATTTTCCTAAATAGTCGATGCAAATGACAGTCAGTATAATCTTCAAGCCATCAACCATTGGAGTATAATGCGAATTTTATTGCACAAATCTCCTAATGATAACAGATTTTTTTTTTTAGAAGTAAAAAACTCAAAATGCACTGCTTCAAATTATTATGCACAACAGAGATCAAAACATTTTAAAGGTTGTAAAGAGAACTAAAATGGTAATTTGTTGAATTTGCAGCATCAGGAGGTCATATTTATAGAAATCAAAAGCTCTTTCAATCAAAAAAAAAACTTAGCAGGCCAAGTTACATGTTAACATAGGACCCCTTCTTTGATATCACCTTCAGAATTCTTGCATCCATTGAATTTGTGAGTATTTGGACAGTTTCTGCTTGAATATCTTGCAGGATGTTAGAACAGCCTCCCAGAGCTTCTGTTTTGATGTGAACTGCCTCCCACCCTCAGATATTTTGCTTGAGGATGCTCCAAAGGTTCTCAATAGGGTTGAGGTCAGGGCAACATGGGGGCCACACCATGAGTTTCTCTCCTATTATGCCCATAGCAGCCAATGACACAGAGGTATTCTTTGCAGCATGAGATGGTGCATTGTCATGCATGAAGATAATTTTGCTACGGAAGGCATGGTTCTTCTTTTTGTACCACGGAAGAAAGTGGTCAGTCATAAACTCTACGTAATTTGCAGAAGTCATTTTCACACCGTCAGGGACCCTAAAGGGGCCTACCAGCTATCTCCCCATGATTCCAGCCCAAAACATGACTCCGCCACCTCCTTGCTGACGTCACACTCATCAGTAAACAACACGGTTTGAAGATTAGTCTTCATGTATTTCTGAGCCCACTGCAACCGTTTCTGCTTGTGAGCATTGTTTAGGGGTGGCCAAATAATAGTTTTGTGCACACTTGCAAACCTCTGGAGGATCCTACACCTTGAGGTTCGCGGGACTCCAGAGGCACCAGCGGCTTCAAATACCTGTTTGCTGATTTGCAATGGCATTTTAGCAGCTGCTCTCCTAATCCTATTAATTTGTCTGGCAGAAACCTTCCTCATTATGCCTGAACGAACCCGTCTGTGCTCTGAATCAGCCACAAATCTTTTCACAGTACGATGATCACGCTTACGTTTTCTTGAAATATCCAATGTTTTCATACCTTGTCCAAGGTATTGCACTATTCCACGCTTTTCAGCAGCGGAGAGAACCTTTTTATTTCCCATATTGCTTGAAACCTGTGGCCTGCTTAATAATGTGGAACGTCCTTCTTAAGTAGTTTTCCTTTGATTGGGCACACCTGGCAAGCTAATTATCACAGGTGTCTGAGATTGATTACAATGATCCAAAGAGCCCTAAGAGACAATACCATACATGAGTTTAATTTAAAAACTAATAATTAAATGTTTATCACACTTAAATCCAATGTGCATAATAATTTGGAACACGGTGTATAGCAACTAGAACAAAGCTTAGTGTATATATATATATATATATATATATATATATATATACACACACACACAATACTACCACAAATATAGCTCAGTACAGAGATCGTTTGAAAGTTCAGTCTAACCCCTGCCATATAAATGTGTAACAGGTGAAACTACAGCTCCCAGTATGGCCTGAACAATGATAAATTTATGCTGGGAGTTGCTGTTTTAAAAAAAAAGAATGCTGCCACTCATCATCTTATTTCAGATCATATAGTGAATACAGTACTGATCATTCTGAGAGAGAATAAACATTTCCATTCATTGACTCACAGGTGACATCTTCTCAGATTGTAGTTGTTCTATTTTCTCTTTTCTTCTCCCTTCGATCCAGATGTCTTCGGCTCCTCATTTTTCCAATACATCTGCACCTATTAACTAAGACAAATCCTCATTGTGCCACACACTTTGCCCTTGAATCTAATAGAACAATACACTGTGCCCCTGAATATACTGATGTTAGGAAACGTCTGTTCCTTTAAGATCACCATGACTACTAGTCTAGCTTCCGGGCGGTTCTGGTTTTACTTGTTGAGCCTATCCGACTTCTCTGTCTTTCTTCCTGTCAGGTGTAAGGGTGGAGTATATACACCTGGTTTCCTCCCCTTTTTCTTGGCTTGTGAATTTCCAGGTTTTCTTGTGTTTGATCTAGCTACTGACCATACCCTGTACCTTTGACTTTTGACTTCCTAAAACTGAACCTCGGCTTGTCTCTGGATTACCCCTTGCTTTCTGATTTGGACTTTCTGATCCTGGCTAGTTCTGATCTCTGCTATTCTTGGCAACCTCAGTTCTATGCAGCAAAAACCATCCTGCTTTGCGGTGGGCTCTGGTGAAAACCATAGAGTAGCCTTAGATTCTGTTGATCAGAGTAGTGACGGATTTGAGGTTGCGGATTTACTTGCACGCTTGATCCTGACAGTCTCCAGCAGCCTTTGGGAAATCGTTCACCTAGCAACTCCATAAACTATTACTCTGGCAATTGCTCAACTAGAGATTCCATAACATATTCACAAGCCTTTAAAAATATATTTTTTCACGATAGAACCTATACAAGCCCTGGTGGAACAGATGCATGATATGACTCAGCTGGTACAAGCTCTGGCCGTAAAGACTCAACATTATGAAACAGGCCCAAGCAGTTGTTCCAGTCGCAACTCCGGGTGAACCAAAAGTTAACTTACCTGATCATTTTTATGTTGATTGTAAGTCGTTTGTTCATTTTCGGGAGAGTTGTAAGTTGTATTTTCGACTAAGACCTTTCTCCTCTGGAACTGAACAGCAGCGAGTTGGTGATGTAATTTCACTTCTACAGGGAGATCCTCAAATCTGGGCTTTTTCGTTGAGACCTGATGCCCCTGAACTTTTTTCTGTGGAGATCTTCTTTGAGGCCTTAGGTTTAATATATGGAGAACCAGATATCACTGCAGGGGCTGAGGCCAGTCTGTTATCTCTCCAGCAATGACGGCGTCCTGTCAAAAATTATTGTTCGGAATTTAGATGGTGGTCCGTCTCTTCACAGTGGAACGATGCTGCACTCCAATGTAAATTACGCCGTGGCCTTTCTGAAACCTTAATTACCCTCCGCCCTTGACTGTAGAGGATACATGACTCTTGTTGTGCGTTTTGACCTACGTCTACGAGAGCGCAAAAGAGAAAGTTCAGCAATAGTCTCTCCCCCTTTCTGTGCTGAGATCCCCCTATCTGTCTCGCAGGAGCCCATGGAGTTGGGCTCCACGATGTCTTCTCATGAACGGAGACTTTTCCGGAAATGCACATGGCTGTGTTTCTACAGTATTGCAGGGATCCTGGTCATATGCGCAAGAACTGTTCCAAGACATCCAGTTCCAGAAAACGTCAGATGCCATCTGGGCAGCCAGGTTTTTCCTAATTTTAAAAAAAACAAAACTTTTACCAGTTAATATATTGTTTAATAATGTTTGTATTTCTGGTTAGGCTTTTGTAGATTGTGTTTCTGCAGCTAATTTTTGGGATTTTCAGGTTGCTAAAAGATTGTCTATTCCCCTTGTTCAACTGAGTAACCCTGTCAAAGTATTTGATATTGATAATACCCCTCTCTCAGGGGTCATTCAAGTTCTCCACTCCGCCTGTAACTTTGGAAGTGGATACTTTGCATACTGAAATAATCTCTTTCTTTATCCTAGAAAATTTGCCTTCTGAGCTCATATTGGGTATTCCATGGTTGCAAACACATAATCCTGTTATTGATTGGGTAAAAGCAGATTTGATTAAGTGCAGTCATAAATGTTATGAATCTTGCATCACTTTGTCTACTACTAATGTATCTTGCATTGCACCATCATTGCTTGAGTGCATTCAAGAGTTTAAGGATGTCTTTTCTGAAATCGATCATAGATCTTTCCCTCCCCATAGAACGTATGATTGCCCCATTGTGCCCCACCCTACAGTAACCTACAGACCCAAGTCTAAAAATGTCAGGGCTGACGTATCATATCGAAGTTTCTGCTCCTCACAGGTGCCCGACATTCAGTCTGAACCTATTTTGTCTAAAGGGTTAGTGGTTTCTGCAATATCACATGATCTCGCAACTGAGATTAAAGAATGTCAACAGTTCGATCCTCAAACCACTCCTGCTGGGAAAATGTTTGAACCTCCTCAGTTCAGATTTTGTTTGCTCAATGAGTTACATGATTCTTCTGTTTTGTGTTGCCATCCAGGAATAACTGGTACTAAAAAATTAGTTTTGCGGCACTATTGGTGGCTGTCTTTGTCTCATGATGGGAGTTCCTACATATGTCTCTGCTTGTGAAGTTTGCACTCGTGCTAAGACTCCTCGAACTCTTCCTATTGGTGAACAACTATCATTGTCTGTTCCACAGAAACCTTGGTCTCACCTGTCTATGGATTTTATCACCAATATGCCTCCCTCTAAAGGGAAAATTGTCATTTGGATGGGGGTGGACCGTTTCAGTAAAATGTGTCATTTCATTCCATTGCCTCAACTGATTCCAAAACTCTGTCTAAATTATTTTTTGATTAAGTGGTTCCTCTGCATGGTATTACGGAAAATATTGTCTCTGATTAAGGTGTACAACTTGTGGCTTCTGGAGAAAGTTGGTGTACAGCTATCTTTCTCTTCAGCATTTCACCCTGAGACTAAGGCCGGATTCACACGAGCGTGTGCATTTTGCGCAACAAAAAATGCAGTGTTTTGCGCGTGCAAAGGGGCCATGTGTCATCACCATATGATGCGTGGCTGCGTGATTTTCGCGCAGCCAGCATCGTTATGACACTCTGTTTTAATGTTTGTAAACAGGAAAGCACGTGGTGCTTTTCTGTTTTCATTCATAGTTTTGACTACTGTAGTGCGCATCACACGCGCCACACGGAAGTGCGTCCGTGTGACGTGCGCGGTTTTCACGCACCCATTGACTTCAATGGGTGCGTGATGCGCGAAAAACAGGCAAATATAGGACATGTCGTGAGTTTTACGCAGCGGATATACGCTGCGTGAAAATCACTGACAGTCTGACACATTTGTTCCCCAGACTGTACAAGTGATCCCTTTTGTGCCCTACAATGTAATAGTGCCCCACCACAAAATCATAATGCCTTCTTTGTGCCCGACAGTAATAGTGCCCTCCTTTGTGCCTTATACTGTAATAATACCCACTTTTTTGCCCCCACAAAGGGATTGCTGCCCCCTTTGTACTCCTAGACAGGATAAATTCCACCTGTGTAGTTAATTAGTTGCAACCTATTTAAAAGGCTTTTCACAGAATCCTAAATTATCACCTATCCACAGGATAGATGATGATTTTTTTTATTACTGGAGGCGATCGTGAGAACAGGGGTCCTATACCCCCCATTCCTCCTCACTGTGAGCAGGACATTGAATGGAGCGGCAGTTGAGCACGCACCCGCTGTTCTATTCACTGTCTATGACAATGACGGAAACAGCCGAGTACAGCGCTCTGTCATTTTCATAGACTTTGAATGGTGCAGTAGCACGCATGCATGACAGCCAGTCCATTCGATGTCCTGCTCACAGTGAGGAGAAATGAAGGGTTTGGGACCCCTGTTCTCAAGCTTGGTGGGGGTTCCAGCGATTACAAAATGATCACCTATCCAAAGGATAGGTGATAAGTTATGATTCTGGCAAAAAAAAAACCTTTAAGAAAATGCCCCTGTTACTAGATAATGTCTAATAAGCCTGTAGCAGTCTCTTTAATATCTATAGTTTACAAAGGACACTAACATAGCAGGGCTCTGTGTTTCATATTACAGCACAGCTCCAGACCCCCAGTAATGTGCAATCATGACCCTCAGTAACCTCTAGCCCCCTTATCAGGGTTTTCTCCATAACTGGAGGCTGCAGCTGCCCTGTAATGAATTATGACACTCAGTAACCTCTGTTATCAGTGTCCTGTCTGTGCCGCTCTCACAGCTGATTCCTCCCATTCTGTCCTTTAATTGCAGGATAAAAAGAAGAGAGAGAAACAGCAAGGATCAAACACAGTTTAAAGAGGCTCTGTCACCAGATTTTGCAGCCCCTATCTGCTATTGCAGCAGATAGGCGCTGCAATGTAGATTACAGTAACGTTTTTATTTTTAAAAAACGAGCATTTTTGGCCAAGTTATGGCCATTTTTGTAGTTATGCAAATGAGGCATGCAAAAGTCCAAGTGGGCGTGTATTATGTGCGTACATCGGGGCGTTTTTAATACTTTTACTAGCTGGGCGCTCTGAAGAGAAGTATCATCCACTTCTCTTCAGAACGCCCAGCTTCTGGCAGTGCAGACACTGTCGATGTAGCTACTTACCTGCAAACGCTGATGCTGCTGCAGAATCAACTGTAGCCTCTGGTGCCGGTGTCCTCGCTCGTCTGACACGATGCAGGACCTGTAAGAAGTGGATGATACTTCTCTTCAGAGCGCCCAGCTAGTAAAAGTATTAAAAACGCCTCGATGTACGCACATAATACAGGCCCACTTGGACTTTTACTTTTAAACACGCCCAGTTGGACTTTTGCAAGCCTCATTTGCATAACTACAAAAATGGTCATAACTTGGCCAAAAATGCTCGTTTTTTAAAAATAAAAACGTTACTGTAATCTACATTGCAGCGCCTATCTGCTGCAATAGCAGATAGGGGCTGCAAAATCTGGTGACAGAGCCTCTTTAAGTAAGGGGAAAAAAAAATAAAGAAAAAGACAATGTAACTACGTGAATGATGCCTGTCCTGCACTCACATAGATGTTGGGGTAAATGAGCTGTGATGAGACAACATGAGCTCCTTCCTTACACAGTGTGCGACAGCATGTGTATCTAGACTCCTCCCCTGTTTCCTCCAATCAAGTGCCTCAGAGCACAAGAGGGAAGGAGGATTCTAGATACACACGCTGCTGCATATGCGCTGTGTGAGGATGGAGTTTAAAGAGGCTCTGTCACCAGATTATAAATTCCCTATCTCATACATAATGTGATCGGCGCTGTAACAGCAGTGGTTTTTATTTTGAAAAACTATAAATTTTGACGGAGTTATGACCTATTTTAGATATATGCTAATGTCTTTCTTAATAGACAACTGGGCGTGTTTTAGCTTCTGACCAACTGAGCATTGTAAAGAGAAGTGTATGACGCTGACCAATCAGTGACCAATCAGCATCATACACTTCCGTTCCCGCCCAGCTTCTTTCATTGCACACCGCGTGATCTCGCGAGATCACGCTGTGCCGTCACTTCCTCCCACAGGTCCTTCACCACCGCGTCGGAAGAGAGAAGACATATAGTCTCCAGGTGTCCGATCAAAATTGATCGTTTTTCAAAATAAAAACCACTGCTGTTATCTACATTACAGTGCCGATCACATTATGTAGGAGATAGGGAACTTATAATCTGGTGACAGAGCCTCTTTAAGAAGTAATGATACTGTCAATCTAAGTGTGGCGAGGGGGGCCTGTTATACCTCCTGGCTTAGGGGTCCGGTTGCAATTGCGACCCCTATAGCTATGCCACTGATGTCACATAATGTCTTCTGTAGAGAGTGCCACACACAAAGCCCCCCTGTAGAAAGTGCCACAGAGAGTGCCCCGTGTACATAGTGTCACACACAGTGCCCCTGTAGATAGTGCCACACAGTGTCCCCTGTAAATAGCGTCATACAGTGCCCCATGTAGAAAGCACCACACATAATACCCAAATTGGATAATGCCACATATGCAGCGCTATCTCTAGAAATTGCCACGCACAGTATCCCCTGTATAAAGTGCCACACACAGTGCTCCTGTGATAAATGCAATACACAGTGCCCCTTGTAGATAGTGTCACACACACACACACAGTGCCCAATCGGGATAATTCCACACACACAGTGTCCTCTGTAGAAAGTGCCACACACACACACACACACACACACACACACACACACACACTGTGTCCCATGTAGAAAGTGCCACACACACAGGGCCCCCTGTAGATATTGTCACACACAGTGCCCCTTGTATATAGTTCCACACAGTGCACCCTGTATATAGTGACACACAATGCACCCCGTATATAGTGCCACACACAGTGCCCCCTATATAGAGTGCCAATCGCAGTGTCCCTGTGTAAAGTGCCTTGCAGGGCCCACTGTATATAGTGCCACACACAGTGCCCCATGTAGAAAGTCTTACATACCGTGTCCTATGTATATACTGCCACACACAGTGTCTCACGTAGATAGTGCCACACTCAGTGCCCCATGTAGAAAGTGCCACACAGTGCCACATGTAGAAAGTGCAACACACACACATAATACTCACTGTAGATGGTGCCACACACAGTGTCCCTTGTAGATAGTGTCATTCAGTGCCCCCTGTATATACTGCCACACACAGTGCCTCATTAGATAGTGCCACACACACAGTGCCCCTTGTAGATAGCATCACAGAGTATCCACTGTAGATACTGCCACACACAGTGCCCTATGTAGATGGTGCCACACACACAGTGCCTCATATCGATATTTGTACCTTGTTTGCGGTCTCAATGCTTTAGAACATAGGGTCATGGTTTAATGCTTAGTTAGTCTCTGATTATTGCTGGACATATCTCCTCTGGTGTGCTAAATTTATGTGCTTTTAGTGTACTTTTGTTGTTTTTCTAGTTGGGACTCACACGTTATTGTTTGCAATGTATATGTAATACAGTAATGCACTATAGGATGACTTAGCTGTCCAGGTGTATACTGTGTTTTATATACATTTCATGCATTTTATTGTATACATTTCATGCACTTTTGTACAGGATAACACAGCGGTCCATGGGGACATGAACTGGGAAGGGTACGATATGTGTCTTGCTGCTTTTTATGTGATTTTAAACTGATGAATTAATAAAGGTGTTACTTTTTCATATATAAATGTGTGCTGTATTTGTTTCCATTTAGGCATCTTGTTTTAGTTATATACAGCAGATAATCTGTTTAGGGCCCTCCTGTAATGTGTATATATATATATATATATATATATATATATATATATATATATATATATATAATGTAGATGAATGGTACTAAGGGTTGGGTGCTGCAATTGTAGCACCCTATAAGGATAATGCCACTCACAGTATCCCATGTAGAAATTGCCACAAACAAACAGCTCCCTGTGTAAAGTGTCACACATAGTGCCCCCTGTGTAAACCGCCACACACAGTGCCTCTCTAGATAGTGCCAAACAGTGCCCTATGTAGAAAGTGCCACACCCACAGTGCTCCATGTAGAAAGTGCTACACACACAGTGCACACTGTGGAAAGTACCCCACACAGTGCCCTTAGTAGATACAGACACACACAGAGCCCCTCTAGATAATGGCACACAGTTCCCGCTGTATGAAACCCCACACAAAGTGCCCCCTGTGGATAGTGCCACACACAGAGCGCCCAGCAGATAGTGCCACAATGCGCCCCTGTATAAAGTGTGTGACATCTTGGGGTAAGTTAGCTCACAGGATCGCCATCTGGAGTCAAGATGGTTGGCACACTTGAATATTTTCTCTCCAACACAGTGGATTCGATTTGAAACTTGCCCCAACCAGCTTTATTGTCTTCATTCATGAAAAGCAGTTTTTACAAAACAGTTCAAAATAAACCCTAGGCCGTCCAGCCTCTAACTAAACATAAAGCTTCCCTAGCTATCAGGGTGAAAGCACCTCACAAAAAACATGTGTGCTTACCAGAACTTTTGACTCCCACAGGCTGGCAATGCCTGTCTTCCTCAGATTGGGAGCCCTGTGTGAATCGATCACACCTTTTTTTAAAGGAGCCTTCTCAGCTGGCAGCTAATGAGACTCCCAAGGCAGCCCAAACCTTGGACTGTCATGAAGATGGAACTTCTCTTCCGCTCCAGCAACCTATACCTTTTCCCAGGTTTCTGACACTAAATAAGGAGAATAGGACACTTTATTTTGTAAAATTTTTTTTGATTATAACATTCTGGGCCCAAATCCTGCCCCTTAGTAGCCACACTGCTATGAGTGCCACATACACAGTACCGCCATGTAAAGTGCCAGACAGAGCCCCGTGTAAATAGTGCCACACAGTGTCTCATGTTAAAAGTGCCATGCACATAGTGCTCCCTAGAAAAAAAAACTGCTTAATTAAGGACGCAGATACAATGGAGTTCAGGGGGCCGGGTCGGGATCCTGCTTCTCACCAGTTCCGCGAACCGACTGTTATTTTAATAACCAGTTTGGGAGAACCAGCTGGATCTTACCCCTGCTTGTGTGCCCAATGAATCAGCTTCTTTGACCTTACCCAAACCCTTATTGGTCAAATGAACAGTGCCATTTTAAAACAGTGTTTAAGTAGAAATATTCCTTACAGTCCTCAAGTGGTTAAGAAATAACAACATTTTTAAATATGCTAAAAAAAATGATCACCCTATGGTTATCCATATGCTCACATGAAGAAAATGGCATCTAGAATGCAAGCAGCTGTCCATGTTCTACGCGAAGATTAAAAATAACTACATTTGATATAATGACATACAGTAACAGTGATGATTTAACATCTGAGGCTTTTGTGTAGAAAAAGTATTGAAATTAGACAATGTTTTCCTTTTCACCCTTCAATCTTCATTACTCACAAAAGGGACGGATGTACTAATAAGCATCCTGAGATTCATGGTCTACACCCTCTTCTTTTCTTTGCCTCTTCTCCTTAGAGATTGCAGATGTAAAGACTAAATAACAGAAAGAAGTAGTAGGTTTATTTTCCAGACATTGTGTTAAAGCACATTATAAGTTCACAGCAATAGAATTAAATGCCTATTTCAGTTCACTTGCTGGGTGATTGGAAATTGGGAGTCATCTACTTTAGAGTAAAGAAAATATTACTGTTTGATAGGGAATAAGGCAAACCTAGTTATGAAGCAGTGTTACAGTCATAGAGAGATGTTTCATGGATTAGATGTACTTTAATGCACATTTTCCAAGAAATTTGATACATACATTTCCCCAAAATATTACCATAACTACAATTTGTTATTACAGGAATCTAGGTTATTGACCGCAGAATCTATTTACAGTAATTCACTGATGTCCCACTGGTAGCCTGGTATCCGTTTGTGGCCCAGGAGGCAACTGGACAGGAATCAGCGCCTTCTCTAGGTTAATGAGCAGACAGAAAAACTCCAGTAACATGAGCACTCTGCCCATAGAGGACATAGGTGCTGTTATCTGACAGCTTCTTAGCTTTTGCTTTACTGCACCAGAGCCTCATTTATTTATGCTGCCTCTGGCAAACTGGGAGAAAGTGTCTAGGCACTGCAGCTAGAAGATGACAGAGCAGCATAAGAGAATGAAGGTATACATGTTGGAATGGCCAAGTCAAAGTTCAGACCTCACCCCCATTAAGATGCTGTGGGTGGGCTCTTAAGAGAGCTGTACATAAGCAAATGAACTCAATGAAATGATGCAATGTTGTAAAAAAAAGCAGGACAGAATTTCTCTAAAACAATGTGAGGGACTGATAAACGACTGCACCGTTATTTACTCACCATACTCACCAAATTTCAACGATCATAAAGAGAGACAACTTATTTCCTTTGTGTCCCCACATAGTACCCTCCTTTGGTTAACAAACAGTAATAGTGCTCCTTTGTGACCCAAATACTTTCATAGTGCCCTCTTTGTATGGCACACAGTAATAGTGTCCCCACGCTTGGATGATACCTTATTAGTGCACTCTCACATTAATGATGCCATCTTAGTGCTCCCATACAATATTATGCCCCCATAGTGCTTCCACACAGTATCACAGTATCATGCCCCATTAGCCCCCCCACACACACAGTATCATGTCCCTATTAGCCCCCCCCCCCCACACACACACAGTATCATGCCCCCATAGTGACCCCACCCAGTATCATTCCCCTGTAGTGCCCACACACAGTATAATGCCACCATAGTGTCACCACACAATATCATGCCCCCATAGTGCCTCCACACAAAGTATCATGCCCCCATAGTTCCCCCAAACAGTATCATGCCCCAGTAGTGCCCCCACACTGTATCATGACCCCATAGTGCCCCCGCACAGTGTCATGCCCCTATAGTGCTCTTACAGAGTACCCTGCCTTCATAGTAACCCCCACAAAGTATGATGCCCCCATAGTGCCCCAACATAAATATCATGCCCCATAGTTCCCCCACATAGTATTATGCCCCAGTAATGTACCACATTGTATCATGACCCAATAGTGCCCCCACACAGTATCATGTCCGCATAGTGCTCCCACACAGTATTCTGCCTTCATAGGGCCCCCCACACTATGATGCCCCCATAGTGCCCCATTACAGTATGATGCCCCCCTAGTGCCCCCACACACAGTATCATGTCCTGACAGTGCCTTCACACAGTATTATGTTCGCATAGTGCCCCAACACAGTATCATGCCCCCATAGTGCCCCCCACTACAATGTCCCATAAAGCCCCCCCCCCCGCAGTATAATGCTCCCCATAGTGCCCCCACAAAGTATAATGTTCCTTTAGTACCCCCACAGTATAATACCCCCATAGTGATTCTACACACAGTATAATGCCCCATAGTGTCTCGCTAAATAATATTATGCCCCAATATAGCCTCTCCACAAAGTACAATGCCCCCATAGTACCCCACACACACAGTATAATGCCCCCATAGTGCCTCCCCACACAGTATGATGCCTTCTATTGCCTCCCTCATCCAGTGTAATGTCCCCATAGTACCTCCCCACACCGTACAATGCCCCCATTGTGCCTCGACACACAATATAATACCCCCAGAAGTCTCCACACACACACAATAGAAAGCCCCCATAGTGCCTTCTCACATAGTATAATGCCCCCATAGTACCTCCTAAAAATAATAAAAGAAATACTTACCTAGCCTTGTTCCCACGACAAATGGAGGAGATTCCTATGCAGGTCTCCTGTCATCTGTGTTATGTGTGGCTGAACGCAGACAGGTGCACTGAGGTCACTGCATCGCGCCTGTCTGCCCCAGGTAGCTCGCTGCAGGCGTCACAGAGTGAGTGCTCCACCAGTGTTTAACTGTATCTGGGTCCTGAGGACACAGATACAGTTGAATTCAGCAACAATATTATTATTTGGACAGGAAATATAATGTCACGACTGTGTATTTGCCCTTTAGTAAGCCTCTCCACACTCACTTATTCATCAAGGTAAACTTACCATAGCTGGACACAACAAAAATTCAGTTTTCTTATTTGTTTCTTTATGTATGTAAAAAATATCAAACACACAGACTTTAATTATACATTTCAAACAGTATATGATCATAGTGGCTTACAATATTAAGGAATTAGTCCTTGTCAATACGGAGACGTTGCAGGAGGGAAATGTGCACAGGTGCATCCTGATGCGACGCTTCTCAGGCATGTGCACTACTCGCAAAACATACCTTAGATTTACAACTAGTCATTAGACGCGTCATGTGACAATTCAGAAAACATTAACCCTTATATACATTAATGAATAGATAGTGAAATATTCATAAAAATTACTTCTACATATTTAAAATCACTACAAATATAACTAAACACCTTTCAATGCAAATTTCTATGTGCAGAGCCAGTCCGGCACAACATATTGTACCGACTTGCCTGCATTGCCCTGGAGCATAACCTATATGAACACTCTGAATCTGCAGAATTAATTGAAACCATTCGAATTTAGCTATTCTAATGTGTAACCTCCTTTTGAAAAAGTCGCATTCTGGTCTGTTCTTCATCGGAAACTTCGACTTCTTCCAATACTAACCACGATAGATTATAGATCTTATGATATTCTAAATAAAATCATGTGCTACTGTAGTCTTCCCATGTTTTCTCTGTTTCCATTTATCACCTTTTTACCTACTTTCCCAGTAGTTATTGTTTGGGTTTGTTCACCATACAATCTGATGGCCGACTGATGTTCATTAATACGCAATCTCACATTGCAAGAAGTTTGTCCCACATAAACTTTACTACAGGGACATTTCAACATGTATTGTAATGATCGGGGGGTAGGGAAACGGACAAGTGAGCCCTAATCTACCCGCCACTCTGTCCCTGCCTACTTGCAACGACCCGCCCTAGGCGACGGGGTACAACTGGGCGGCGGTCCCTGCACTCAGTAAGTGCACGACAAACATACAAGGGAATACAAGCAAGGGAAAGGGGCAGTTGCCCACGGCAACACCGTGAGCAACCAGAGTGGTGAACGAGCCGAGTCACGCCAGGAGTGTGCGAGGTACCAAACGAAGAGCAGAAGAGTAGTCAGTAAGCCAGGGTCTGTATGGAGCAGGAACAAAATAGAAGGAGCTGTAGCTGGGCCAGGAAACCACACGAAAAAGAAATAACAAGCAAGGAGGAACAGGAAATGCAGGTATAAATAGACAGAGGGCGGGAGCTAGCTTAGTCTGGCCAGGCTGCGATAGGCTCTCCCACTCCTAAGCCTGCCAGCCTGAGTGGTGGAAGCTGGAGTCAGTCTCAGGGATGTAGATTCAGGTGCTGACTGATTAATTAAGGGAGTTAACCCCGAAGCTGTGCCTGGCAGATCCTTTACAGTACCCCCCCCTTTTATGAGGGGCCACCGGACCCTTTCTAAGTGGACCTGGCTTACTTGGGAAACGCAGGTGGAACCTCCTGACCAATACCCCAGCGTGAACATCCCGGGCGGGTACCCAAGTCCTCTCCTCGGGCCCGTAACCTCTCCAATGGACCAGGTACTGGAGGGAGCCTTGGACCTAGCACAAACCTCACAAGCGGCGACGTAGGCCTTAACGTCTTTAGGCAACCCAGGTCACCAATAATTTCTGGTAATGAGGTGTTTGGTACCCAGGATGCCTGGATGACCAGATAGTGCGGAGTCATGATTTTCCCTAAGTACCCTTAGCCGGAATTGCAGGGGAACAAACAGCTTATTCTCAGGAAGGTTCCCGGGAGCTGAACCTTGATCAGCAGCAATTTCAGAGACTAAATCAGAATCGATCGAGGAAATGATTATACCTGGAGGCAAAATACAAGCAGGATCTTCCTCCGAAGGAGGGCTGGCCATGAAGCTACGCGACAGTGCATCAGCCTTAATATTTTTAGACCCAGCCCTATAGGTAACCAAAAAATTGAATCTAGTAAAAAATAACGCCCATCGAGCTTGTCTCGGGTTTAGCCTCCGGGCAGATTCTAGGAAAACCAGATTCTTGTGGTCGGCACTCTTCAAATGCCCATTTAATGGCTAAGAGTTCGCGGTTGCCAATATCATAGTTACTCTCAGTTGGTGAAAACTTCCTGGAGAAGTAGGCACAGGGGCGGAGATGGGTGAGGGACCTGGTACCCTGGGACAAGACAGCCCCCACTCCCACCTCAGATGCGTCAACTTCCACGATAAATGGCTCCATTTGGTTGGGCTGAACCAGCACCGGGGCCGAGATAAAGCACTTCTTAAGGACCTCAAAAGCCTGGACAGCCTCAGGAGGCCAGTGGAGGAGATCAGCACCTTTGCGAGTGAGGTCCGTAAGAGGCTTAGCGATGACCGAGAAGTTAGCAATAAATCTCCTGTAATAATTAGCGAACCCCAAAAAACACTGTAACGCCTTCAGGGAGGCAGGTTGGACCCATTCCGCCACAGCCTGAACCTTGGCGGGGTCCATGCGGAATTCATGAGGAGTGAGGATTTGACCCAAAAATGGTATCTCCTGTACCCCAAACACACATTTTTCGGTTTTGGCAAACAGTTTGTTTTCCCGAAGGACCTGGAGCACCTTCCTGACATGCTCAATGTGGGAGCACCAGTCCTTGGAAAACACCAGTATGTCATCAAGGTACACTACAAGAAATATCCCCAGGTAATTTCTCAAAATCTCATTTATGAAATTCTGGAAGACCGCAGGGGCATTACACAACCCAAAGGGCATCACGAGGTATTCGAAATGGCCTTCGGGCGTGTTAAACGCAGTCTTCCACTCATCCCCCTCTTTGATGCGAATAAGGTTATACGCCCCCCGTAGATCCAATTTAGAGAACCATTGGGCCCCCTGAACCTGATTAAAGAGATCAGGTATCAAAGGAAGGGGATACTGGTTCCTTACCGTGACCTTATTCAGGCTACGGTAGTCAATGCATGGCCTAAGACCACCATCCTTCTTCCCCACGAAGAAGAAGCCAGCACCTACCGGAGAAGAAGAGGGACGAATGTAACCCTTGGCCAGGGATTCCTGGATATACTCTCTCATGGCTTCACGTTCGGGACAAGAAAGATTAAATATCCTACCCTTAGGAAGCTTAGCTCCTGGTACCAATTCGATAGCGCAATCGTATTCTCTATGAGGAGGTAACACTTCGGAGGCCTCCCTAGAGAAAACATCAGCGAAGTCCTGAACAAACTCGGGTAGCGTATTCGCCTCCTCAGGGGGAGAAATAGAATTAACAGAAAAACATGACGTACAACATTCATTACCCCATTTGGTTAGCTCCCCAGTATTCCAGTCAAACGTGGGATTATGCAACTGCAACCAGGGAAGGCCTAGAACCAAATCGTACGATAATCCCTGCATCAACAGTACAGAGCATTGCTCCAAATGCATGGAGCCAACAAGGAGTTCAAAAACAGGGGTATGCTGTGTAAAATAACCATTAGCAAGAGGAGTGGAGTCGATACCCACTACCGGGACAAGTTTAGGCAAATCAATCAGAGGCATAGCAAGAGACATAGCAAATTCCACAGACATAATATTAGTAGAGGACCCTGAATCCACGAAGGCACTGCCGGTAGAAGACCTACCACCAAAAGAGACCTGAAAGGGAAGCAAGATCTTAGTACGTTTCCTATTTACTGGAAATACCTGTGCGCCCAAGCGACCTCCCCGATGATCACTTAGGCGCGGAAGTTCTCTGGCTGCATTCTTACGCTTAGGACAGTTGTTCACTTGATGCTTGTCATCCCCACAGTAGAAGCAGAGACCATTCTTCCTGCGGAATTTTCTACGTTGTTGGGGGGACACGGAGGCCCCGAGTTGCATAGGTATCTCTGAGTCTTTCCTGGAGGAACGAAGCAACGGAACTTCGGGAGGCATCATGGGGGAGTCGGAGGAGAAAACACATAAACGTTCATGTTGTCGTTCCCTGAGACGTCGGTCAAGTCGTACCGCTAAAGCCATAGCCTGGTCTAGGGAGTCAGAAGAGGGATAGCTAACTAGCAGGTCTTTCAGGGCATTGGACAGACCCAACCTAAACTGGCACCTTAAGGCAGGGTCATTCCACCGAGAAGCTACGCACCACTTCCTAAAGTCAGAGCAATACTCCTCAACAGGTCTCTTACCCTGACGTAAGGTCACCAGCTGACTCTCGGCAAAGGCAGTCCTGTCAGTCTCGTCATAAATAAGTCCGAGAGCAGAAAAGAAACAATCAACGGAGGAAAGTTCAGGGGCGTCAGGAGCCAAGGAGAAGGCCCACTCTTGGGGCCCTTCCTGGAGCCGGGACATAATTATACCCACCCGCTGGCTCTCAGAACCTGAGGAATGAGGCTTTAAACGAAAGTAAAGCCTACAACTCTCCCGAAAGGAGAGAAAAGCCCTCCGGTCCCCTGAGAACCGGTCGGGCAACTTGAGGTGGGGTTCAAGAGGTGCGGTGAGGGGAACTACCAAGGTAGCATCAGGCTGGTTGACCCTCTGAGCCAGGGCCTGGACCTGTAGGGAGAGACCCTGCATTTGCTGAGTCAGGGTCTCACGGGGGTCCATAGTGGTGTCAGGGACCAGGGTAGACTAGGTATGGGCTTGTTATTATGTAATGACCGGGGGGTAGGGAAACGGACAAGTGAGCCCTAATCTACCCGCCACTCTGTCCCTGCCTACTTGCAACGACCCGCCCTAGGCGACGGGGTACAACTGGGCGGCGGTCCCTGCACTCAGTAAGTGCACGACAAACATACAAGGGAATACAAGCAAGGGAAAGGGGCAGTTGCCCACGGCAACACCGTGAGCAACCAGAGTGGTGAACGAGCCGAGTCACGCCAGGAGTGTGCGAGGTACCAAACGAAGAGCAGAAGAGTAGTCAGTAAGCCAGGGTCTGTAAGGAGCAGGAACAAAATAGAAGGAGCTGTAGCTGGGCCAGGAAACCACACGAAAAAGAAATAACAAGCAAGGAGGAACAGGAAATGCAGGTATAAATAGACAGAGGGCGGGAGCTAGCTTAGTCTGGCCAGGCTGCGATAGGCTCTCCCACTCCTAAGCCTGCCAGCCTGAGTGGTGGAAGCTGGAGTCAGTCTCAGGGATGTAGATTCAGGTGCTGACTGATTAATTAAGGGAGTTAACCCCGAAGCTGTGCCTGGCAGATCCTTTACATGTATACTACATTCCTGGATAGACATATAAAAAAAACCTCTAGCAATACTTTAATGGACGATTTATTGTGCCTCCTTTAATTATTGAGGAACAGTTCTGACAAGACAAACACGGGAAGGTACCCATTTTTTGGGTCTGCAAAAAGGTTTATTTAAAAAAAAAAAAAATCTTTAAATCTGCCCTAACTAATTGATTTGCCAGTAATTTACCTTTCCAGTTTACAAATCTTAGGGTATCCCCAGTGGTGGATTAAGTAGACCATAGTCACTGGGCCCCCCTTCTCCACCATTGCCCTGCCACGCCGTAACTATTGTTAACACTACCATGGACACATCCTCCTGACAAGGAGAATCGTAACACCCATTAAGTAGACCAAAGGGCTGTGTCCCTGCATACTGACAGTCTCCAACCATTGCTGATAGTACCACACTGTGCAGGGACACATCCTTCTGACAAGGGGAATTGTCTATCAGTCCTGGACTGCACAAAGACTTTTTGTGAAATACGAGGATTTCCTATAATAAACATTCCAGGAGAGGTCACAGATTCTCTTTAACTCTAGTGACTCACAGGTGACGGCTTCTCAGATTCTAGTAGTTTTATTCATCTTTTCTTCTCCATCTGGTCCAGAGTTCATGATGACTTCTCCCGGCCATGACCCATTTCTGCAGAATTTGCCACTCAGATTTCTTCGGCTCCTCACTTTTCTAACATTTCCCCACCTATAAACGAAGATAAAATTATCATGGTGCCACACACTATGCCCCTAAATATAATAGCACAATACACTGCACACCTGAATAAAATAGTACCAATCACTGTGCCCCTGAATATAATAGTACCATACACTGTACCCCTGAATATAATTGTGTCAAACACTGTAAAGTAATGCACTACGTACACAGTGCCCCCTGTACATAGTGCCACACACAGCCCCTGTAGATATCACACATCACCCCTATAGCTAGCACCACACACATTCCCCGTAGAGAGTGTCACACATAGCCTCTATAGAAAGTGCCACACAGCCCACCTGTAGAGAGCGCCACACACAGCCCCCTATAGATAGCGCCACACAGCCCCCTGTAGATAGCGCCACACTGCCCTCCCCCTCTTGTAAATAATGCCACGCAGCCCCTCCTTGAATATAGTGCCACACAGCCGCCTCTTGAATATATTGCCACATAGCCCCCCTTGAATATAGTGCCACACAGCCCCCCTTGAATATAGTGCCACAAAGCACCCCTTGAATATAGTGCCACAAAGCCCCCCCTTAAATATAGTGCCACACTGCCTCCCCTTGAATATAGTGCCACACAGCCCCCCTTGAATATAGTGCCACACAGCCCCCCCTTGAATATAGCGCCACACAGCCCCACCTTGAATATAGTGCCACACAGCCCCCTCTTGAATATAGCGCCACACAGCCCCCCTTGAATATAGTGCCACACAGCGCCCCTTGTATATAGTGCCACAGCGCTCCCCTTGTTTATAGTGCCACACAGCACTCCCCCTTGTATATAGTGCCCCACAGCGCTCTCCCCTTGTATATAGTGCCACACAGTGCTCCCCCCTTGTATATAAGGCCACAAGGCACTCCTTCATTGTATATAGCGCCACACAGTGCTCTCCTCCCCTTGTATTTAGTGCTACACAGCACTCTCCCCCGTTGTATACAGGGCCACACAGCGCTCCCCCTCTTGTATATAGGGCCACAAAGCGTTTCCCCACTTCTATATAGTGCTACACAGCACACTCCCCTCTTGTATATAGTGCCACACAGCGCTCCCCTCCCCTTCTATATAGTGCTACACAGCACTCTCCCCCCTTGTATATAGGGCCACAAAGCGCTCCCCCTTGTATATAGGGCCCCACAGTGCTCCCCGCCTTGTATATAGGGCTACACAGCGCTCCCCCTTGTATATAAGGCCACACATCGCTATCCCCCTAAAAAAAAATATTTATTGTACTTACCTTGCCCCGTCACGCGACGAACCCTCCGGATAGACGCATACGCATCCTCTGGGCCAGATGCATGCGCATACCAGCGTGATGCAGTACGTCATCACGCCGGCCTGCGCAGGGTGTCTTCTTAGCACTTTATAGGCTGCAGACCTAAACTGGCCTGCAGTCTATAGTATTCATTTACATCTGAGGACTCAGATACAAGTGAATGTGGCTGTCGCTAGGACCAGGACCCCCTCCTGTGCTAGCAGCGCCACCGGACATGAGGGGGTTTTGGGCGGCCGCCCGAACCGCCCTAATGAGGATCCACCACTGGATATCCCTGAACACCAACACATATTTTGTATACTACTTTAGCATATCCCAGTATTTAACAATAGTACTTCAAAATAATTGGACACGATTATCATACATAGTAATGAACATGTCTCAGCCATCACATTTTTTTACCTGCTTTGGGAGTACCACCTACGTCCCGTGAGTTAGTGCTATCCTCCGACCCTACACTTTTCACCTCATCTTCGGGGTATCCCCTCTCATCAAGTTAATGTGTTATTTTTTTCCATGTTCCTCATATATTTACCATCCGTACTACAAATTATTTGCACCCACATCAACTGACTTCTTAGGATGCTTTTAAATGTATGAGGCACATGGAATTGTTTTTCAGGCCCTAATAATTAAAGACAGAATACATGACTATATGTATACGTTTATATAAAAAGTGAGCTGCATATACAGCAATTCCCTAATGTAGTTTTATTATATGAGTTGCTCCCTTTATAAGGGGGGGGGGGAGCAATCTGCTAACAGAGCATGGTAGAGGTGTAAAAATCTTATTCCCTTCTGTTTTTAGGTCCGTCAGCCGTTTACAATAGACTGCGAATGCTAAACGTATATATATTTTTTAACTTTGACCATAACAATACAGTGTGACTTAACTGTGAAGGAAATTAATGATTATATGTTAATACAGTTAGCATAGTGAGATTAGATCACCACTGAAAAAAAAAATATACAATATTCTGAAGAGTAATATGGACTTATTGGCTTGGATGGCCGAAAAAATTAACACTTTTGAAGCAAGATTTCATGTTTAAAAAATATGACTAGTGTGGGCACATCAAGATATATTTTTAAGTAATAATTATAAGGAATATAAATAAGTGATCAAAAGCAGAGCATTCATAATCCATTATAAGTGCAGCTTTATCAGGCAAGAATTCCTATTAGTTATACATTTTAATAGTTAAAATGCATAGAATTAAATAATTTTTGAACAGCTATACAGATAAGTCCAAAAATACGTTATATAATAAAGCAAAAGAGCAAGTAATAAAAGCATGAGGGCAGTGACCCATGCCCTTAGTCAGTTAACCACAATCCTTAAAGGAAAACTCCAGGAAAAACTGATACACAGTCGCTGCATGACTCAGGGATTTAAGCACTCGGGGGTGCTGGTTCTCATTAAAGATGCAAAGATGCAAAGTCTTACAGGCAATGCTCCATGAGAAAAAAAGTATGCAAGTTAGTTCCCCTTCAGGAAAACTTTCTCTAAAGTGCCACCTATTGGGGGTAGTTCCTCTGTAAGTGCCACCTATTGACAGCCCCCCCAAAACTGCTGTCCACAGATGGCTTTCTCTTCCTTGGCTAAAATCTCTAGTCATGCTTCTTTAGGTTCTGGCTGACTGAAAGGCTTTTCACGCAGGGCTCGGGGGTGCTGGATTTCATTAAAGAGACACAGCTGCTGTGAAATCTTAAAGAGGCTCTGTCACCACATTATAAGTGGCCTATATTGTACATGATGTGATTGGCGCTGTAATGTAGATTACAGCAGTATTATTTTTTAGAAAAACGATCATTTTTGACGGAGTTATGACCTATATAAGCTTTATGCTAATGAGTTTCTTAATGGACAACTGGGCGTGTTTTACTTTTTGGCCAAGTGGGCTTTGTACAGAGGAGTGTATGACGCTGACCAATCAGTGACCAATCAGCATCATACACTCCTCTTCATTCATTTACACAGCACATAGCGATATAGCGATAAACACACTATAACGTTACTATGTGGCTGCACATAGCGATATAGCAGTTTACTTTAAAGTTAAGGGCAGATTGTTGGACATATGGAGATTACAACACCCTCGTGAACGGGAGTTTTCCTGCTGTTCATCCACGTATTCTTCTTTATCCCGTATAGATCTGGCCTTGGGGAATGAGGGTATGATGTCACGGTTGATATTAATAACCAGAGTCCCCAACGCCTGAGAATCTGGAAGCTGAACCCTTTCTGGCTGACTTTGGTTGATGGGCAAGGTTTCATTGCCCAAAGGCTAGAGGACTATTTTCAAATTAATTGTGGCTCTTCTTCTGTTCCGTATGTATGGGATGCAATGAAGGCGTATTTGAGAGGCCTGTTTATGCAGGCAATTAGCAGGCACAAATCAGCTACTAGGGTGGAGGATGCGAGACTACATGAAGAAATGAGTAAAGCAGAAGCGGCATTTATTTTAAATCCTACTGTGGTGCAGCAAATGAGTTTGCGAAGAGCACAAGAGGCACTTAATTTACATCTGTTAGCTGTAGCGAGCAGAAAACTGCAGTTTTTTGCTCAGAATACCTTTGAAGAAGGAGAAAAGGCTGGTCATATGCTAGCAGTGGTAGCAAAGGCACAACAGGGTGTAACACATATCACTGCTTTAAAAACGGCGGAGGGCCATTTAGTTACAGAGAACTTGGAAGTTGTAAAAGTTTTGAGAGACTTTTATTCAGACCTATATACCTCCAAGGTGCATCCATCTACATCTGATATTTATACATTCTTAAATAAAGCAGAGCTCCCTAAGCTGTCAGGAAGTGCCAAGGCACTTCTGGATTCTCCACTCACGTTGGAGGAATTGGAGGAAGCGGTCAAACAGATGGCTAATGATAAGGCACCTGGGGCGGACGGGCTACCAGTTGAAATATATAAAAAATACTCTGAGGTGCTCTTGCCCAAATTATTAGAAGTATTTCATTATTCATTGGATTGTGGTTCTTTGCCAGCTTCTATGCAAGAAGCCATTATTGTGGTCTTGCCAAAACCCGGGAAAGATCCTCAATTAGCTGATTCTTATCGACCGATTTCATTATTAACATCTGACGTTAAGATTCTGGCAAAGGCATTAGCTCTGCGGTTGAATGGCGTAATTTCTACCATTATACACCCGGATCAGACCGGTTTTATGCCTGCTAGGTCAACAGCCATGAATTTGAGACGTTTATTTTTAAATCTTCAGCTGAGGGCAGACAATGTAGGCGAAAGAGCCATTTTTTCACTGGACGCTGCCAAAGCGTTTGACAGTGTGGAATGGCAATATCTCTGGTGCACCTTGGAGGCTATGGGCTTTGGACCATAGCATGCATTAAGGTCCTGTATTCTTGCCCTACAGCCAGAATACAGGCAAATGGAGGATTGTCTCCCCGGTTTGCTCTTGAAAGAGGGACTAGACAGGGATGCCCATTATCGCCCCTCCTGTTTGCCGTGGCAGTAGAGCCCTTGGCAACACGCATACGTCTGTCTGATGATATTAAGGGCTTCTTGTATGGCTCGGTGCAAGAAAAGGTACCGCTTTATGCAGATGATATGCTTCTATACTTGGGGGATATGGGTAGTTCTCTGGCAGAAACAATATCCCTAATTGAGAAATGTGGGGCATTGTCTGGGTTTAAAATAAATTGGGATAAATCCCATCTGCTCCCTGTGGATTCAATGTGCTCTATACCAGGGGTGCATGGGGTACCTGTAGGATGCGTGTAATGGCAGGAAGGAGGTGAAGGGAAAGTGAGCCCTAATCTACCCACCGCCCTGTCCCTGCCTACTTGCAACGACCCGCCCTAGGCGACGAGGTACAACTGGGCGGCGGTCCCTACGCTGGCTAAGTGCACAGGAAGACAAACAGGGAACACGCAAGGGAAGGGGCAGTAGCCACGGAACGCCACGAGGAAACGGGGCGGCGAACGAACAGTCAGGACCAGGACGAAGTGAGTACACCCGAGCAGGCACAGAGACAGAAGCAAGCCAGGGCAAGCAAGCAGGTCAAGCAGAACTGCAGCAAGGCAGAAGCACGGCAGAAGCAGGCTGGAGCAAGCAGCAGAGGCCAGGAATCCAAAAGAATTACAAGCACTGAGGGAGAGCACAGGGCAGGTAATAAAGGGCAGGGGGCGGAGCTAACTCCGAGAGACCAGGCCGCGATAGGCTCTCCCACTCCTGAGCCTGCCACCCTGGTTGGTGGGAGATGGTGTCAGTCGAGCAGGTCTGGCCTCAGGTGTGGATTGATTAATCCCAGGAGTATAGCTAGATGAAGTACCTGGCAGATCCCTAACAGTACTCCCCCTTTTATGAGGGGCCACCGGACCCTTACTAAGGGGACCCGGTTTAGTGGGGAAGAGGAGGTGGAACCTCCTGATCAATACCCCAGCATGAACATCACGGGCAGGTACCCAAGTCCTCTCCTCCGGCCCGTATCCTCTCCAATGGACCAGGTACTGGAGGGAGCCCTGGACCATCCTACTGTCCATAATCTTGGCCACCTCGAATTCCACCCCCTCAGGGGTGAGAACGGGAACAGGAGGTATCCTCGAGGGGGACCAGGACGGGGAGCAGCGTTTAAGGAGGGAGGCATGGAAGACGTCATGTATGCGAAAGGATGGGGGGAGCTCCAGACGGAAGGATACAGGGTTGAGGACTTCAATGATCTTATAAGGTCCAATAAATCGGGGAGCAAACTTCCTGGACGGGACCTTAAGGCGCAAGTTCCTGGACGACAACCAGACCAAATCCCCGACGACAAACCGGGGGTTAGCAGAACGTCTACTATCCGCCTGAATCTTTTGTGCGCTCTGGGACGCCTCTAGGTTCTTCTGAACCTGGGCCCAGACAGTGCACAGTTCCCGATGAACCTCCTCTACCTCAGGATTATTGGAACAACCAGGGGAGACGGAGGAGAACCTTGGGTTAAACCCGAAATTACAGAAAAACGGGGAGACACCTGACGAGTTACTGACCCGGTTATTCAGGGAAAATTCAACAAGGGGAAGGAATGAGACCCAATCGAATTGACAGTCAGAGATGAAACACCTTAAATATTGTTCCAGGGATTGGTTGGTCCTTTCCGTTTGGCCATTAGTTTCGGGATGGAAGGCGGAGGAGAAGGACAGATCAATCTCCAACTTTTTACAAAAAGCTCTCCAAAATAAGGAAACAAATTGTACCCCTCTGTCAGAAACGATATTGACTGGGGCCCCATGGAGACGCAGGATGTGTTTCACAAACAAAGAAGCTAACGTCTTGGCGTTAGGTAGCTTCTTAAGGGGCACAAAGTGGCACATCTTGCTGAAGCGGTCGACTACCACCCACACCACCGACTTGCCCTGAGATGGAGGCAAATCGGTGATAAAATCCATGGAGATATGGGTCCAAGGTCTCTGGGGAATGGGCAAGGAACGTAGTAGGCCCGCAGGTCGGGACCTAGGGGTTTTGGACCTAGCGCAAACCTCACAAGCGGCGACGTAAGCCCTAACATCTTTAGGCAACCCAGGCCACCAATAGTTTCTGGTAATGAGGTGTTTGGTGCCCAAGATGCCAGGATGACCAGATAGAGCGGAGTCATGGTTTTCCCTGAGTACCCTCAGCCGGTATTGCAGGGGAACAAACAGTTTGTCCCCAGGGGCGTTCCCGGGAGCTGCACCCTGATCAGCCGCGATATCAGAAGCTAAATCAGAATCCGTGGCAGAGACGATTATACCAGGGGGTAAAATACAAGCGGGATCCTTCTCGGAAGGAGGATTGGCCATGAAACTACGTGACAGAGCGTCAGCCTTAATATTCTTGGACCCAGCCCTATAGGTAACCAAGAAATTAAATCTGGTAAAGAATAGTGCCCACCGAGCTTGTCTAGGATTAAGCCTCCGGGCCGATTCTAGGAAAACCAGATTCTTGTGATCCGTAAGGACCGTTACCTGGTGTCTGGCCCCCTCCAGGAAGTGCCGCCACTCCTCAAAAGCCCATTTAATGGCTAGAAGTTCGCGGTTACCAATATCATAGTTACTCTCCGTGGGCGAAAACTTCCTAGAGAAGTAAGCACAGGGGCGGAGATGGGTGAGGGAGCTGGTACCCTGGGACAAGACGGCCCCTACTCCCACCTCGGAAGCGTCAACCTCCACAATAAATGGCTCCTCTTGGTTGGGCTGAATCAGCACGGGGGCCGAGATAAAGCACTTCTTGAGAGTCTCAAAGGCCTGGACGGCCTCAGGGGGCCAATGGAGGACATCGGCACCCTTGCGGGTAAGGTCCGTAAGAGGCTTAGCGACGACCGAGAAGTTGGCAATAAATCTCCTGTAATAGTTGGCGAACCCTAAAAAACACTGTAACGCCTTAAGGGAGGCAGGTTGGACCCATTCCGCCACAGCTTGAACCTTGGCAGGGTCCATGCGGAATTCATGAGGAGTGAGGATTTGCCCTAAAAATGGTATCTCCTGTACCCCAAAGACACATTTTTCAGTCTTAGCAAACAGATTATTCTCCCGAAGGACCTGGAGCACCTTCCTGACATGCTCCACGTGGGAGGACCAGTCCTTGGAAAACACCAGTATGTCATCAAGGTACACAACAAGAAAATTACCCAGGTACTCTCTCAGGATTTCATTAATAAAATTCTGGAAGACAGCAGGGGCATTACACAACCCAAAGGGCATGACCAGGTATTCGAAATGACCCTCGGGTGTGTTGAACGCAGTTTTCCACTCATCCCCCTCTTTGATGCGGATAAGGTTATATGCCCCCCGTAGATCGAACTTAGAAAACCATTGGGCTCCCTGAACCTGATTAAAAAGATCCGGAATCAAAGGAAGTGGGTACTGGTTCCTTACGGTGACCTTATTCAGGTTACGATAATCAATGCACGGCCTAAGACCACCATCCTTCTTCCCCACGAAGAAGAAGCCAGCACCTACAGGAGAAGTCGAGGGGCGAATGAAACCCTTGGCCAGGCATTCTTGGATATACACCCTCATCGCTTCACGTTCAGGACATGAAAGATTAAATATCCTACCCTTAGGAAGCTTGGCACCAGGCACCAAATCGATAGCGCAATCGTAATCTCTATGGGGGGGCAACACCTCGGAGGCCTCCTTAGAAAACACATCGGCGAAGTCCTGAACAAACTCAGGAAGCGTGTTTACCTCCTCCCGGGGAGAAATAGTGTTAACAGAAAGACATGACATAAGACATTCATTACCCCATTTGGTGAGATCCCCAGTATTCCAATCAAATGTGGGATTATGCAACTGCAACCAGGGAAGACCTAATACCAGATCAGACGATAATCCCTGCATCACCAGTACAGAGCACTGCTCCAAATGCATGGAGCCAACCAGGAGTTCAAAAACAGGAGTATGCTGAGTAAAATAACCATTAGCAAGAGGAGTGGAGTCGATTCCTACTACAGGGATAGGATAAGGTAAATCAATACAAGGCATCTTTAGAGACATAGCAAAATCCACAGACATGATATTAGCAGATGAGCCAGAATCCACGAAAGCACTGCCCGTGGCAGACCGGCCAGCAAACGAGACCTGAAAGGGAAGCAAAATTTTATTGCGTTTCACATTAACGGGAAATACCTGTGCGCCCAAGTGACCTCCCCGATGATCACTTAGGCGCGGAAGTTTTCCGGCTTCTTATTCTTGCGCCTGGGGCAGGTGTTCAGTAGATGCTTGTCGTCCCCACAGTAGAAGCAGAGACCATTCATTCTGCGAAACTCTCTACGTTGTCGAGGGGACATGGAGGCCCCGAGTTGCATAGGTACCTCCGAGTCCTCCGTGGAGGGGCGAGGAGACGAGACCTCGGGGGGAATCACAGAAAAGTCAGAGGGGAGCACACTGAAGCGTTCAAGCTGACGTTCCCTGAGACGTCGGTCAAGTCGTACTGCTAGGGCCATAACCTGGTCAAGGGAGTCAGGCGAGGGGTAGCTAACCAGCAGATCCTTCAGGGCGTCAGATAATCCTAACCTAAACTGGCACCTTAGGGCCGGATCGTTCCACTGAGAAGCTACGCACCACTTCCTAAAATCAGAACAGTATTCCTCAACCGGTCTCCTACCCTGACGTAAGGTCACCAGCTGACTCTCGGCTAAAGCAGTCCTGTCAGTCTCGTCGTAAATGAGTCCGAGGGCAGAGAAAAAACGATCAACAGAGGAAAGTTCAGGGGCGTCAGGAGCCAAGGAGAAGGCCCACTCTTGGGGCCCTTCCTGGAGTCGGGATATGATGATACCCACCCGCTGGTTCTCGGAACCTGAGGAGTGGGGCTTTAGGCGGAAATACAGTCTGCAACTCTCCCGGAAGGAGAGAAACGTCTTACGGTCCCCTGAAAACCGGTCAGGTAACTTGAGGTCGGGTTCTAGAGGTGAGGTGAGGGGTACTACTAAAGCAGCGTCACCCTGATTGACCCTTTGGGCCAGGGCCTGGACCTGTAGGGAGAGGCCCTGCATCTGCTGGGTCAGGGTCTCAAGGGGGTCCATGATAGCGTCAGCGTAGGAGAAATGGTAGACTAGGTAAGGGCTTGTAATTATGTAATGGCAGGAAGGAGGTGAAGGGAAAGTGAGCCCTAATCTACCCACCGCCCTGTCCCTGCCTACTTGCAACGACCCGCCCTAGGCGACGAGGTACAACTGGGCGGCGGTCCCTACGCTGGCTAAGTGCACAGGAAGACAAACAGGGAACACGCAAGGGAAGGGGCAGTAGCCACGGAACGCCACGAGGAAACGGGGCGGCGAACGAACAGTCAGGACCAGGACGAAGTGAGTACACCCGAGCAGGCACAGAGACAGAAGCAAGCCAGGGCAAGCAAGCAGGTCAAGCAGAACTGCAGCAAGGCAGAAGCACGGCAGAAGCAGGCTGGAGCAAGCAGCAGAGGCCAGGAATCCAAAAGAATTACAAGCACTGAGGGAGAGCACAGGGCAGGTAATAAAGGGCAGGGGGCGGAGCTAACTCCGAGAGACCAGGCCGCGATAGGCTCTCCCACTCCTGAGCCTGCCACCCTGGTTGGTGGGAGATGGTGTCAGTCGAGCAGGTCTGGCCTCAGGTGTGGATTGATTAATCCCAGGAGTATAGCTAGATGAAGTACCTGGCAGATCCCTAACAATGCGTTAAACATCTTAAATATTTAGGGATCAAGATCTCGACCTCTCCTTCTGAATATGTTGCTCTCAATTTGCAACCCCTTCTGGTCAAATTTAAAATGAAAATAATGGCTTGGTGTAAATTACATCTGACAGTTGTGGGTAGGGTCAATCTTATTAAGATGATCCTAATGCCACAATTATTGTATATTTTACATAACTCCCCTGTATGGATCTCATTACACAACTTTTATTATATTAATGCACTTTTTAGGGACCTAATATGGCGGAAGGGTCGCTCAAGAATTAGATTAGAAATTCTACAGCGCGCAAAGCATGACGGCGGTCTGGCCCTACCCAACCCTTGGATATATTTTCTTGCCTCCCAATGTCAGCACTTTAAGGGGTGGGGGGAAATTATATCAAAGGGATCCAATGGATCGATTCTACAGGCACAGTTTGGACCATCTGTTTTATTCTCAGTATTGGAGGCAGGTCACTCTATGTTGGCGGGCAGGAATACGCCCACATATACACTAATGCGTAAAGTATGGGATAAAGTCTGAGCTATTAGAGATATGGGGGGTTGCACAATTTTTACACCTTTATGGGAGAATAAGGCACTTCCGGAAGTCTTCTCTCTTGAAGGATTTGAGGGTTGGAAAGCAAGAGGCATCCTTTATGTCTCCCAGTTGCTCCAGGAGGATGTATTTAAAACTTATCAACAGATCAAAGAGGAGTTTGAATTCCCTCTATCAATACTTACAGATAAGACATGCTTTTGATGCCCAGAAGAAGGCGGTGGATTTGGCAATACACGCAGATGGGGTGTTGTCTGTTTTACATACCGGTAGTGTTACATCGGGGGTTATTTCACATATTTATCAGTTGTTGATCAGTAAATTTTTTGATAAATACCCCCTGATGGCTTCTAAAAAATAGGAAAGAGATATGGGTCCCATCTCTGAAGAACAATGGATAGATATTATGAAAGCAGTTCCAAATACTTCTCTTAGTGAGGCTGGGTGCCTTTCTCAATTATATATTATCCATAGAGTATACAGGACTCCTAAATTTATTTTTCATATTGGGGTAAGGAGTGACTCGAAATGCCCCAGATGCGCGGAAGAGGAGGCTGACCATATGCATATGTTGTGGTCCGGCCCACAGTTAACCACATACTGGATGGATGTACTGAAGGTGATTCAGGAGGCCTATGGACCTGTGTTGCAAGGGACTCCTATGGAATGCATTTTGGGATGTATTATGGACACACCACCCTCTACTTTGGAGCGTTTGGCTATTGTAAGGTTGCTATATATAGCTAGAAAACTAATTGCCCTACATTGGATACAAGGCGCCCCGCCGACTAGGAGCGAATTAATTGCAAAAGTGAATAAAATGATTGTATTGGAAAAGGTTGTCTATGTAAAGCGCAAAACGCTTAAAAAATTTGAATCCATATGGGGACCATGGGTAGGGGTAATGGAATATGTATTATAAAATTTATTCAGGGACTTTGTATGACTGCCAGCCTTTACACGGTATTGGGGTTATGTATATAGATGTGGGATAAGGAGAAGGGGGGAAATAGAGAGGATTAAATATATGCCATATATTATATCTGTTTTGTATTATACATGCTTGTACATGATTAAGCTACTTGACATTTTGAAAATGATCTGTCCCATGTACCTTGTATTTTGTGAATAATGTATTCGATATTTGGTACAATTTCTATTTCATATACTATCTAATTTGGAATTTTGTGACGGCGCCTGGGGGGAGGGTTTGGGATAGGGTTTGTTTAGTATGTTTTGTACTATATAATTTTGAAACTTCAATAAAAAAATTATCTGATTTAAAAAAAAAAAGTTAAGGGCAGAGCCTGCTAACAAAAGAAGTGTATCATTGCTAAAGTGGCTGATAAAGTGCCTGTGGTAGATAGGGGTCTGGGACCCTGTTCTAGAGATAGGTGTGGGTCCCAGAAGTCGGACCTGCATATATTGTACATTTTTGGCATAACCTGTGGACAAGCCATACATGTCTAAGATGGGAAAACCCCTTTAAGTTGTTTTCAATTAAACGTCTGGTTCAGGGCAAAAAATGTGCCAGAAAACTGTCATGTGATAGCCGATGCTTTGTCTCACTTACAGGTTTAGTGCTTCAAGGAACTACACCCAATCACTCTGGACATAGGTGACCCCTGCCAAATCGGTCTATGTAAGGTAGTAGAGAAAACTTAGTCAAAAACATGCTGAAGCTATAGTGGAATATGTTACAAAATTGAAAGGGGATGGTGTTTTAGCGGCTTTGGTGTCAAAGCGGCTGTCAGGAATTGCTTTTATGTTTAAATTATACGGGTTCACGGACGTCACTAAGCAGTTTTTTGTCAGTCAGGTTTAAAAAGCTTGGAAAAAAGAAATGACACGGCAGGACTGCAGGCAGCCGGTATCTAAATAATTTCTTCAAGGGTTATTTGTAGTATCGAATGTTGTTTGTTCTTCATCTTTTGAGGCTCTATTATTGCATGTAGCATTTGCACTTGAATTTTTGGAATCGTTGCATATAGGGAAGTTGGATTCTCCTAGCGCACATAGACCTACTGTATGAGGTTGGGGTTCTTTTGGCGGTCGGCTTGAAGGTCAGGTACGGACATCTTATATTAACGTCAATCTAATAGATTTGCTACTACGGGAATACAATTGCAAGTAAATAAAGGTAATATTTCATTACAAAAACAGTAATCACACTTAGATATAAAAATACACCAAACACAGTAAATAATCACAGTATAGTATCAGTGTATCTTAATACACATAACAACTTAATATGTACTGAATACACTGACACTACATGGCACAATATAAACAAGGTATCACAATCCTAATCTGTACCACCACCCACTTACCTAAACATACATATAAGTTACGTTACACGCTCACTATTTCTGTCCCACTCCCTCCTAAATATATCCGTCCCTGTACAGTAAGAGTATGTTTTCACGGGCTATTTTCAGGCATTTTTCGGGGCCTTTAACGTCCCAAAAAATGGCTGAAAAATCGGAAGCAGAACGCCCACAAACATCTGCCCATTGATTTCAATGGGAAATACGGCATTCTGTTCCGACGGGGCGTTATTTTACGCCTCATTTTCAAATAACGGCGCGTAAAAAGATGCCCCGTAAAAAGAAATGCATGTCACTTCTTGAGCTGTTTTTGGAGCCGTTTTTCATTGACTCAATAGAAAAACAGCTCCAAAAACGGCCGCAAACAAATGCAGCAAAAAACACTAGTTGCTTAAAAAACGGCTGAAAATCAGGAGCTGTTTTCCCTTGAAAACAGCTCCGTATTTTCAACCGTATTTTGTTAAGCATGTGAACATACCCTAAGGGTTAACAAGGGAGGTGAAGGATAAAGTAAAGGGTTGCCAGGCGATATTCATGCAAAGGGTTAACAATGGGAACAAGGAATATGCAGGCAGGTGGGAAAGGGTTAACTAGGGATGTACTCAAGGGAAATGCAGGTCAGCAAGGGTTAACCAGGGGATGTGCAGGTAATGTGAGGGTTGGAAGTGTTAAACTAGGGGACGGTAAGGGTTAACTAAAGGGATGTACCAGGGGATGTGCAGGTTGTGTGAGGGTTAACAATGGGATGTACAGGTAATGTGAGGGTTGGAAGGGTTAAACCAGGGGAAGGTGACAGGGAGAGAGAGGGTTAAATTGTAGCTGTTGCTACACTTAGATACTTAACGTGTCATTGGTGGTGTCGGGGAGCAGAAGTGATGAGGAGCCGGAGAGCTGGAGTGAGGAGGGGCCAGAGAGCTGGAGCAGGAGGCAGGAGCAGGAGAGGTGAGCCGGCGTTGGTGGAGTTGTGAGGGCAGGTCCCAGCTCTCGTTGGTGGAGTGGTAAATGAGGCAGGATCCACTGCTGAGCTATTTAAGCCCTGCTGGTACGCTCGTAGCGGGGAGCGAGAAAGCACCCACACACGAGAAGTTCAGTTCAGCCGGGATGTCCTGCAGTGCACAAGTGCATCGCAGGATACCCGCCCAACTACCTCTCCGCCTCCCCCCTCCGCAGAGTATGGAGGCAGGAGATCACCAGTAGTATCTCCTGTCTCCCTGTTAGTCAAAGCAGGACAATGGCTAATGTCCTGCTTTGCTTGAGGCAATCTCTCATGACGAGGGCTTTGTCTCTACAGCCCAGGCTCATGATTTATTAGGGATTATATTTATATAGGGGACACTTCCCTTTACACCTTGTATTTGTCAGAAATTGCCATAATACATTCAGGTAGGTGAAAGTCCAGGAGCTTTAAGAACTACATCATGCTGGATCTTGCTTTGTAGTATTTGTGCTCTAAATATTGTTTATGTGGTTGTAGACTGTTTTCTCATTACATGTTGTTTCTCTTTGCAGATATGGTACATCAGATTTGTCTGGTCGGCCACTCGTTTATCGGGCCGCTTAGAGGGCAGCAATTCATGCCTAATGTACGTAGAATTTGGGTTTTGACAGTGTGGATGTGCATTGGCAAGGCATTAGATGCATGAGATGGTAAGAATACAGTGGGTATCAGGCCCAGTTGTTTTGGTGCTACACGCTGGGGAAACAATTTGTGTGTAATCAAGTTGGCAAAGCTCATTTCCATCATCAAGTCTGATTGAACGGATTTCTTTGAACGAATGGTGTTGCTGTGGTCTGAAGTAATGCCGTGGCAGTTATAGCAGGGTGGCTCATAAACTGGCAGCCATTAAGCGGGGCTGAAGGGTCCGTAATGTTAGAGTGTCCCAGTATGTTCTGAATACAATATAACCAAAGAGAGAAATATAGTAGTGCTCACCCACCAAATACATATAATATGTGTCAAAAAGTAGTTTTGTTAGTGGGTTGATCAAAAACATTAATTAATGTATATTTGCCTACATCCAGACTAAATGACCAAACAAAAACGAGAAAAGATGCAATGCGCAATTGTAAGGTATCAAATATAAAATGTCATCTTTATTAAGGATTCTAAAACAAAGTATATAACAAGGTCCACAGACAAACTAAAAGAAGGACGACCACATCACAAGCTCCTACACACGAGGGGATGAGAAAGCATTTACATGGATCAGATAATAAAGTATATCATGAAAGTGCGGACAGAAGTGTACAAATGATTGTATATAAGGACATATTCAGTAATAATCTGCATCAACCAGATAACAATGATCTAAAAAAAAATATATGGCCGTACTGACCCATAAAGTGCTAGAGCAAAAGATAGGCGTCGACCCCGACGCGCGTTTCGGCGCACTTGCCTTCGTCTGGGGGTTGGCTTCATACTGCTTTTTAAAGGTGAAACAAACCAATTGGATATATCGAGGGCCAGGTGTGAATGTTTAAACATTAAATGGTCTAGTAATGGCGCACTTACCGGTATATTTATCTGGCGCACAAACACAGCGGTATGTCCGCCCGCCAGATGGAAGTTGTGAGTGCATCACAACATGTGCACGGGGCACACGAGCGCGTGTTGATGTGGTCACGTGCGCCGTTGCCATGGTGCGATGCAAACATCAACCCGGAGGCGGAGGAGACATTGCCCACTGCGCGTGCGTCACTGGAGGCGCATGTAGTAAATGGAAAGATCAATATTACACCAAGAGGCCACAGATAATATTATACCAAAGTAGAACTGAAAATATATTTATTCAAAGTCGAATGGCTTTCACATCAAATATTGAAAAATAACCTAAAATATAGAATATGCACATTAAACAGCATGCATTTACATTATATCAGGGTTATATCATAACAAAATGCTTAAGGTGCAAGATATCACAGAATGCGTAAATATGTCTCAATCAAGATATCCAAAAATAAATAAAACATGAATAAACCAAAAGAATAAATAAATGCAAGTGATAAATATAATGTGAGAAGTTTATGCATGGACCAGCGTCACTGACAAGCGCCCATCAACTTTTAGAATGCCGGATACACACTGGAACGGATCCACAGTACCACATGGTATTGTTTTTAATTATTTCCTATGGTTTACACATGTGAGGGTTTAATAGTATGCTTACCAATTAACACTTATGCTCCTTATACATCCAGCAATATTTATATTCGTCTGGTTTACTCTGTACATTGATCACTATGTATTCACATGTATGCTTTTTTTTAAATTGTAATGATTGTATTACTGTTTTTCATCTACTGTTTATGCTAATCACCTGTTAATGGGATCATGTGTCTGATCCCCATATATACCACTGTTTTACACACTTTTTGTATGCTTGAAAAAGGCTCCATATGCTGAGCCGAAACGTTGCACAAGGGCTAAATAAAAGCCATTTTTTCACTAAAACTTGGAGTGCTGCCTGTCTTTGGACGACTATGTATATATATATATATATATATATATATATATATATATATATATACATACAGATAACAGCACATGTGTATACAAATACCAGTATGTATATGTATATACAAAGTGCATTACATATGTCGACGATTCATAGGGTGTACTATATAATATCAAGCTCCATATGTCACGTATGAAGTAAAGTGTAATAGAGTGATGTATGTGTGTGAGAAAAATATATGCAAACGGTAAATATTGAGTGCATATACGAGCGCATAAGGCCCTATTCACACGACAGTCACACGGCCGCAGTTGGAACAATAGACCCCAAATGGGGCTATTCACACAGACGATTTTTTTTGACAGCCCGGTAAACAGGGCCGTCAAAAACATGGAGCATGCCCTATTTTTGACCGTTCTCCCGGCCGCACGGCTCCGATAGAAGTCTATGGGGCCGTCTAAAGCACGGCTATCACTTGGATGTGATCCGAGTGATGGCCGAGCTTTCTGCTGCTCGTGCTCTTCCCCCCTTCACAGTGCCAAGTGCATGTGAGGAGGAGGAGGGTATTTTTTTGCTCCCTGTAGGAGCGGAATCCCTAATCCCCGGCCACAGAGTTGCCGAAGCTGGGGCTGGAGATTCCGCTCCAGGAGACGTCCCTAACCTCACTGTCCATATATGGACATTGAAGTCAGGGACTTCTCCTGGAACGGTCCTCTACATTGGCGCTATCTACAGGAAGGTAGCGGTGTGCCATATATGGGGGGGAGGTGCTATGTAAAAGGGGGATGTGTAGCAATTCCTACAGGAGGGCTGTGGTGCAGTACCTACATGGGAGCTGTGGGGCACTACCTACAGGGGAGCTATGTGGCACTACCTACAGGGAGACTGTGTGGCATTACCTACCGGCGGCTGTGTGGCATTACCTACAGGGGGCTGTGTGACACTACCTACAGGGGGGCTGTGTGGCACTACCTACTGGGGGGCTGTGTGGCACTACCTACAAGGGGGGCTGTGTGGTACTACCTACAAGGGGAGCTGTGTGGCACTACCTACAGGGGGCTGTGTAACACTACCTACAGGGGGGTTGTGGCAGTATCTACAGAGGGCAGTGTTTTTGCATTATCTACAGAGGGAAGTGTGTGGCAAAAAATTTACAAATCATCCGTTTTTAAAACAGTTAGGGAAAAAACTGATGCAAAACGTGTCAAAATTGGACGTTAAAAACGGAAACACGACCCGGAACGGAAATGGAATGGATGCAAAACGGGCGGGAAAAACTGACCAAATCGGCCATTTTTATCGGCCAACATTCGGACCATGTCATTTGAATAGAGCCTAAGAGTGCGCACAAACCTGCACCCAAACGTCCATCATTTAAATGTATGATGAAGTGCAGGTTAAAATAAAAAATAAATATACAATATTATATAAACAACACCATGAAATACAATACTCAATATATGACCACATAAAATTCAAACCATAGATAGTATAATGTATATACGTAATACAACAAGCCTATATACTTTTTTTTTCTTCATATAATGCATAATTTGTATGTTTTCTTCAATTGATTCGTACCAACATTCGACATAGTTGTAGCAAAAAGTTCTGAGCAAATTGTGAAACATTTCAAGGATAAACAAAAGGACCGAAACATGTTGAATAAAAAAACAGAAATGATTAAAAATCAATTAAAATGTTGAATAACCTAGCATAACTACCACATTGCTAATGGTCAAATAAATGCTGCAAAACCCATTGCCTCATTGAGACCTTTGGTCTGCATCGTATTGAGTCGCCAGATCCATTTACATTCACATTGTAATAATCCTTTTTTGAGATCACCTCCCCGTATGTCAAGATTAATATGATCCATTCCTTTGACTTTAAGTAGTCTATAATTGCATTTATGATGAAGTAAAAAATGTTTGGGAATGGTCTTAAACTTCTCAATATCCTCCACTTCTTGTTGTCACGTAGCGGGTTAGTGGAACCGCTAGGTCGCACCGCCGTAGCAGGGAGGCAGATGGCCAAACAACAGGAACCCCAGAATACAAAGTCCCACACAAGGGTACCTGGATAGTGCAGACAGTGGCCGCAGCTCTGGCACTGATGGAGATGGGTGCAGCAGGTATCGCCAAACGTATGCAGATGTCACAGGTGCCGCAGGTTGCGCCAAACATGGCGAATTCCTCCGGCCGTGGCAGAAGACACAGGACGTGGCGGATGACACAGATGCCGCAGGTTGCGCCAGATGTGGTGAATTCCTCAGGACGTGGCAGATGACACAGGACGTGATACTACTCCGATACTAATAGACACAGGGACAAGAACAGCACGGGATACAGGAACAGGTAACAGGGCAAGGGTAACAACTAGAACGGGAAACACTAAGGGACCATTTGCAAGACAGACTGGGAAAATTAACAATGCTCAGGCAAGGATCAGAAGGCCTGGGGCCTTCTTATAGACCAGGAAATCATGGCAGTTGATGATGATGACGATTTCCTGTGTGCGCGCTGGCCCTTTAAGGCCGGATACGAGAGTGCGCGCGCACCCTACAGCAGACCAGAGTGGAATTTAGCGCTGGCGTCTCCTAGGAAGCAGATGGGGACCAGTGCTCACGGATTCATGGCTGCGGGCGTCGGGAGGGGAGTAAACCCGACGGCCCGTGGCCATGGACGCTACACTTGTGCTCCCTTAATATCACAGACATATTCCCTTACTCTTATTCTTAACTCTCTGGCCGTCATCCCGATATAAATTTTAGGGCAAGAGCAAGCTGCGTAATAAATTACGCCTTTGGGGGCACAGCTAATTGGCCATGTTATTTTAAATGTGTTTACATTTTCAGAATCTTGAAAGGTCAATGATTTTTCTATGTTGGTGATGCTAATGCAGTCCCCACAAGGTTTACAACCCCATTTCGGTTTTGGTACATCAAAAATGTTTTTGGGTTTATCTGGGAAAAGATGGCTATTCACCAAAATATCTCTCAAATTTTCAGAGCATCTTGCAGTCATGGATGATCAATCTTGTACAAATTTCGACCGTATAGGATCTGTATGCAATATAGGCCAATACTTCATCAGGGTTTCACGCATCATGTCCTATCTTGTATTAAATGTAGATATAAACCTTACCTTGTCTGTTGTTTGATATTGGGTTTTGGGTTGAAGTAATTGATTCCTAGGCATACATTTCGCTCTAGTGAAGGCTCTTTTTATACAGCGTTTACTATAGCCTCGTTCAATAAGCCTTTGTTTAAGATCTTCAGACCTAGAAATTAAATCTTCCTTTGTTGAACAGACTTTTCGCATTCTCAGAAATTGCCCTATCGGTATGGCATCTATTGTCTGTTTCGGATATAGTGATGTTGCATGTAGAAGGGAATTGGTAGATGTGGACTTACGGAAGAGGTCTGTTTGGATAAAGTTGGTATTATCACGTTTAATCTAAATATCTAGAAAATATATTTCCTGTTTATTCCACTTAGATTTTAATCTAATGTTTCTGTCATTGCAATTCAATTGAAATTAAAGCATTTAATTTATCAGATGAGCCCTGCCAAACCATGAAGATGTCGTCGATGTAGCGGATTCAAAAGAGGACCCTCTCCATAAACTTTCCATGATCTGACAGGAAAAGGTCCCTCACCCACAGCCCCAGGAACAGATTTGCATATGAAGATGCACATGCTGCCCCCATTGCAGTCCCCTGGAGCTGTAGGTAGAAGGACCCGTTGAATGTGAAAAAATTATGGGTTAAAACAAATTCCAAACAGGTAAGTAGGAATTGTGTCATGTCATTATCAATATCACTCATCTGTAAGAAATATGCTAAAGCCTGCATACTGTCCATTCTGTGATATCTTGCACCTTAACCCTTTCCCGACCTATGACGAAAATGAACATCATGGTCATTTATTAGTTCCCGCACCAGGACGTTCATTTTCGTCACTATTTCAAACTGTCACTCTGTGTATACACAGAGCGACAAGACCGCGCTGCCAGCTGTCCCAGACAGCTGACACAACAGTCTTGCATGCCAGCGGACCATCGCCGCTGCTTTTGGCAATTAAGCCCTTAAATGCCCATTTAATGGGTTTGAAGCATATTGGCAGCCCTCACTAAGTGATTGTGGTGGCTGCCGATGCTTGTTGTGGCAATCGGAGGCCAGACAATGGCCTCCCGGTTCCCATGTACGGAAGCCTAGGCGGAGCAGCCGGAGGCTGGTCCTCCGAGTCTTCCTGTCAGTGTGACTGACACGTCACAATGACAGTTAGAATACATAACACTACGTAGTCTATGTCGGCATATATCAAGGAGAATCTGGAGAGGGGTTTCATACAAAAATCCACCTCCCTGGCCGGGGCCAGGTTCTTCTTTGTCAAGAAGAGAGACAGATCTCTTCAGTCTTGCATCGACTACCGGGGCCTCAATCAAATCACGGTCAAGAACAAATATCCGTTGGAACTAATTTCCGTTCTATTTGACCGCATACGAGGAGCCAATATTTTCTCTAAACTAGACCTGCTTACAACTTGATCCGGATCCGCCAGGGTGACAAATGGAAGATGGCATTCAACACCCAAGACGGGCACTATGAATACCTGGTAATGCCCTTTGGTCTGTGTAACGCTCCCGTGGTCTTTGTGAATGCAATTCTAGCATACACTACGCCTTGAGTTCCATCCAGCTCCAAATTAGCTTTTAAAAATCATCCTATGAATACGAGCAGCTCGGAGTAGCAAAAACACACAGACACGTTACTGTATGAAAATGCTTCTACTTTATTCTTATCAGCACGGATATTTATAACAAAATTTCAACAACAAATGAGTCAGAAAGTTTAGATAAAGTTCCACAACTTAATTGGCTCTTAGGGGGGCCGTTCCCTCATCTTCCCAATTATTGCTGCGTAGCTTTGCACACAGCACTGATTCTCCATTTTAATTCTTATTATTGCTGCGTAGTGTTTTGCACACGCACTATGATTCTCCATTTTAATTATTATTATTGCTGCGTAGTGCTTTGCACACGGCACTACTCCTTAAAGTCCCAGAGCATCTACCTTCTAATATAACTAACTTGTACAAGCATATAAGGATATAAGTATATAAGATATACATTAAGTCTAAAACACTTTGGAAAATATTTTTGCTTTCACATTTCCCCCCTTTTGTGACTTTATAGGTCTGGTAATCTTTACCTGCCTCTAATTTCACAACAACCTGTCACTTATCTCCTGAGACCTCGCTGTGAGAGCTCTCCGTATCTTATAAAACACATAACAATTAAAACAAGTCATAATAACAAAAACAATCATAATACATATTAATAGTTGGAATAAATAGCTTAACACTGAACTGGCAGAAAACCCTGTGTACAGTACATATATATCATACCAGTGATGAGCCGTGTCCTCCTTAATCTGGGATCCTAAATGTCTTCCCACTTATAACAGCATTCATTTTGACTGTTTGTAGTGTAACATTATGTCTCCTAACCATCTCTTTTAACTCTTCTGCGTCTTTTAGAACTTTGTTCAACTCATCTAAGGGGAAACTAATATTAAGTGTTGGCAATGGGTCCGGTACCCATACTGTGCTTACAATCTCATCCAAATCCGGGAGAAATACAATAGTCTGGTTCTTCCATTCTATATAACTAACATTAAATGTACATCCAGAAAAGGGTACCTGTAATAAAAAGGTTTTAGTGTGTTGGGTCCTCCGTAACCATACATACACTCTGTGGTTTTATCTCTATATACAAACATTTTCTGTAAGATGGGGGAGGCTCTCCCACAAGCATATTTGCCACTCTCCCTTCTCACTCCCTGTTCTTTCTCTACAAGCTTCATATGGGAGCCCAAAATCAAAAATAAAACATATGAAATCAACATAACTTGTGTTAAAAGAAATGACTTTCTTATTCACTACAAAAGAACCAAGATGGGAACTCCAGACAAAATGGCTGCTGCACAAAACTAAATCATTTAAACATTATCATAATCACTTTCACATCATACATATCTTTGTAATTCGGCATCCTGCTTGATAATTCACAATGTAATTTCATACAGAGAATATAAGCAAATAAACCGTCCTTTACAAACCCTCCCTTTTCTCATATTTTAATTACAGAAATTATATATTATGATTCTAATACTCAAACTATATATAAATAGGGCCACAACTTATATGATGCCATCACCAATGTCCAGTTTTGGGCATGGGGTCCCACTAGTGTATTGACAAATCTTGTACATCATCATTATCATCATCATCCTCTTCTATCTTCTGTTCTTCACTGACTGTCGGCCTCAGGGTAACCCATACAATTGTGGAGTCAGACTGCACAGTGGTGTCCAATGGGGTATTTATGATTACCCCCTCCTAGTCACTTACTTATTAAAACGCTTGATACTGCTGACAGATTCACTCAGGTCTTTGGTCTTTACTTTGATCTTTGCTGATGTCATCAGGACTTGGTTTGGTCCTTCTCTCTTAGTATACGTCACCGGGCTATACACAACACCTCATGCTGTGAGCCTGGTGTGAGATCCCACGTAGGCGGATTAGTGGGGTGTTATTGTGACCCCACAAACCCTCCGCTCAGCTGTCTTCTTACTTGTCTGGGCGGCTGCTTGGAATTGTGACACTTCCGTCAGTTCATGACAAACGCGTTGTACTGGCTCCGGCTGCGTTTGCCACATCTCAGTAATGGAGTTCATCGTATTAAAAATCTTTTAGTTCATGTTTACTGGCACTTGCTGGGGAACCCCAACCCTTGTCAATTGTTACTAATCTGGTGATAACATCTACGTACTATAAAAGTTGTTCTAAGTACATACAATAACAATGTCAGGCCCTTAAACTAAATCAAACAAACAAACACCTTTTATATATGAAAAACTTCTCTGCTCCAATGGACAGGGCACCTAGAAGATATGTAATTATTGGGTACATTTCATTTGCACTTGGTGTCACTCTTTTCAGCAGGATTTGTACCTTGATCTGAGCTGATTGCCTGGAACATTTCCAGCTCACCAAAATATACACAGATTCCACATGTTTATCTGACAAATGTCGCAAACCAATTTTTCCTACTCTAATTTGTATTGCATGGGAAGGCCTCTCAAGGTCTGTTCTCTTTGTGGGAGGCGGGTATGATAAGGTTGGCACCGGTCTACCAGGACTGTTCTGTAGGCAAATCAAACAGCTCTAACAGAATTTAGCAGCAACAGCTGTAAAGCCTGGGACATACCAATTAGACCAAATCGATCCTTGCAGTCTTGGAGCATATGTGAGGTCATACACCATCAATACAAGTGCTATCAAGAGTGCCTTGGGTGTTACCGGTTCACGTTCCCTTATCCGTCCACATTCTGTCAGAATCTGGTTCTCACGCCTTCCGCTCCCAGTTGGACTCTTCCTGTGGAGAACAAACTTTTTCATCGCATAAACATTAATTGATCTTAATTAGATAATTCAATTAGGGGGAAAAAAACATTAACAAATAACATCTTTACATTAAACGTTCACATTGAGCAATAACTAGAAGTGATACATGCAAACTCATTTTTCTTCTTTTATATATATATATATATATATATATATATATATATATATATATATATACATATACTGCACATAATTTTCTTTTCACAATTTTCCTTTCCAACAACAACAAAAAAAAAAAAAAAAGGAATAAATAAAAATGTTTTCAAATGGGAATATTCAATTTCTGTACCTTTATCTGACGCCTCCTATAGTCCAATACTGAGGCACGCTGGTCTAGAAATCTACATAAAACGTAACCACAGTTTTTACTTCTTGAATACAGTTATTAAACAAACTAACTTTGGGACAACATTTGGAGAACTACTGACATCTTATTGTACAAACATCAGTTCAATATTTTGGAGAACACTATTCCCCTGTCACTACACACAAGTTCTGCAGTGGGGAAGATACAGGCTGGGCTTCAGGCCTCCCTGAGAACAGGTCTACACACATGAGCACATTGTCATACACTTCTACCTCGGGTAGTTGCATGTTCTGCAGGCGCTGGGACGGGTAATCTGGCCGGGCTGCACTTTTCACAGGTACCTTTGCTGTTTTACCTATGTCATGCCGTGCGCACATCATGCCGGCTGCTACAAACCTAGTGGTGGCATTATTGTATCCAGGGACAAGCCAATTTACTGATACCTGGCTGCACATTCTCTTGTTGTCATGTCTGTCTTCTCTTGCTCTGTCAATTGGCTTACCCGATGATCCAATAAAGTTCCTACTACCAATGGGCCCATAATTGTGGGCGATGCCAAAAGCGTACCTAGAGTCAGTGTAAATGTCGGCCGTCTTACCTTCTGCCGGGTTACAAGCCTCAGCGAGCACCTCCAGCTCTGCTCCTTGAGATGAACAAGAAGGTGAGAGTGGTTTCTGGGTAATTTACCTTGTGCCTCGTATCCTGTTCTACACATGCTGTATGATAAAATATCTCTTTATTACAAATTTACATTGGAAACCCATGTCACATATAGATAGAACATTTCAAAAGGATGGAGTTTTATTGTTCCACATTCATCTGATAATCCAGAACACTTGTAAATCCCACCCACCAGGTCCTGTAAATACCTGATTAATACAAAAACAAACAAAATATGTTACTGAAATCTGGCATAAAATAAACAATGTTCCGACAAAAATGTTATTTTTATTTTTTTTTATTTTTCCTTCTCCCCATCTAAATCTGTAAAGACTCATCTGTGAGTGACGTCACCTCTGCCTCCTGTGTAAATATGCTGGAGGGGGATGGTCCTTGAAGCTCATACACATTTTGTAGATCTCCTAGAACCAAATTCATTAATTCAAAACAAAATAAAACACAAAACAAAACGACCTGATCAGTCCCTTCAACATTGGGAAATCTTTCTCAGCCACTGGGATAGGGCAGTGCTTGGCATAGCTCCCTCTGGCTGCGAAGGGGCTATAAAATTGCCTGTAAAAAGGAGAACAAAAAAAACAAAAACTACCTGATCAGTCCCTTCAACATTCCCTCCTATTTGGACTCTGCGAAAATAATGTAGCAGGGTTCAAAACTACATATCAACATAATGAGATTAAACACTCTATTGGGGGGGGGGCACTAATTTAACCCCTTGTAATACACAACAGCCTGGAACAAAAAAGATTACTTTCTCCTGACAATAATACATTTTATCTTTAAAATGACCTGCAACCATTTACCTGTAAAACATCTCACATTTTCAAAAATAACATTTAGGCAGCCCCATAGCACGTGCCTCATGTGTGATAACAAAAACAAAACAAATGTAATTAGTTATTCAATAAAACAGAAAATGATATATCTGGTAATATTAATTACTGCAAACCAATAAGCTGTACATAAGAATAGGGAACAGAGAGGGCACATACATTTTCAAGACCCCGTGTCTCACAATATCTGTATTTTAATTCATTTGAATCAACATCAAAACATTCCAACATTAAATCTTATCACATTATAACACATAAATCTGCAGTGTAAATTTTATCTTTTTATAGACAGATCCAGCCGGCTGTTATATTTTTCTCGCTTGGTGTAGTTACAGACGACTGCGCGTGCGCGAAGATAAGAAACATTCCATTCGGATTTTTAACCCCATACTCAAAACACTAGGAATTTTAGACATTACTGCTGTTCAAGATAAGAACATACAATATAGTTCTTCTTTATAGTGTGGCCATTAGTTTCAAACTTCAGACATGTTACATTACACACATCACACAGATGTCTCATCACATCACACATATTACATTACATACATCGCACAGATGTCTCATCACATCACACATGTTACACTCCACACATCACACAGATGTCTCATCACATCACACATGTTACACTCCACACATCACACAGATGTCTCATCACATCACACATGTTACACTCCCCCTGTTCTGACGCACATTAGTCACTGCATTGTACCCGGCTGCTCCGTTTCCTTCACTCCTCCTATCAAAATTTACACCTTTTTCCAAATTGTTCTTTCTCACATCAACTTACTTGTCACCACCTGTAATCACCTGCTTTGTCATTTTAACTTATGCCTTGTCCTGGCCACTCCACTCCATTTCTCAACATTCCACAAACCATTGTCTTTATCACATGCAAACTTCCCATCGTACGGCTGCCAGCCTCTTCAACAATCTTTTTCCTTACAGTGTGTTCTTTTGCCTTCACATACTTTACAAACCTCCATTGAATCAAACAGGAGTTAGTCACATTCATTTCACACATCTACAAACCCTTCACTGCCGGGGTATAGCTTTTGGTACTACAATCCTTTCATTTCAAATACTTCACATGTGAGTTACGACGTCTCTCCGCCATGCGCTACGTCACTGCATTCCAAGGGGGAGGTCTTACACTTCTCACAATTTTTTTTATTTTTCCTCTGTTTTAACAATATAATTGCTGGCAAAAATTCTCTCATGTATTTCATATCAACAGTTCAAAATCACGTACGCACCTCTGCAACCTTTCATTACACAGAAAGTTTCAACATACCTTTTTGGATTCATCTTTCATACCACTGCTGGATAAAGTGCCAGCTAAATTTTGAGGCTTACGCAATACATGTGTGAATGGTGTAAGAATAAGCTCCTTACCTACCGCGGTTTTTTGTAATTCACAGATGCAAAGCCAGACCTCTCCATCAGACCAGCAAACTCCCGGGTTTCTTTATCTTTTATTTTATTATACTGAAATTTAGACAAGTCCAACAGACATGCACGCTCATGCAAACAACTTCTAATACAACTAAACTGGGTCTCTTTTCAACCCCAAAAATCTAATACTACTATTCTGGGTCTCTTTCACCCCAAAATCTTCTGGGTCTCTTTCACCCCAAAAGTCTAATTGTTCTGGGTCTCTTTCACCCCAGAAATCAAACTAAACTACTATTCTGGGTCTCTTTCACCCCAGAAATCAAACTAAACTACTATTCTGGGTCTCTTTCACCCCAGAAATCAAACTAAACTACTATTCTGGGTCTCTTTCACCCCAAAATCTTCTGGGTCTCTTTCACCCCAAAAGTCTAATTGTTCTGGGTCTCTTTCACCCCAAAAATCAAACTAAACTACTATTCTGGGTCTCTTTCACCCCAGAAATCAAACTAAACTACTATTCTGGGTCTCTTTCACCCCAGAAATCAAACTAAACTACTATTCTGGGTCTCTTTCACCCCAGAAATCAAACTAAACTACTATTCTGGGTCTTTTTCACCCCAGAAATCAAACTAAACTACTATTCTGGGTCTCTTTCACCCCAGAAATCAAACTAAACTACTATTCTGGGTCTCTTTCACCCCAGAAATCAAACTAAACTACTATTCTGGGTCTCTTTCACCCCAGAAATCAAACTAAACTACTATTCTGGGTCTCTTTCACCCCAGAAATCAAACTAAACTACTATTCTGGGTCTCTTTCACCCCAGAAATCAAACTAAACTACTATTCTGGGTCTCTTTCACCCCAGAAATCAAACTAAACTACTATTCTGGGTCTCTTTCACCCCAGAAATCAAACTAACTAAACTGGGTATCCTTTCAACCCTAAAAATAACTTAAACTGACTTCTAACAGGAGTTTCCTCTTTGAGCAGCCCTTTCCAACACGCACACACACACAAAATAGATCAGAAGTATAACAAACTAAACTGACTTCTAACAGGAGTTTCCTCTTTCACACAAACTGAGATGGAAGTCAGGCACTTACTTTCTAAGGGAGTACAGGGTTCTGGAACTGCGGCTTCATACCTTACTCCCTAAGGTGGAGCCTTAGTCATCCGAAAATAGGGGGGGCCAGACGGGGAGATGCAGAACAAAATGTGAGAATCAAATCTTCTTACACTATGCTGCAGCTCTTGGTCTACACGTTCCCGTCCGGTCTCCTCTGCCTGGTTCGGGTGGTCTCTGGCTCCTAGTGCCGCAGTCCCTGTTCGGGCGCCATAAACCGTGAATGCAATTCTAGCATACACTACGCCTTGAGTTCCATCCAGCTCCAAATTAGCTTTTAAAAATCATCCTATGAATACGAGCAGCTCGGAGTAGCAAAAACACACAGACACGTTACTGTATGAAAATGCTTCTACTTTATTCTTATCAGCACGGATATTTATAACAAAATTTCAACAACAAATGAGTCAGAAAGTTTAGATAAAGTTCCACAACTTAATTGGCTCTTAGGGGGGCCGTTCCCTCATCTTCCCAATTATTGCTGCGTAGCTTTGCACACAGCACTGATTCTCCATTTTAATTCTTATTATTGCTGCGTAGTGTTTTGCACACGCACTATGATTCTCCATTTTAATTATTATTATTGCTGCGTAGTGCTTTGCACACGGCACTACTCCTTAAAGTCCCAGAGCATCTACCTTCTAATATAACTAACTTGTACAAGCATATAAGGATATAAGTATATAAGATATACATTAAGTCTAAAACACTTTGGAAAATATTTTTGCTTTCACATCTTCCAAGAGTTCGTCCATGACATTTTCCGAGATATCCTCTATGTCTGTGTTGTGGTCTATCTCGATGTCATTTTGATTTTTTCTCCAGACCCGACGACTCATCGGAGACATGTCCGTCATCCGACTCATCGGAGACAAGTTCTGCTGCAATTAAGGGAGAATCGCCTGCATGCCAAGCTGGAGAAGTGTGTGTTTGAGGTTCCAAAGGGAAGGCAGTGGTATTTGGCTATTATTCTATACTTTTTTTCTCCTGCAGAGTGTAATTACTCTATTGGGGATCGGGAGTTGCTGGCCATCAAATTGGTTCTGGAGGAGTGGAGACATCTACTAGAGGGTGCAGCTCACCCCATCCTGATATATACCGACCACAAGAACCTCACCTATCTCCAGTCGGCCCAACGGCTGAACCCCCTTCAAGCCAGGTGGTTGGTGTTCTTCACCCGGTTCCAGTTGGTTCTTAACTACCGTCCTGCTGACAAAAATGTGAGGGCCGATGCCTTGTCCAGGTCGTTCAAGACAGAGGACATCGTGGAGTCTCCGCAAATTATCATCAATCTGTCCTGTATTATTTCTGTAAACCCTCTGCAAGTTAGAGACATACCTTCGGGGAGTACTTTTGTGCGCATAGCAGACAGGAGGAGAATCCTTCGCTAGGGGCACAGCTCCAAAGTGGCTGGGCGCGCGGGTGCTCGTAAAACCCAAGATCTGATTGCCAGTCATTTCTGGTGGCCCACGCTACCCAAAGATATTGTGGACTTTGTCTCGTCCTGCACTGTGTGCGCTGCCAACAAAGTTGCTCACTCCAACCCTGCGGGTCTGCTCCAACCTTTGCCTGTGCCCAATGCTCCCTGGCAGCATATAGCAATGGACTTTGTCACAGACATTCCTTCCTCTACTGGACGCAATACGGTCTGGGGGATTGTGGACCGCTTCTCGAAAATGGCTTATTTTGTTTCGCTGACCGGCCTACCTTCTGCTTCTTGACTGACTAACCTATTCATCCAACACATCTTTCGCTTGCATGGCTTGCCTCTTCATACCGTGTCTAAATGGGGGGTTCAGTTTACCTCGAGATTCTGGAGAGCCCTCTGTAAACTCCTAGATGTGAAGTTGGACTTTTCCTCAGCCTACCATCCCCAGTCCAATGGTCAAGTCGAGAGGACTCACCAAATGATGGAGAATTATCTACGACACTTCATCTCCATGCAGCATGATGACTGGGTACAGCTTCTTCCTTGGGCCGAGTTCCCATACAACAACTACACAAGTGAGTCTACTGCATCTACACCGTTCTTCATTGTCTACGGCCAACATCCACGAATTCCTCTTCCTGTTTCAGCTACGTCCCAGGTGCCTGCAGCTGACTCTGCATTCAGGGACTTTCTACAGATCTGGCAGCGAACCCGGTCCTCTATTCTGCAGGCAGTCGACCGCATGAAGCGAAAGGCGGATACTAGAAGAAGAGAGCTGCCTCAGTATCCTCCGGGTACCAAAGTCTGACTGTCCTCAAAGAATATCCATCTAAAGGTACCTTCATACAAGTTTGCCACCAGGTTCCTCGGACCCTTTGAGATCTTACAGCAAATCAACCGTCTCCTACAAGCTTCAGCTGCCTCCTACCCTCAGAATCCCCAACTCATTTCATGTGTCCCTCCTGCAGCCTGTGGTCCTCAACCGCTACACAAAAAGACCTAGCTCTGCCCCTGCTCCCAGCGGTTCCTCCGATGTATTTGAGGTTAAGGAGATCCTGGACTTCAAAAAAGTAGTAGAAAGAACTTTTTATTTGGTGTATTGGTAGGGGTTTGGTCCAGAGGAGAGGTTCTGGGAGCCATAAGAGAACCTCAATGCCCCTGCCCTCATTAAGAAGTTCACCTCTCGCTCCGGTCCCAAGAAGAGGGGGCATAAGAAGGGGGACACTGTAGCGTCCATGGCCACGGACCAACAGGATTACTCACCCCCAGACGGCCGCAGCCATGGATCTTTGAGCGCTGGCCCGCATCTCCTCCCGAGGAGAAGCCAGCGCTAACTTCTGCTCCGGTCCACTGTGTCCCGTAGAGTGCACGCACACGCTCGTGCCCGGCCTTAAAGGGCCAGCACGCACATGGGAATCATCATCAATTAGCTCATGATCACCCTGAGCTATAAGAGGGGCCCTGCCACTTTGCTCATTGCTTGAGCGTTGTTAGTATTCCCATGTTAGCCTTTGCAAATTGTGCCTTAGTTTTTGCTCTGTTCCCGTTGTTCCCGTGCCCTGCTGCTTGTTTCCTGTATCTCGTACTGTGTTATTGTTCCTGAGCCTGTTAGTGATTGGAGTCGTGTCCTGCTGCTCTTGCTGTCATCCGCCACGTCTGGCACAACCTACTGCAGCTGCTGTCGCCGGCCATGCCTGGTGCATCCTACTGCACCTGCTGTCATCCGCCACGTCTGGCGCAACCTGCTGCACCTGCTGTCATCCATGCTAAAGCCACTGCCTGGACTATTCAGGTGCTCTTGTGCTGAAATTTGTATTGCTTGGGTGCTCTGTTGTTTGGCCAGCTGCCTTCCGGCTACGGCGGTGCGGCCTAGTGGGTCCACATACCCACGGACCATGATAGTAATGTCTCCTCCGCCTCCGGGTTGATGTTTGTATCGCACCATGGCAACGGCACACGTGACCGCGTCAACATGCGCTCGCGTGCCCCGTGCACATGTTGTGATGCACTCACAACTTCTGTCTGGCAGGTGGACATACCGCTGTGTTTGTGTGCCCGATAAATATACAGGTAAGTGCGCCATTACTAGACCATTTAATGTTTAAACATTCACACCTGGCCCTCGATATATCCAATTGGTTTGTTTCACCTTTTAAAAGGCAGTATGCAGTAGTATGACGCCACCCCCAAACAAAGGCAAGTGCGCCAAAATGTGCATCGGGGTGGACGCCTATCTTTTGCTCTAGCACTTTATGGGTCAGTATGGCTATATACTTTTTAAATCATTGTTATCTGGTTGATGCAGATTATTACTGAATATGTTCTTGTATACAATAATTTGTACACTTCTGTCTGCACTTTCATGATATACTTTATTATCTGATCCATGTAAATGCTTTCTTATCACCTCATGTGTAGGAGATTGTGATGTGGTCGTCCTTCTTTTAGTGTGTCTGTGGACCTTTTTATATACTTTGTTTCAGAATCCTTAATAAAGATTACATTTTATATTTGATACCTTAGAATTGCGCATTGCTTCTTTTCTCGTTTTTGGTTTGATGTTCAGAACACAAATTGGGGTCATTGTGGTTGAGCAAGCTCCTCTTTCCTCTCGTTTGCTGTTATAGGTAAGGCTGGTTACTGATGTATATTCTCATGCATTGACACGTTTTCTTCTCCCCCTTTACTATTTAGAATTGTTTACATGGGATTACAATTCATCAGCATCTAGACCCATATTGGGTCAATGATAGATTTTGTGTATTTACAATAGCCTTTCAAATGTATACATATCATCCAGCATTTTCTCCTCGCTTCATTATACCACGTAATTTTATTAGAGTCTTGTCCTTTTATGCTTTTATAACATTGTTTGTCTTATTTGTTTAATAAATTTGTTACATTCTTATATATACATGGCTATATGCTCTGTTTTTTTCAGTATGGTTCATATATTTATAGAGTTGCCTGCATGATAATTATGTGGGGATGTTGGTTTAAACATCACCTAGCCTGTAAGAAGTATGCGTTTGGAGTTTATATATCGACTAGGAGTCCTACATGTTCAGACCTTGGCTTTTTTTGCATTTAAATACTTGAAGAATTTTTGGGGATTTGTTTTACTATCCTTGGCCACCTGCCTTTCATTTTGTATTTTTGCTGATTTTATTACCTTTTTACAGATTTTATTAAGCTATTTCTAATTTACAAAGTACAGTTAAGTTTACCGCTCAGACGGTGCTGGTAACAGTCCAATATCATTCAGTATGGACACTCTCTCCCATAAAAATACAGTGGACAATCCACAATCCAATGAGGGTGTGGATGGAAATTCTTATCCTTGTAGTTCCACCAAGCTCCTTATCTATTTATAATTTACAAAGGCTACAGCTGTACCCTCAGATTTTTATTTTTCAAGTGCCCTTTTTTTGTCTTGTATTGCCCTTTTTACAGAAGGCGTAAGCCATGTGGGGTTTAATTTTAGTTGTTTATACTTGATACCTATAGGAATAAATCTTGCACTATAATTATCCAGTAGATTTTAAAATCTGCCATTTATCATTTGTACCATTATTTGACATTAATTCTTCCCAGTCTATATCCTGAATTGCAGCTCTCATCCTGGGGTAATTGGCCTTCTTAAAATTAAGAGTTTTTGCCCTACCAGCCTGTGTTTGTTTTTTACAGTATAGGTAAAATGTAACTATATTGTGATCACTGTTACCGAGGTTTTCACGAACATTGACATTCCCAACAAGCTCTGCATTATTAGAAATGACCAGATCCAACAGGGCTTCACCTCTAGTCGGGTCTTCCACAAACTGGCCCATAAAATTTTCCTGCAACATGTTGAGGAAATGTCTCCCCTTTGCAGTTGAAGCCGAACCATGACCCCAATTAATATCCCGGTAATTAAAATCTCCCATTATTACTACAGTACCAGTCTGTGCAGCCTGCTCCATCTGTTTATATAGCTGAACTTCCATCTCCTCAGTTATATTCGGGGGTCTATAGATTACACCAAAAGTAATTTTTTCAGTGTTTACCTCCCTTTGTAATTCCACCCACAAGGTTTCAAACTCCTCACAATCTTCACCCTCTAATGTCTCTTTCACCCTCACCTTCATATCACTTCTCACATACAGACATACACCACCACCTTTCCTATTCGCCCTGTCTTTCCGAAACAGTTTAAACACTTGTAGATTTACAGCCCAGTCATGTGAAGAGTCCAGCCATGTTTCAGCAACACCAACTATATCTATATTTTCTTCCAGTACCAAGGCCTCCAGCTCCCCCATTTTGCTTGCTAGACTTCTGCCATTTGTGAACATACACTTTAACTTGCCTTTAAATGTTTCACTTTCAGTATCAGAAATGTGATTATTTGACATTATTTGGGCATTTTTATTTTCATTTTCACTGCTGTTTTGTAACTAAAGGATCTCCTTATCTTGTTGCCTAGTCCTCTCCCCACAGTCTGTTTCTCCCCCCACCAATGTAGTCTGACCCCTCTCTAACCTAACTACCCCTTTATTTTCTACATTGACCTCCCTCTTCAGTCCTAGTTTAAATACTCTGCCACCCCAGCTAGAATTTTCTCCCCCAGCACAGCCATCCCCCTTCCATTTAGGTGCAAATCATCTGCAGAATACAGTTTGTACCCCAATGATAAGTCAGCCCAGTGCTCTGGGAATCCAAAGCATTCTCCTCTACACCAAGACTTAAGCCATGCATTTATTTCCCTGAGCTCCCGCTGTCTTTCCTGTGATGCGCATGACACAAGCAGTATTCCTGAGAATACGACCTTGGAGGTCCTTCCCTTCAGCTTGTAGCCTAGTTCTTAAAAATTATTCTTAAGTCTCCTCCACCTACCATTTATTCTGTTGTTGGTACCCACATGGACCACAACAGCTGGATCATCACTAGCCCCTCCCAGCAATTTGTCCACCCATTCCACCATATGCCGAACCCTGGCACCAGGGAGATAGCAAACAATTCGGTTGAGGCTGTCTTGGCGACAAATTGTTCTATCTATAGAATCCCCTACAACTATCAATTGTCTTGCCTTACCTGCATTACCATCCTGCCGACTACTAGCTGGGCTGTTCTCTCGGCTGTTAGGGTGATCAGTATCCACTAGGGCTGCCATTTCTGAGACGGACACCCTCGCATCATCACCCAACTTGGCAATTTTGCTTGGAATATCAGAAACAGGCTCGGCCTTCCTTTTCTTGGACCCCTTTCTACTGCCCCTAACTACATTAACTCAGCTACTTGCCTGATCCTGCTGACCCATTTCTTCACCTTCCAGATCTACCCCACTAACTGCGTGCTCCCTGAGCAGCAAGCTCCGCTCAAGATTGTCTATCGTCCTCAGTGTTGCATTTTGCTCCTCCAGATCTCTAATGCAAGCTTCCAAGTGAACAACATGCTCACATCTGCCACAGAGGTATTCACCCTGGAACTCCAGCTCCAGTCGTGCATACATATGGCAGACTGTGCACTGAACAAAACATCCAATCCTGCTATCCATTATCCCAGTTTCAAAAAAAACAGTGAACAATTGTTAGGGTATGTGCACACACACTAATTACGTCCGTAATTGACGGACGTATTTCGGCCGCAAGTCCCGGACCGAACTCAGTGCAGGGAGCCGGGCTCCTAGCATCATAGTTATGTACGATGCTAGGAGTCCCTGCCTCTCTGCAGGACAACTGTCCCGTACTGTAATCATGTTTTCAGTACGGGACAGTAGTTCCACGGAGAGGCAGGGGCTCCTAGCATCGTACATAACTATGATGCTAGGAGCCCGGCTCCCTGCACTGTGTTCGGTCCGGTACTTGCGGCCGAAATACGTCCGTCAATTACGGACGTAATTAGTGTGTGTGCACATACCCTTAAAGTATAAGAAAAGAAGAGTACTTACTGGGGCTTTAACTCCGGTTTTATAACTCCACTTATATCACAAGCCACTTAATTCAGCTAGCTCAGAACAGAGCCAGCACAAACTGAGTTCTGCAGGCTAATTTATATCACCGGAGACCAATTAACCCCTCCCCCTAGTCAGCTGCTCAGCTGGAAGGAAGCTGCAAAGAAAAGAAAAAAAGGTTTTATATTGTGTCAGTTTTTACTATCTTCTATTTACCAGCACTCAGTTAAGTTATCTATCACAGATTCACAAACACAGAAATACAGCAACACAATCCGGTTTTATAACTCCACTTATATCAAAGCCACTTAATCCACAAAGCTCAGAACAGAGCCGTCAGTAGTTATACTGCAAGGGGGGGGGGGGGAGTTGTCTGAGCGTTTAGCTGACTGTTCAGGGCACTTTGGGGAGTCAGATCCCCCATGCAATATAATTCTTCCCCACACAGCCCTCAGCAGTCAGTCCGATGCTCAGACCCCTACTTGCAGTATAATCACACCATAGAGCCTTTAATAGTTATTATACTGCAAGTGGGGGAGAGTCAGAACATCTGACTGCTGAGGGCTCTATTCAGGGGATAACTTCCCACCATAGAGCAGAGTTAGACGCTCATACCGCCCCTGGCATTATAATCTCCCACCCCCCATAGAGTCCTCAGAAGTTTTTATACTGCAAGGGTCTGACTGCTCAAGCCTAATGCGCATGACCCTGGTGATTTTGCAGTTTGCAAAAGCACAACGAATCCGTTGTCTGTATTTCTGGTCCATTTGACCACAAAAAAAACCTTCCGTAGTGCATCCGTGTCTCATTAGTGTTCACAGATCCGCAAAAAAAAAGGGAAGTTGGAACCCCCTGAGTAGGTCACATGTTCCGCAAATACGGACAGTAAAATTAGCTCCTGAGTTTTTACGGCCCGGACTCGCAGCCCCTACATGGATCCGTGAACATCACGATCGTGTTCATGGGGCCATACAAATGAATGTGTCCGTGTGTTATCCACAAAATTGCGCATAGCCAACGGACAAAAAAACAAGGTTGTGTGAATTAGGCCTTAAGGGAAAGGTGTTACAAAATAATTTATTTTTTTAATTTGATGTGTTTTAAGTTATGGGTCTATTTTTCCTAATAATATTAACCCCTTAATGCACCATGACGTAACTGTACGTCGAGGTGAGCAGTAAGTTCGCGCACCTTGACGTGCAGTTACGTCTGTGCTTTGACAGTTAACCGCCGCGCGGCGCTACACCGCAGCGGCGGTTAACTGTGTAGGGTGTCTGCCCTGCATTCCCCGTTGCGGATCAGCGGCCCATCGCCGCTGATATCGGCAGTTAACCCCTTAATTGCGGCGCTCAATTTTGAACGCCACAATTAAGGTGTTTAGCGCCGATCGGCAGCCCCCACATGAAATCACGGGGGCTGGCGATGGTACCCATGGCAACCGGACGCCAGAAAATGGCTTCCGGATTGCCATGTACAGAAGCCTATGAGGACCACCCGGAGGGTGGTCGTCGTAGGCTTCCTGCCAGTGTGACTGTGACGTCACACTGACAGTTGGAATGCATTACACTACGTAGGTAGTGTAATGTATTCCAGCAGCGATCAGAGCTGCAAGTCTAAATGTCCCTTAGTGGGACAAGTGAAAAAAGTAAAAAAAAGAATAAAAATGTTTTAAAAAGAGTGTAAAAATAAAAGTTATAAGTGACATAAACATGAACTGCTTTTTTTCCTATTATAAGTCTTTTATTATAGGAAAAAAAATGAATACGTAAAAAAAAATTACACATATTTGGTATCACCGCGTTCGTAACGACCCCAACTATAAAACTATAATATTATTTTTCCCGCACGGTGAACAGCGCAAAAAAAATAAACGAAAAACAATGCCAGAATCACTATTTTTTGGTCACCACCCCTCCCAAAATATATAATAAAAAGTGATCAAAAAGTCGCATGTACGCCAAAATAGTACCGATACAAACTACAACCGGTCCCGCAAAAAACAAGCCCTTACGCAGCTTTTTTGACTGAAAAATAAAAAAAAGTTATGGCTCTCAGAATATGGTGACACAAAAAATAATTTATTTTCTAAATAAGTTATTTTATTGTGCAAACGCTGCAAAACATAAAAAAATGTATATACATATGGTATCGCCATAATCGTACCGACCCGCAGAATAAAGTATAATAGTCATTTATAGCCCAGGGTAAACGCCGTCAAAAATAAATAAAAATGATTGTCAGAATTGATGGTTTTTGGTCACCTGGCTTGCCGAAAAATTGAATAAAAAGTGATCAACAAAATCGCATGTACCCCAAAATGGTACCAATGAAAATAACAGATTGTCCCGCAACAAATAAGCCCTCACACGGCTCCGGTGGTGAAACAATAAAAAAAGTTCCGGCTCCCAGATTATGGCGATGCAAAATGTACAGAGCGTTCCAAAAGCGGATAGGATCAGGTGCCATTTATAAGTGCAACACTGGCCACATATCTGTGGATTATTATTTATTTACCCCATTATTATACCCTCTTATTATGCCCCTGATTAGAGATGAGCGAACCGGGACAACCGAACCCGGTTTCGGTCCGAACTTCCGGAAAAGTTCGGTTCGCAGCGAAACCGAACTTCACCGGGTTCGGCCGAACCCGTTTTGACCGAACCCGGTCAAAAATATTATACAAATCGGCAGCCACTTGTCTCTATCAATCACTGATAGAGAAAAGAGGCTGCTGATTAAAAATAAAATAAAAAGCATTTCATACGTACCTGGTCGTTGTCTTGCGGACGAGTCTCTCTTCTTCCTCCAGTCCGACCTTCTTTTCTGACGCGGCAGCCTGTGATTGGCTGCAGAGGCCTCTGCAGCCTGTGATTGGCTGCAGAGGTCTCTGCAGCCCGTGATTGGCTGCAGAGGCCTCTGCAGCCCGTGATTGGCTGCAGCGCTCACATGGGCTGCATCGTCATCAAGGAATGTCGGGCCGGATGTCGCGAGGGACGCGTCACCAAGGCAACGGCCAGGAGACCGGACTGGAGGAAGCAGGGAGTTCCCGGTAAGTGTGAACGTCTTTTTTTTTTTTACAGGTACTCTATATTGTGATCGGTAGTCACTGTCCAGGGTGCTGAAACAGTTACTGCTGATCAGTTAACTCTTTCAGCACCCTGAAGAGTGACTATTTACTGACGTCGCCTAGCAACGCTGCCGTAATGACGGGTGCACACATGTAGCCACCCGTCATTACGGGGCCTCATGCACACGACCGTAAAAACACCCGTTATTAAGGGTCGTAATTACGACCCGAAATAGCGGGCCCATAGACTTCTGTTAGCCACGGGTACCTTCCCGTTTTCTCACGGGAAGGTGCCCGTGCCGTTAAAAAGATAGAACATGTTCTATTTTTTTATTTTACGGGTCGTGCTCGTAATTACGACTCGTAATTACGAGCACGGCCGGCCGCTTTTACGAGCCGTGCTGTCATTATAAGGGTATGTTCACACGACAGCGTCCGTTACGGCTGAAATTACGGGGATGTTTCCGCCTGAAAACATCCCCGTAATTTCAGCCGTTATGGCATATGCAGGCGCTTGAACGCCGCGTCCATTACGGACGTAATTGGCGCTGCTATTCATTGGAGTCAATGAATAACGGCTCCAATTACGGCCAAAGAAGTGACAGGTCACTTCTTTGACGCGGGCGTCTATTTACGCGCCGTCATTTGACAGCGGCGCGTAAATTACGCCTCGTGTGAACAGACAAACGTCTGCCCATTGCTTTCAATGGGCAGATGTTTGTCAGCGCTATCGAGACGCTATTTTTGGACGTAATTCGGGGCAAAAGCGCCCGAATTACGTCCGTAATTAGTGAGTGTGAACATACCCTGTGTTCACACGCACTAATTACGGATGTAATTCGGGATTTTTTGCCCCGAATTATGCCCGAAAATAGCGCCTCGATAGCGCTGACAAACATCTGCCCATTGAAAGCAATGGGCAGACGTTTGTCTGTTCACACGAGGCGTGTATTTACGCGCCGCTGTCAAATGACGGCGCGTAAATAGACGCCCGCGTCAAAGAAGTGACCTGTCACTTCTTTGGCCGTAATTGGAGCCGTTATTCATTGACTCCAATGAATAGCAGTGCCAATTACGTCCGTAATGGACGCCGCGTTCAAGCGCCTGCACTTGCCGTTTCGGCTGAAATTACGGGGATGTTTTCAGACGGAAACATCCCCGTAATTTCAGCCGTTACGGACGCTGTCGTGTGAACATACCCTAAATTTTATAGCAGCACGGCCCGTAAAATAGAAAAATAGAACATGTTCTATTTTTTTAACGGCACGGGCACCTTCCCGTGAGAAAACGGGAAGGTACCCATGGGTAACAGAAGTCTATGAGCCCATTATTGCGGGTCGTAATTACGACCCACAATAACAGGTGTTTTTACGGTTGTGTGCATAATGGGAGCACGGCTTGGAAAAACGACCGGCTGCCTGTGGCCGGCCGTGCTCCTCTCCTGAAATACTCTGTGCTGCCTTAAACTCTGTGGACAGGTCAGGATCCTGTTTCTTTTAAATGCTGCTAGGGAACCCGCTCGATCCACTATATAAGGTTGCGCTACAGTGCAGCATTTAAAAGAAACAGGAACCTGACCTGTCCACAGAGTTTAAGGCAGCACAGAGTATTTCAGGAGATGAGCGTGCAGATTCAGTGCTGCTGTGAACTCTGCTCTTACCATTACGTAGCTCTCAGTCTGTTACCTCTCCTCCACTCCTGTCCTCAATAACACCTTCACATGATTGGCAAGTCACCACCCCGCACAAGATCCGCACGCTCATCTCCTGAAATACTCTGTGCAGCTGTGAACTCTACTCTTACCATTACGTGGTGACTTGCCAATCATGTGAAGGTGTTCTTGAGGACAGGAGTGGAGGAGAGGTAACAGACTGAGAGCTACGTAATGGTAAGAGCAGAGTTCACAGCAGCACTGAATCTGCACGCTCATCTCCTGAAATACTCTGTGCTGCCTTAAACTCTATGGACAGGTCAGGATCCTGTTTCTTTTAAATGCTGCACTATAGCGCAGCCTTATATAGTGGATCGAGCGGGTTCCCAAGCAGCATTTAAAAGAAACAGTGTGTGTGTTTGGGTATGTGTCTTTGTCTGTTTTTGTTTTTATATGTGTGTTTGTGTTTATGTGTGTTTGTGTATATATGGGTGTGTTTGTGTATATATATGGGTGTATGTGTATATGTTTGTGTGTAGATGTTTGTGTGTGTGTGTTTTTGTATATGTGTGTGTTTGTGTATATGTGTGTATATGGGTGTGTTTATGTGTGTGTTTGTGTATATATGGGTGTGTTTGTGTATATATATGGGTGTATTTGTATATGTTTGTGTGTAGATGTTTGTGTGTGTGTGTGTTTATATATGTGTGTGTTTGTGTATATGGGTGTGTGTATATGTGTGTGTTTGTGTATATGTGTGTGTTTGTGTATGGTTGTTTGTGTGTGCGTGCGTGTATATATGTGTGTAGGTGAGTAGAAGTATTGTTATTGTTCACATTGATAACTGTTTTTTTATGTTGTTGCAGATTTTGATGTACCGATTGGACTACATCTTCGATTCGTTGGACTACTGCGTAGATCTACGTTTTTTTAAAATTTTAATAAAATGGTTAACGAGGGTTTTGTTGGGGATTTCTTATTTCAATAAAAAAGAATTGTCTTTGTGTTTTTTTTTAAACTTTATTAGTGCCTAGATAATGGCAGTTGGCTGATTGACAGCGTCCATTATTAAGGCGGTACTTAGTGTTAGCCGGTGCAGAGGCTAGCACTAACCACCCATTATTACCCCGGTACCCACCACCACCAGGGGTGCCGGGAAGAGCTTGGTACGATCCAGTACCCGACCATCTGTTGTGATGGTCGGGTACTCGGGCGGCCGTAGGCTGGTATTATGAGGCTGGGAAGGGCCAAAAACAGTGGACCTTCCCACCCTTGTAATGCTAGGCTGCTGCTGCTGTGTTGTATCGGGCTGGTTATAAAAATGGGGGGGACCCCACGTCGTTTTTTTGGGGGAATTTAACAATAGACGTTGGGTCCCCCACATTTTTAATAACCAGCCATATACAAGGCCGCAGCAGTCTGGCATTACATGGGTTGGAAGGGCCACTGGTTTTGTCCATTCCCAGGCTAATAACACTGTGTTGTATGTGGCTGGTTATGATAAATTGGGTGGAACCCCATGTCTTTTTAAAAAAAAAAAAAAATAAATAAATAATTTTAAAAAAATGACGTGGGGTCCCCCCCACTTTTATAACCAGCCAGATACAACACAGCAGCAGCAGCCTAGCATTACAAGGGTGGGAAGGTCCACTGTTTTTGGCCCTTCCCAGCCTCATAATACCAGCCTGCGGCCGCCCCAGAGCCCGACCATCACAACAGATGGTCGGGTACTGGATCGTACCTGGCTCTTCCCGGTACCCCTGGTGGTGGTGGGTACCGGGGTAATAATGGTGGTTAGTGTTAGCCTCTGTACCGGCTAACACTAAGCCTCGCCTTAGTAATGGATGTTGTCACTCAGACAGCGGCCATTACTAAAGTGGTAGTAATAAAATTTGAAAAGAAAAAGACAAAGATATAGATAAAATATTTTATTGAAATAAAGCACCCCCAACACAACCCTCATTAACCATTTTATTGTAGAAAAAAAAACCGTCATCGAAGTAGTCCTCGAAACCGACGTAGTCCAAACACCAAACCTGTAAAAAAAATAAAAAATGAAATAAAACATGTTGTAAGCTTAGATTCAGTTTAATGTGTGATACTGACTGTTATACCATGTATAGAAGCCTGCCGTGAAGTTGACTTAGATACAGGGCGCCAGCAGACAGTATCATACATGGCCATACAGACATGTATACAAACAAACATACATACATGCAAACTATCATACATACATGCATACACACACACATGAAACCATACATACAAACATGCAAAGATACATACATATATACAAGCATGCACAAATATACATGCAAACATAAATACATGCAAACATAATTACATACATGCACATATATATAAACATACATGCAAAAATAAAAACATGCAAACATACATGACAACATACATACATACATGCAAACATACATACATACAAACATGTATACATACATGACAACATACATATATGACAACATACATACATACATGCAAATATACATTCATGCAAACATACATAAATGCAAACATACATACATGCAAATATATACATGCAAATATACATACAAACATGCACATATATACATACATGACAACATACATACATGACGACATACATACATACATAAAATGCAAACATACATACATACATTCATGCAAACATACATGCAAATATATACATACACGCCAACATACATACATACATACATACATACATACATACATGCAAACATACATACATACATACATGACAACATACATGCATACATACATACATGACGACATACATACATACATACATAAAATGCAAACATACATACATACATTCATGCAAACATACATGCAAATATATACATACACGCCAACATACATACATACATACATGCAAACATACACACATGCAAACATACATACATGCAAACATACATACATGCACATATATACATACATACATGACAACATACATGCATACATACATACATGCAAACATACATTAATGCAAACATACATTCATGCAAACATACATTCATGCAAACATACATTCATGCAAACATACATACCTGCAAACATACATTCAAATATATACATGCAAATATACATACACACATGCACATATATACATACATGCCAACATACATGCAAACATACATGCACATATATACATACATACATGACAACATACATACATACATACATACATGCCAACATACATACATGCCAAAAAAAATAATAATACGTTCATACTTACTTTCCTCCTGTCCGGGCTCCAGCGATGACGTTTCATCCATGTCGCCGCTGCAGCCTGTGATTGGCTGCAGAGGCGGTCACGTGGGATGAAGCGTCATCCTGACGTGCGTGACCGCCACTACAGCCTGTGATTGGCTGCAGCGGCGAAAGGGATGAAACGTCATCGCTGGAGGCCGGACAGGAGGAAAGTAAGTACGAACGTATAATTTTTATTTTTTTATTACATTTAAATTGTATTTTCCGCGCGCCGAGCATGTACTGTCAAGGTTGCTGAAAGAGTTAGTGCAGCCCATTAACTCTATCAGCACCCGAGACAGTAGCATGCTCGGCGCACGTAAGTGACAGGTTCGGTCCGAACTAGTTCGGTCCGAATCGAACTTTTTTGTGAAATTCGGCGAACTAGCCGAACCGAACTTTTGAAAAGTTCGCTCATCTCTACCCCTGATGTACCCTGCCCGCCTACATGTGCCCCCACATTATAAACTGAAATACCAGCAAAACGCCAGAGCTACTACCAAGCAAAATATGCGGTCCAAAAGCCAAATGGCGTCCCTCCCTTTTGAGCCCTACAGCGTGCCCAAACAGCCGTTTACGTCCACCGATATGGCATCGCCATACCCGGGAGAACCCTGTTAATATTTTATGTGGTATTTGTGGCACAAACTGGGCACAACATATAGTGCACTAAAATGACACATCAGTGGAAAATTTTAATTTTCACTCTGCAACATCCGCTGCGCATTAAACCCTTCGCGCACCATGACTTAATAGCATGTCGTGGTGTGGGGGGTGATATATGGAGCATCTCACGCGCTGAGCCCGCGCCATACGCTGCGGATGTCAGCTGTGTATTACAGCTGATACCCGGGACTAACGGACAGAAACAGCGATCACGCTGTTACAGGAGCCTGTAAAAATCACAATATAATGCAATACATTAGTATTGCAGTGTATTCTACCAGTGATCTAACGATCGCTGGTTCAAGTCTCCCAGGGGGACTAATAAAATATGTAAAAACAAAAGTAAATAGTTATTATCAGTGGAAAAAATGAAATAAATATTTAAAGTCCAAAAAGAAACCCTTTTCACATTTTTTCTCTAAAGTAATGTAAAAAAAATAATAAAATACACAAAATTGGTATCGCTGCGTCCGTAAAAGTCCAAGCTATTAGAATATACCATTATTGAACTCGCACGGTGAACGCCGTAAAAAATAAAGAATTTTAAACGGCAAAATCACAGTTTTTTGGTCACCTTGGCTCTACCAAAAAATGTAATAAAAAGGGCTCAAAATGTCTTATGTACCAAAAAATGGTACCAATAAAAACTACAGCTCGTCCCGCAAAAAATATGCCCTCACACCGCTCAATTCATGGGAAAATAAAAAAGTTAAGGCGTTTGGAAGGCGTGGGGTGACAAACTAAAATGGAAAAGCAAAAAAGGATCAGTCCTGCAAAAGTTAATTAATTTCTATTAAAAAAAAAATATTATTACCACATGTGGGGTATTGTCATACTCGGGAGAGATTGTGTTACAAATTTAGGGAGACTTTTTCTCCTTTATCCCTTGTGAAAATTAAAAAATTCAACATTTTAGTGGAAATAATGTTGATATTAATTTTCACGCCCTAATTCTAATAAATTCTGCAAAAGACGTGTGGGGCCTAAATGCTCACTATACCCCTAGATAGATTCCTTAAGTGGTGTAGTTTCCCAAATGGGGTTACTTTTGGGGGGCTTCCACTGTTTCGTTCTCTCATGGGCTTTGCAAATTCGACATGGCACCCAAAAACTATTCCAGCTAAATTTGAGCTCCAAAAGCCAAATAGGGCTCCTTCCCTTCTAAGCCCCGGTGTGGGTCCAAACAGCAGTTTATTACCACATATGGGGTATTTACGTAATCAGGAGAAATTGTTTTACAAATGTTGGGGTGCTTTTTCTCCTTTATTCCTTGTAAAAATTAAAGGGCTACCTTTTTTCAGAAAAAAAGTTGATTTTTACCTTTACAGACTAATTACAATGAATTCAGCAAAACAACTGTGGGGTCAAAATGCTAACTTTACCCCTAGAAAAATTCCTTGATGGGTGTAGCTTCCAAAATGGGGTCACTATTGGGGGGTTTCCACTGTATTCATCCCTCCAGTGCATTGCAAACGCGACACGGCACTGAAAACTATTCCAGCAAAATCAGAAATCCAAAATCCAAATGGTGCTCCTTCTCTTCTGAGGCCTGCTGTGGGTCCAAACAGCAGTTTATTACCACATATGGGGTATTGCTATAATCGGAAGAAATTGCTTTACATATGTTGGGGTGTTTTTTCTACTTTATTCTTTGTAAAAATTTAAAATGTCTAAGTTTTTTCACAAAAAATGTAGATTTTCATCTTCACATACTAATTCAAATAAATTTTGCAAAGAAACTGTGGGTTCAAAATGCTAACTATACCCATAGATAAATTCCTTGAGGGGTATAGTTTCCAAAATGGGGTCACTTTTTGGGGGTCTTTACTGTTTTGGTACCACAAGACCTATTCAAACCTGACATGGTGCCTAAAATATATTCTAAAAAAAGAAGGCCCCAAAATCCACTAGGTGCTCCTTTGCTTCTGAGGCCTGTGTTTTAGTCCATTATCACACTAGGGCCACATGTGGGATATTTCTAAAAACTGCAGAATCTGGGCAATAAATATTGAGTTGCATTTCTTGGGTAAAACCTTCTGTGGTACAGAAAAAAATGTATTACAAATGAATTTTCGAAGAAAAAAAATAAAATTTGTAAATTTCACCTCTACTTGCTTTAATTCCTGTGAAACGCCTAAAGGGTTAAAACACTTTCTGAATGCTGTTTTGAATACTTTGATGGGTGCAGTTTTCAAAATGGGGTGACTTCTAGGGACTTTCTAATATATAAGGCCCTCAAAGCCACTTCAGAACTGAACTGGTCCCTGAAAAAATAGCCTTTTGAAATTTTCTTGAAAATATGAGAAATTGCTTCTAAAGTTCTAAGCCTTGTAACGTCCTAGAAAAATAAAAGAATGTTCAAAAAACAACGCAAACATAAAGTAGACATATGGGAAATATAAACTAGTAAGTATTTTGTGTGGTATTACTATCTGTTTTACAAGTAAACACATTTAAATTTAGAAAAATGCAAATTTTTGCTAATTTTCTCTAAATCTTGGCGTTTCTTACAAATAAATATTGAATTTAATGACGACATTTTTTCAGTATCATAAAGTACAATATGTCACGAGAAAACATTCTCAGAATCGCTTGGATAGGCAAAAGCATTCTGGAGTTATTACCACATAAAGTGACACATGTCAGATTTGCAAAAATGGGGCTGGTCCTGAAGGCCAAAACAGGCTTAGACACTAAGGGGTTAATGTGTTCCCTAATGTAACTTTTTTTATTACAATTTTTTTTCTTTTTGTGGGGGCAGTCATCTTAATTAGCATCTGTTTATGTGTCTCTGCACGACACACATACACAGAAGCTATATGGCATACCCAGGGCATAGGAGATTAGGGATGGGAGCCGACCCTATCTCCTAAGCTGGAGCAGTTCTAGCTGTGAGTGCAGGACCACCGTCAATTTGTTTGAATTGCCGCCTCCTCCCGTCCCCCACCTCTACCTAACACTTCAATGTGACCGCTAGTAAATCTGGTTACATTGCTAACACAGGGACTCTTCTGTAACTTTAGGCATCCCTGCATTAGCCTTTACTGGCGCACGGGACCTCTCAGATGCTCCAGAATGTTTCTTTTTTTTGCAAGTTTTGCTGGACCGTTTGGACTATGTCGTAGATTTGTTGGAGTACTTCAATGAACTACGTTTTGGTTTTTTTAATTATATTTTAATAAAATGGTGAAAGAGGGTTGTGTTGAGGAGTTTTTATTTCAATAAAACATTTTTTCTTATGTCTCTGTGTTTTTTTTAATACTTCATTACCGCCTTAGTATTTGACGTTGTCTGATTTACAGCATCCATTACTAAGGCGGGGTACGTGCTGGGTACAATCTAGTATCCGAACATCTGAAGTTATGGTCAGGTACTGGGCGGTCGTAGGCTTGTTTTATCAAGGTGGAAAGGGACAAAAACCGTGACCCTTTTCACCCTGGTAATGCTAGGCTGCGACTGTTTTATTGTATCCGGCCGTCCTAGTGCCCGACCATCACTTGGTACTGGATCGTACCCGTCGGTGGATACCAGGGTAATAATAGGGGGTTAGTGCTAGCCTTTTTACTAGCTAACACTAAGCCCTGCCTTAGTAATGGACACTGTCAATCAGACAACAGCCATTACTAAAACAGTAATACAGTATTAAAAATACACAGAGACATAAGAAAAAAATCATTTATTGAACTAAAAACTCCCCAACACAACCCTCTTTTACCATTTTATTAAAAAAAAGAAAAAGTGTAGATCAACTAATTAGTCCAACGAATCTAAGATGTAGTCAAAACGAAACCTCCAAAAAAAAATACAAAATAATTTAGCAGTATGAAAACTAAAAAACATATTATCACCTACAGCAGTCCTCTGTCTTCTCCTCTGCGCAGCAATAGAAACTAGAGGTCAATAAACAATAATTCCCCCTCATGTAATTCTGCTACCTGTCAACTGAGGAGTCATCCACCACAGGGAAAAATGTTTCCCGTCATTTCTAATGTCCAGGCGGATGATTTTTCATTGACAGGTAGCAGAGTTCTATAGGGGTGGTGTTACGGGGGATAAACTGGGCAATTTCCCAGTGCCCCCACTCCCACAGGGGCCCCTGTCAGAGGTGTAAAAAGATGAGCTTGCTGGAATCTGCGGCCCCCTTCCCCTATGGGCCAAGTAGCACCCCTTAAAACTGTGAATGGGCCCAAAGAAGAAATGGGCCCACCGGTGGCAGTGGATAATAATTTTTCCAGAAGCCAGGACGCAGAGTACATCATTTATTTGGAGCAAATGGGACACTATTACTGTGTGTGGTCTCTAAAGGGGGCACTATTAATGTATGGGAGAATAAAGGGGCATTATTACTGTGTAAAGGAAATAAAGGAAGCATTATTTCTGTACAGGGGTACAAAGGGGGCACTAAAGAAGGCGCTGTTACTATATGGGGGCACAAAGGTGGCATTACTCTATTGGGGCACAACTGGGGTATTATTACTGTATAAGGCACTATTATTAAGGGGTGCAGTTACAGCTAGAGGGGGCACTTTTATAGTGTGGGGCACCAACATTAGAATTTTTACCACTTGGAGAACTGTGGGTTACGAGTTTGTTTAGAGGGTAGGATATAGGTGGCGAGGATGCTGGAAAAGCGAGGAACCAACATGTCTGTGTTTTAAATTCTGCAGCAATGAGTTGTGGCTGGAATAATTTGTCATAGCGGTCTGGGTCGGGTGGAGTAGAAAAGGGAAAGTAAACGACTCTAGAGAAGACGTCACCTGTGATCATTTATTGTACCAAAAATTGCCTTTAACTGCCAGGGTCATAAACAACACAGCTTCAAAGACAAAAATTCAGTGATTGCTATGATTTTTTTTTAAATTTGCCAGCCAGCCTCTGCCACCCATCATCTCGCTGCTGATTATACAGTGACTGTAGTACTGATCAGACGCAGTCAGAGGCAGAATAAACATTTACATCCAGTGGTTCACAGGTGATAGGTTTTCTGATTGGAATTGTTATCTTTCCTTTTCTTCTCCATGCAGTCCAGACCTCCATGATGACTTCTACCAACCACAACTCGTCTTTGCAGAGTTTGATGCTCAGATGTCTTCAGCTCCTCTGTTTCCCAAGAGTGTCAGGCACAGTGCCCCCTGTAGTCAGTGCCACCTACAGTGCCCCCTGTAGAGAGTGCCACGCACAGTACTCGCTTGTAGATAGTGCCATACACAAGGACTTTAGTAGAGTGTCACACACAGTGCCCTCTTGTAGCTAGTGCCATACACAATGCCCCCTGTAGAGTGCCACACATTGTGCCCTCTTGTAGATAGTGGCATGCACAATGCCCTGGTTGAGTGCCACACACAGTGCCCTTTTGTAGATAGTGCCATACACAATGCCTTCTGTAGAGTGCCACACACAGTGCCCTCTTGCAGTTATATTCTTGTCAAGCAGGCAGGTCAGCCAGTTATAATGTTAAGGCACGCTCACTGCAATCCAGTGCCTGGGCATACTGGTGATGTCAGATTATGTATGTCAGCTTGGCAAGTTCTGTTTTATAATGTTCAAATAATAATAAAGCTGTGGCCTTCCACTTAACCAGAAAAGCCCCGCATGTCCTTTTTTTTCAAATATATATTTAAGGTTATCTATTTTCTACCTCATATTTTATGAGTTATCTACATCTTTAGAGATAATTATATACAAGTTCATAGGTCTTGTGCTGAACGCCCATTTTGGGTTAATAGCATCGTTCCCTGCCGTTCTATTCTCCCCTATTAGATTAGACATGTAAAAATGAATTTAAGTAAAGAAAAGCATGAAGCTTTTAAAGAAATCAAAATAACATAACCCCATTACGCATTTAGGGCGTAGTGGAAAATCCAAAAGCTTTTGCAGGCACAGAGGGCAAAGATAGCTTGGTCGTTAGGGGGTTATGGGGGTTATCCAAAGACTAAATGACAAATATGAAATATTAGAGGGTAATTGATATTCAAGAGCATAATAGGGATAATAATTGAAAAGGGAAATAGAGACATTAGAATGCTTGGCACAAAACTGACACATTTAAGTTCAAGGGGTTGTCCAGTTTCAGCAAATTAATGTTATTGTTTGTTAAATGAAAAGTTATAAAATTTTCCAATATGCTTTATTTATTAATACCTCATGGTTTTCAAGGTCTTTGCTTGTTGTTATTTAGTAGGAACATTCATTGTTTATTTCCAGTGGAAAAAATTCTGTCCATGGTCATGTGATGGACATACGGGTGTATGGCTCATTAAAAGACACAGCTCTGATACACATACTGTAACTGTAATGAGCCGTGCACCTGTGTGACCATACCATGACCATGGACTGAAATGTATCCACTGTAAACTGTAAACTATGAATGTTCCTACTGGACAACAACAAGCAAGAACTTGAAAACTGTGAGTAATTATTACAGAAAGTATATTGGAAAATTTTATAACTTTAAATTATACAATACATAACATTCATTTAAAATGGACAACCTCTATATTATAATATTTAAAAATGTATAATCAGGCATATGACAAAAAACATCATCATTACAAATTAGGAGGGATACAATTTGTGACCCAGATTTTGTGATATTAGTGGATGATAAGCTGAATTGTAACCAATGCTAGACAATGGCACTTTTGACAACATCAAGATGATAGAAATTAGAGTTTTTAGCTTGGAAACTGACAACTTTAATGTGACATAATCACGATATATAAATATATTAAAAGTGAATAGAGGTCGGTCTAGTTATCTTTTTATATGTAGACCTATTTCACCATAACAAAGGGGCATCCGATATGCCTATTATAGGAGAATACAATATCACTAGTAATCTTAAGCAGATTTCTTGAAATGGGTAATTGATCCAGACATTAATTCAATTCCACACTTGGCGTCACAGGGCACATTATTAATATTGAAGGACATATTTGAAACTGAGAATTTGAGCAATGATGATCCATGGACACCTCTCCCATCACAAAGTAGAAAACTCAATTGATTAAAATGTAAGACGGTAAAATAGTGATAAAGTGCAGAGAATTACTTTATTATTTAATGCAGAATAATTTTCATTGGACTACATCTTCTCTGCTAAGGACCAGCATTCCGTTTTAAATATTAGTAGAAATTGACTCTCCAGTTTTACCTAAAGAACTGTTATGACTAAGGTACCAGCTGAAAATCCTGGGTAGATGGTATAATGGCTTATATATTTCCTAGAAGACCGATGAATGACAATACGTGTAATTCAATATAATAATTGAGGAAAAGTTCTGCAGTCAACTTGACGGAATTCAACTGTCAAACTAAAATACAGCTTTTAACTAACGTTAAGAAACTTGACCTTACTCCATATTACCAGATACCACAGATTTTCTATTTAAGTATATTTTATAATAAAAAAAATTAATGAGATGGCTTGTGTTATTCAAAGAAATGACATCGAAGTAACCCCCAAGACTATGATTATACACCATGCTGCACATTAAAAGAACAGCATAAGGGCATGGAATGTAAAACCCAACGTAAAAGGCTGTTGTTATTAGTAGAGTATCCCTAGCAAATAATGTATCTGTTCAACTGAAAGCTGGATCAGCATTATGTTGATAGCGGAGGACAGGGGACAGGAGTTTGTCTCTGCCATCTACTATAATCATGGTTTAACCCAGCACATGTGACATTAAAGTGGTTGTCTGGTATAAAAAAAACACATTTTCAAATGCCCTATTAAGGCTGAGTTAACATATATATGTCTATCTATTAGCAAGGAAGCGAAAAAAAAAAAAATGAGCGTTTCTCCCTCTGGAGGACACGAAACATTAGTACATTATGATATCTGGGGGAAAGGTGCAACAGGGGACAATTAAATAAACAAAAATTGTCTATCCGGCAACTATCATGCTCAACTACAGGTGGCGGTGGGAGGGGGGGTTGACGATTGTCATATGGAAACCACTGCCTTGAGAGCTTGTCCCACCCCTGCTGGATTCATTTATAGATGAACGCAGAACTCTATGATCAGCATATCATTGGAAAGACAAACAAGGAACTGTCCAAAGCATGAAATCCTGTTAAGCTAAGGGTTGTTAGCTAAATGACTTGAAAATAAATACATTTTACAACCACATGTAACTTTCTGGTATCTAACTCAAATTAGTAATATGAATAGTAATGATAGAATCCCTTTATTACAAAATGTCAGACTTCTTGACTCCAAAGCGCTTCGAGAGCTTTATTTTGATTTATGCAGCATAGAGTATGCATAGCAATTTATTAGAAGTGATTATACCCGCATTGGCCCTTGGAATGTAGAGTTTAACAATATTTCATGAGATTAGTGTGAACACAACTGGTAAGTGCTTTATTTCACAGAATGTTCTGCTTTGATAGTAGGGAATAGAAAGTGAAAACATTAATTCTATTTTTCCAATTATATGCATGCAATAAAATGAATCAAATTTAATCACAACCTACTTTTATTGCTTCTGAAGCTCATCAATATCAGCAACAATAAAATAGAAACTGCTTTTATTATACCAACCATGAAAACTTAAATTCAGTCAGGCAAACTGACACACATTTATATTATGAAATGACTAAGACTCCATTTACACAAACCGCTCCTAGCATTTATGGTGTCTTGCTAAAGCAGTCCATTGATTTTTCTCAGGGTGCGTACACTAATTTTTTGTTCACTCCACTTATCTCATCACTGCTGCTTTTTGACATGCAATGTGCAAGTTGGTGGACTGTTCCTATATATTGTCAGAAACAGAATAATATTAAATACAATACAAGACAGGACAAAAGTTTAGGTTTCTTCTCATTCTTATTTAGGTAAGCCTTCAGTGCCATGTCTGGTGTTTAACCCATTTTTCGTTTTTTCAAAATAATTTTTTCCTCCCCGCATTCCAAAAGGCATAACTTTTTTTATTATTTGTCCATCGACATAGTGGTGTGAGGGCTAGTGTAATGGCGGAAGGAGGTGAAGGGAACAAGTGAGCCCTAACCTACCCACCGCCCTGTCCCTGCCTACTTGCAACGACCCGCCCTAGGCGACGGGGTACAACTGGGCGGCGGTCCCTACGCTGTCTAAGTGCAAGGGGGTACAAACAGGGAACACGCAAGGGAATACAGTAGCCCACGGAACGCCGCGAGGAAACGGAGCGGGAAAGAGCCAGTCAGGATCAGGAAGTAGTGGAGTATACAAACGGGAGCACGGAGCAGAAGCAAGCCAGGGGCAGAGCAACGCAGGATAAACAGAACTGAAGCAAGGCAGAAGCACGGCAGAAGCAGGCTGGAGCAAGGCAGCAGTGGGGCCAGGAATCCAAGAGAATAACAAGCAAGGAGGAAGAGAAAACGGCAGGTATAAATGGACAGGGGGCGGAGCTAACTCTGACTGACCAGGCCGCGATAGGCTCTCCCACTCCTGAGCCTGCCACCCTGATTGGTGGGAGCAGGTGTCAGTCTCAGAGGTCTGGCCTCAGGTGTCGACTGATTAATCCTGGGAGTATACCCAGACATAGTGCCTGGCAGATCCTTTACAGTACTCCCCCCTTTATGAGGGGCCACCGGACCCTTACTAAGAGGACCCGGTTTAGTGGGGAAGAGAAGGTGGAACCTCCTGATCAATACCCCAGCGTGAACATCTCGAGCAGGAACCCAAGTCCTCTCCTCCGGCCCGTATCCTCTCCAATGGACCAGGTACTGGAGGGAGCCATGGATCATCCTACTGTCCACAATCTTGGCCACCTCGAATTCCACCCCCTCAGGGGTGAGAACGGGAACAGGAGGTTTCCTCGAGGGGGACCAGGACGGGGAGCAGCGTTTCAGGAGGGAGGCATGGAAGACGTCGTGTATACGAAAGGATGGGGGCAGCTCCAGACGGAAGGATACAGGGTTGAGGACTTCAATGACCTTATAAGGTCCAATAAATCGGGGAGCAAACTTCCTGGACGGGACCTTAAGGCGCAAGTTCCTCGACGACAACCACACAAGATCCCCGACGACAAACCGGGGGTTAGCAGAACGTCTACAATCAGCCTGAATCTTTTGTACGCTCTGGGACGCCTCTAGGTTCTTCTGAACCTGGGCCCAGACTGTGCACAGTTCCCGATGAACGTCCTCTACCTCGGGATTATTGGAACCACCAGGGGAAACGGAGGAGAACCTAGGATTAAACCCGAAATTACAGAAAAACGGGGAGACCCCTGACGAGTTACTGACCCGGTTATTCAGGGAAAATTCGGCGAGGGGAAGGAATGAGACCCAATCAAATTGACAGTCAGAAATGAAACACCTTAAATATTGTTCCAGGGATTGGTTAGTCCTTTCCGTTTGGCCATTAGTTTTGGGATGGAAGGCGGAGGAGAAGGACAGATCAATCTCCAATTTTTTACAAAAAGCTCTCCAAAATAAGGAAACAAATTGTACCCCTCTGTCCGAAACGATATTGACTGGGGCCCCATGGAGACGCAGGATGTGTTTCACAAACAGAGAAGCTAACGTCTTGGCGTTAGGTAGCTTCTTAAGGGGCACAAAGTGGCACATCTTGCTGAAGCGGTCGACTACCACCCACACCACCGACTTGCCCTGAGATGGAGGCAAATCGGTGATAAAATCCATGGAGATATGGGTCCAAGGTCTCTGGGGAATGGGCAAGGGACGTAGTAAGCCCGCAGGTCGGGACCTAGGGGTCTTGGACCTAGCACAGACCTCACAAGCGGCGACGTAAGCCCTAACGTCTTTAGGCAACCCAGGCCACCAATAGTTTCTGGTAATGAGGAGTTTGGTACCCAAGATGCCAGGATGACCAGATAGAGCGGAGTCATGGTTTTCCCTGAGCACCCTTAGCCGGTATTGCAGGGGGACAAACAGTTTGTCCCCAGGGAGGTTCCCGGGAGCTGAACCTTGATCAGCCGCGATGTCAGAGGCTAAGTCAGAATCAGTGGCAGAAACAATTATACCAGGGGGTAAAATACAAGCAGGATCCTTCTCAGAAGGAGGATTAGCCATGAAACTACGTGACAGTGCATCAGCCTTAATATTTTTGGACCCAGCCCTATAGGTAACCAAGAAATTAAATCTGGTAAAGAATAGTGCCCAACGAGCTTGTCTAGAATTAAGCCTCCGGGCAGATTCTAGGAAAACCAGATTCTTGTGGTCAGTAAGGACCGTTACCTGGTGTCTGGCCCCCTCCAAGAAGTGACGCCACTCTTCAAAAGCCCATTTAATGGCTAAAAGTTCGCGGTTGCCAATATCATAGTTACACTCCGTGGACGAAAACTTCCTAGAGAAGTAAGCACAGGGGCGAAGATGGGTGAGGGAGCTGGTACCCTGGGACAAGACGGCACCCACTCCCACCTCGGACGCGTCAACCTCCACAATAAATGGCTCCCTTTGGTTGGGCTGAACCAGCACGGGGGCCGAGATAAAGCACTTCTTGAGGGTCTCAAAAGCCTGGACGGCCTCAGGGGGCCAATGGAGGACATCAGCACCCTTGCGAGTGAGGTCCGTAAGAGGCTTAGCGACGACCGAGAAGTTGGCAATAAATCTCCTGTAATAGTTAGCGAATCCCAAAAAACACTGTAGCGCCTTCAGGGAGGCAGGTTGGACCCATTCCGCCACAGCCTGAACCTTGGCAGGGTCCATGCGGAATTCATGAGGAGTGAGGATTTGACCTAAAAATGGTATTTCCTGTACCCCAAACACACATTTTTCGGTCTTCGCAAACAGATTATTTTCCCGAAGGACCTGGAGGACCTTCCTGACATGCTCCACGTGCGAGGACCAGTCCTTGGAAAACACCAGTATGTCATCAAGGTACACTACAAGAAAATTACCCAGGTAATCTCTCAGGATTTCATTAATAAAATTCTGGAAGACGGCAGGGGCATTACACAACCCAAAGGGCATGACTAGGTATTCGAAATGACCTTCGGGCGTGTTGAACGCAGTTTTCCACTCATCCCCCTCTTTGATGCGGATAAGGTTATACGCCCCCCGTAGATCGAACTTAGAGAACCATTGGGCCCCCTGAACCTGATTAAAAAGATCCGGAATCAAAGGCAGGGGATACTGGTTCCTTACTGTGACCTTATTCAAGTTCCGATAATCAATGCACGGCCTAAGACCACCATCCTTCTTCCCCACGAAGAAGAAGCCAGCACCTACAGGAGAAGTCGAGGGGCGAATGAAACCCTTGGCCAGGCATTCTTGGATATACTCCCTCATAGCTTTACGTTCAGGACATGAAAGATTAAATATCCTCCCCTTAGGAAGCTTGGCATCAGGCACCAAATCGATGGCGCAATCGTAATCTCTATGAGGGGGCAACACCTCGGAGGCCTCCTTAGAAAACACATCAGCGAAGTCCTGAACAAACTCAGGAAGCGTGTTTACCTCCTCCCGGGGAGAAATAGAGTTAACCGAAAGACATGACATCAGGCATTCACTACCCCATTTGGTGAGATCCCCAGTATTCCAATCAAACGTGGGATTATGCAGCTGCAACCAGGGAAGACCTAATACCAGATAGGACGATAATCCCTGCATCACCAGTACAGAGCACTGCTCCAAATGCATGGAGCCAACACGGAGTTCAAAAACAGGAGTATGCTGAGTAAAATAACCATTAGCAAGAGGAGTGGAGTCGATACCCACTACGGGGATAGGATAAGGTAAATCAATAAAAGGCATCTCTAGAGACATAGCAAATTCCACAGACATGATATTAGCAGATGAGCCCGAATCCACGAAGGCACTGCCAGTGGCAGACCGGCCAGCAAACGAGACCTGAAAGGGAAGCAAAATCTTATTGCGTTTAGTATTAACGGGAAATACCTGTGCGCCCAAGTGACCTCCCCGATGATCACTTAGGCGCGGAAGTTTTCCGGCTGCTTATTCTTGCGCCTGGGACAGGTGTTCAGTAGATGCTTGTCGTCCCCACAATAGAAGCAGAGACCATTCTTCCTGCGAAACTCTCTACGTTGTCGAGGGGACATGGAGGCCCCGAGTTGCATAGGTACCTCCGAGTCCTCCGTGGAAGAGCGAGGAGACGGGACCTCGGGGGGAATCGCAGGGCAGTCAGAGGGGAAAACATTGAAACGTTCAAGCTGACGTTCCCTGAGACGTCGGTCAAGTCGTACTGCTAGGGCCATAATCTGGTCTAGGGAGTCAGAAGAGGGGTAGCTAACCAGCAGATCCTTCAGGGCGTCAGATAATCCTAACCTAAACTGGCACTTTAGGGCCGGGTCGTTCCACCGGGAAGCTACGCACCACTTTCTAAAATCAGCACAGTATTCCTCAACAGGTCTCCTACCCTGACGTAAGGTCACCAGCTGACTCTCGGCTAAGGCAGTCCTGTCAGTCTCGTCGTAAATGAGACCGAGGGCAGAGAAAAACCGATCAACGGAGGAAAGTTCAGGGGCGTCAGGAGCCAAGGAGAAGGCCCACTCTTGGGGCCCTTCCTGGAGTCGGGATATAATGATACCCACCCGCTGGTTCTCGGAACCTGAGGAGTGAGGTCTTAGGCGGAAATAAAGTCTGCAACTCTCCCGGAAGGAGAGAAAAGTCTTACGGTCCCCTGAGAACCGGTCAGGTAACTGGAGGTTGGGTTCTAAAGGTGAGGTGAGGGGTACTACAAAGGCAGCGTCAGACTGATTGACCCTCTGAGCCAGGGCCTGGACCTGTAGGGAGAGGCCCTGCATCTGCTGGGTTAGGGTCTCAAGGGGGTCCATTATAGCGTCAGCGTAGAAGAAATGGTAGACTAGGTAAGGGCTTGTTATTATGTAATGGCGGAAGGAGGTGAAGGGAACAAGTGAGCCCTAATCTACCCACCGCCCTGTCCCTGCCTACTTGCAACGACCCGCCCTAGGCAACGGGGTACAACTGGGCGGCGGTCCCTACGCTGTCTAAGTGCAAGGGGGTACAAACAGGGAACACGCAAGGGAATACAGTAGCCCACGGAACGCCGCGAGGAAACGGAGCGGGAAAGAGCCAGTCAGGATCAGGAAGTAGTGGAGTATACAAACGGGAGCACGGAGCAGAAGCAAGCCAGGGGCAGAGCAACGCAGGATAAACGGAACTGAAGCAAGGCAGAAGCACGGCAGAAGCAGGCTGGAGCAAGGCAGCAGTGGGGCCAGGAATCCAAGAGAATAACAAGCAAGGAGGAAGAGAAAACGGCAGGTATAAATGGACAGGGGGCGGAGCTAACTCTGACTGACCAGGCCGCGATAGGCTCTCCCACTCCTGAGCCTGCCACCCTGATTGGTGGGAGCAGGTGTCAGTCTCAGAGGTCTGGCCTCAGGTGTCGACTGATTAATCCTGGGAGTATACCCAGACATAGTGCCTGGCAGATCCTTTACAGCTAGTTTTTTTTTTCAGGAGAAGTTAAAGTTTTTAATGGCACCATGTAATGTGATATAGTACTTGTTTCTACCTTTTTTGGGGGGTTTCTATTAGATAAAAATCTTTCTTATTCTATAATTATTTTGATGGGTGTTTCCCTTTTTTTTCTTATATGTGAGATTATACTAATTTCCCTCTGGATATTTAGAGGTGTCTCTCTCCTCTCATTTCTTTTCCTTTCTCATATTCCCTCTTTTTTCCTCTTTTACTTTCTACGATAGAGTACTGCCTAGACGCTGAGTTTGAAGCTCATATTTCAGCATTCCTTAATTGTGAGATTAACAAAAATACAGAGGATTCAAACAGGGATCTGTTTGGACTATTTAAGAATCATAGAAAATTAACACTGATTCATCTACAACAAAAATGGGACATCCAAAGTCTAGAAGCAGATAAAAAAATCGGATATTACCCCTAGAGGATTATGTAGAGGCACTATACCAGCATCACATCATAGAAGAACTGAGTTTATTAAGAAATGGGATAGTGAGTGCTTGACTCATTCTAAAAAACTAATGGAGATAATAATTGAAGAGGAAAAGATTTTAGGGTCAATTACCACGAAGATTGAAGCTAGTGTTTTAAAATTGGATGCATTTTGTACACACCCTGAATTTGATAAATTAAATGGTAACCTTACAAAAGGAAGTTGAGTTTGAATTAAGAGAGATCTCCACCCATAAGAGGAAAAATTATCAGAGGGACATACATGATTTTGAACAGAATCACATTTTTACTTTTTCATCTAAAAAGGAGGGGTCAAATATACATAGACCTCGGGTCAAGAGAGATACTTATGCTTCAATTGATGGGGAGACAACAAGCAATTTTTCGAGTCATAATGAAATGGGTCGGCATACTAGCATGGATGATTAACAGAGTAAGGTCTCTTTTTTAGAGGATCGAAGCAGAGGAACACAGAGAGGACAAATCAGTAGAGAGAAACGGAGGGCCAAATACAAAACAACACAGGGGCAGATAAGTGATAGCAAGAACAACATAATTAATTTGACTGACTTTGCCCTGTCATCTAGCCATATCTCTCTATTAAATCGAGGGTTAGGCTTTTCGCCCGTTACAACTGGGAATTAATTTGAAATTTATAAGGATTTACACCTGTTTATGAGAAAAATCCTCTTGAGACTTTAGCATGGTGATAAAGGCAAAGATAGTCAATTAGATATAGTTTGTACGATTGAAAAAAGACACATGTCCATCAAGTTCAACCAAGGGATGGGAAAAGGGAAGGGAAACATTTCTACACATAGGAGCTAATATTTTTTCGTTCTAGGAAATTATCTAACCCTTTTTTTAAAGCCATCTACTGTAGCTACTGTGACCAGCTCCTTGTGTAGAATATACTTATTTCCCGCTCAAGTAGGCAAAAACAATCCAGAAGTAATATTGGAACCAACTGACATGGCGATTCTAGCTTACTTAAATAAATTTTGGAGAGAGAGTAATGTCATTGACAGTGGCTCTAACTCTGAAATGGAGATTAGTAAAATTATCTCTGAATTTACTAAACAGTGGCACAATGCCCAGCATCTAATCTAATTGATATACTCATGCCCAGATGCGTAGCTAAAGGATCATGGGCCCGGGTGCAAGAATTCAGCTTGGGCCCCCCTAACCCTCCCCAACACCACCATCATCAGACCCCTGCGCGCGCCTATGCCCAGACGCCTTGCCCAACAGCCCCATAGTATAATGCCCCATACAGTATAATGCTCCCATAGCTGCCCCCACACAGTATAATACCCCATAACTGCCCCATACAGTATAATGCCCCCCATAACAGCCCCATATCGTATAATGCTCCCCATATCTGCCCGCACAATATAATGCCCCACATAGCTGCCCGCATAAAGTATAGCGCCCCCCATATCAGCCCCCATACAGTATAATGCCCCCCATATCAGCTCCCCATACAGTATAATGCCCCCATATCAGCTCCGCATACAGTAAAATGCCCCCCATATCAGCTCCCCATACAGTATAATGCCCCCCATATGAGCTTCCCATACAGTATAATGCCCCCATATGAGCTCCCCATACAGTATAATGCCCCTCCATATCAGCTTCCCATACAGTATAATGCCTCCCCATATCAGCCCCCATACAGTATAATGCCCCCATATCAGCTCCCCATACAGTATAATGCCCCTCCATATCAGCCCCCCATACAGTATAATTCCCCCATATAAGCTCCCCATACAGTATAATGCCCCCATATCAGCTCCCCATACAGTATAATGTCCCTCCATATCAGCTCCCATACAGTATAATGCCCCATATCAGCTCCCCATACAGTATAATGCCACCCCATATCAGCTCCCCATACAGTATAATGCCCCCCATACAGTATAATGCCCCCCATATCAGCCCCCCCATACAGTATAATTCCCCATATCAGCCCCATGCAGTATAATGCCCCCCATCTTATCAGCCCCCATGCCATATCAGCCCCCATGCAGTATAATGCCCCCCCACCATATCAGCCCCCCATACAGTATAATGCCCCCATATGTGCATAATAGAAAAATAGCATAATTACTTACCTATCCCCGTTCCCACACCGGGTGGAGGATCCTTCGCCTCCTCCGGTGTGTGCTATGAGTGACGGTGCAGACAGGCGCGATGATGTCGCTACATCCCACCTGCCTGTGTCGAGCTGCTCAGAGCACAGTGAATGCTGGAGCAAGGAGACGTCAGCTCCTCGCTCCAGCATTGAATGGAAAAGGGACCTTGGTGAGTGACTCGCGACCCCCCGGAGGTCTTCACACAACCCCCCCAGGGGCACGCCACCCACAGTTTGTAATGTGATGTGTTGTATTGTGCAGTTTGCGGTGGAGAGAGGAGGGGGGGCTGTAATTTAACGGGCCCCCCCCCTTTCCACCGCAAACAGCATAATACAACACAATACATTACAAGGCAACACAAAACACATTACATTACAATACATTACATTACAAAACAACACAATACAACACAACACAATACATTACAATACAGACTCTGCAGCTCACATGGAGTC